>NW_019716267.1:287305-856985 GCF_900074925.1 Ramularia collo-cygni | reverse complement strand
ATAAAGGTCGGCGATTAGGGACTAGCGGCGATTCCTACTATTAAGCGATACGATTATACGGATCGTACGTTCGGAGGCGACGACGTTTTACGTCTCGAGGTATACCTATATCTCCGTAATACTTATAGTATCGTTCTATAGCTTAATAACCTTAGGTCGGAGCTCTACTAAAATGTTAGGTAGACGTCCTATAGTTATATATAATAATAGCGCTAGCCGTATAATAGATAGAATAGAAGGGGGAAGATATAGAAGGTAATAAGCAAGTAGCGTAATAGTAGAAACCTCGGCAAAAATAGGACCGGGTTAGGGTTAGGGTAGCGTCTTCTCGATATTAGGATAGTAGACTACGGCATGTTCGACTATAGCAAATAATAGTAGCACAATTATATAGAGCGAAGGGATATTTATAGGTAAAAAGGTCGTAAAGAAGGATTTAGATGCAATTTAAAGATATTTAGAGGTTCTAAAAGTTAAGAAAACTAAAAATAAAAATCTACTATACATTTAAACTTATTTAACGCACTATCGCTCGTATTAAACCCCCCGTATAAAGTAGAGAGAGAAGGTCGTAGTACTTATTTAAGACCTGTTTATCCGATCTAGGGTGCACTTATTACCCTTACTAAAGACATTCCGATACACGCAATTTCCGTAGGCATCGTTCTTGCTGCCCTTCGCGACTACGTACTCCTACTATTATTAGCCTCTACTACTATTATACGGGCTGCTCGTAATAAGATATACCTTAAACGGGCCCTTCTACTAGACATATAGGCCGCATCGCTCGTTATTTCTACCCCTCGTCCGATTGTTATACTAGTTAACTCCGCTATAGTGCTGTTAGCTGCCGGTATTAATTCTAGGAGCTATTATACTAACCGGCTCTAGATAAGGAGAGCAGCTATTATAGTCTAGTCGAACTTTATTAGGGGGAAGTCGGGGGTGCGGTAGAGGAAGAGGGAGCCTTTAGCCTTATCTATTAGCTCGCTAGCTATAAGGTCGAACTAGAAGCCGGCTGCTTAGAGCTAGTTTGTACTAGTTAGTCTCGTAGTCCTAAGCGCTATTATCTAACCTTTTACCTCTTACCTTGTCGCTACGAACGTCGATCTAGCGCTATAGCTCTAGGCTAGCTAGGCTAGCGTCGACAGATTTAGGCATATAGGGAGCTATTTAGTAGTAATTCTACTTTATACTAGGAGATAGGAAGGAGGTTAAAGGGTATAGTAAGGTATAGGAGTGTTAAAGAATATATTAGATGTTAAAGTAAGATAGATCGTGTTTAAAGATAAAGAAGGAATATAAGTAGTAGTCTTATACTCCTCGTAGGTATTACCCGCACGCGTACAAAGTTATATAAATCACTTATTAGGTGCACTCTACGCTCCCCGGGTCCTATTATTACCGCGTATTCGGCGGATAACCTAGATATATGCGATTATCGTTAGTATTCGGTTACGAAGTAATAATAGTAAGGTAATTATTCCCCTACGGGAAATATATATATAATAGATATAGGGAAAGGCTTTATACTTTTAGGATCCGTAGAGCTAATCCTTAAAATATTTTAAAATATTGCCTATTTAGGAAGGAGGTTTTTAATATTAAGGATTAGCTATATTATAAACGTCTTAAGTACGATAACTCTCTCTACTAATTATACGGCAGAGATACGTAGAGAGAAAGCAAGGACACCTAGATATATATTTTAGATTAATAATTAGAAAATGCCGATCTTAGAAGGAGGAACAAGAAGCTAAATTAAAATTACATTTCTCTCGAATTACGCTCTATAAACCCTAACCGCTACTAAGATACTATTATATAGCCCGCCGGAGAAGGTAGTCTCTACTTTCTGCCTCCTCTAGTACTCTTCCGTACCCTCTTCTTAGGCTCTACCTCGGGCTTAATATAATACTCTACTATCCTAGCCGTACGCGCTAGCGCCGATATGCTTCTCGTTCTAGTCTTNGGGCTTAATATAATACTCTACTATCCTAGCCGTACGCGCTAGCGCCGATATGCTTCTCGTTCTAGTCTTACTAAGGATTATACTTAGTAGCTTCTTTACCTCCTCCTCTATCGACGAGTCTAAATGCTCGTTCTAGATGTTATAACTATATTCGGTCGCCTAATCTTAAAACTTGTAATTTCCGTAATAATTGTAGAAGTAATTACGCTAGATTATATAGTGCTGCCTCTATTAGTATATAGCATCTTTATACGGGAGAATAATAGAGGTCTCGTACCTAGAACGGGCCCTTACCCGCTAGGCACCGGATATATAGCCCGCTAGTAGTAGGGTATACGCTAGCACCTATAACGCTACCGCTACGAATCTATTAGTAAGGATGCTTAGACCTTAACTAGAAATAATTGTACTAACCGGCTCTAGATAAGCAGAGAGGTTRTATATAACTAACGATACTTAATACGCTTAGCTAGGTCCTACGTAGGATCCCTTATCGAAAACCGGTAGCTAGCCTTATCGTCTATCTCGTCTTAGAGGAGTAGGGTAAAGAGAAGGCTAGCATCTCGGAGCTATTTTGTACTAGTTAGTCTAAATGTCCTAAAGATATTATCTAGCGTTTTAACTCTTACTTTAGTTCTATAGTAGTCGACTCTACGCCTTCCTGCTTTATCGATACTAAGGTTAAGCAACTATAGCCGGAACTCTATAGTCGCTATCGTAGTAGTCGCGCTTTATACGGGGAGGAGTAGAGGAGGGAAGAGGTATTAATATAGTAAAAGGATGTTAATTACTATATTTAATGCCGTAGAATGTTAGTAAAGGTATAAGGAAAAGGAATTTAAAAGAGAGTGCTGTTTTGTAGTTACTACTATAAAGCTCTATCTAGTATATATATAATAGCACCTAATGCTACTTATACCGGTCGGAAGTAAGTAATACGTAATACACGTGCTCGCTCCCCGGTAGGTGTTATTACTTAGGAGAGAATATATAAAGTAAATAAAACGGGGACTTAGCTATTTTATAAATATCTTGTGCTTTCTCCTTACGGAGTATGCGTATAATAGTAAAAGGGAATAATAGCATACTCGAGGAATACGAGAGGCGGAATAGCGATATAGTCTTATTTTCGAAAATAAGTAAAGTAAATACAAAGTATAGAAAAAGGGACATCTACATTCTACCGAGATAAAACCCTTCTCTTTATAAATAGTAGCCGTATAATAGTACTAGAGAAAGGGTATATACTCCGATTATTAATTTAGTTCTATAAAGGAAATAGAATATCTTATAAAAGGAAAAGGGGAGAGAGAAAGAAATAATAAGCTCTAGAGCTAGCTCTAYACCTACCTCTAAAACTACTTTAGTACTATTATACTACCTAGAGGAGGAGATAGCCTCTACTATTTGCCTTTTCCCTTACTACGGCTCGCCTTCTTCGTACTTGCCTTACGGGGGAATCTTATGCCCTTATACTAAGGATCTGCCGTATTACCTACTATATTAGGGTTATTACTAGTATTCTCGCTCTATTTATACTTAAGGATGCGGTCGTTTAAGGTATTTACGGAGTATAAGTTCTTCTTACTATTCTAGATGCAATTTCTATAGGCACCCTCTATTATATGCTCCTATTTTATATATTCCTGCTATTATTAGCTTTAAACATCTTTATATAGGAGGAAGGCGGAGAAAGAGTATCTTCTAAGGGCCTCTGCCCTCTTTTCGCTCGTTCTTATTTAGGATCGGCCGGCCTTAGTAGGCGGTATATTCCTAGTTAATAATATTACCGCTACGAATCTGTTAGTAAGGATGCTCGGATCTTAATTAGAAGTAATTGTACTAACCGGCTCTAGATAATTATCGAGTCTATAGTGTTCTTACGGTCTCTAAGTATTATCTACTTCGCCGGGTCCTAGGTCTTCTTAATTTTCGGGGCGTAGCTACTCGCCGCATCGATTATCTCCGCCTATTCCTTAGTAATATAGAGGCTACTAGTCTTAAGCTAGATTATACTAGTTAGTCTCGTCTAGGCAAGGCGATTATCTTTACTTATATTATCGTCGTTAACTATAAGGCATAGATTACTATTATCGTCCGACGAGTAGTATATATCCTATAGGTCGACGTCGCCTATACCGAAGCGGCGAACTTCCTTCTCGGTTATTATACGGAGAGGTAGAATAGAGCAAAGAGGGGAGGATAGGTAGTAAGAGTACTAATTAGAGTATTAAATATAGTAGTTATTAGGAGGACTAGGGGAGACGGTAGAAGGGTAGAGGGAAGAGTCTTATAGCATATAAATATTACTCTTACGCGTATAATAAGTTACTAGTAGAAGCATGTGCATAATAGCAGCATTAAAGTAAGATATAGGTAACTAAAACCCGTTATATATTAGGACCGGTAACTAAGTAATAACGGGACGGTAATATTATACACACACAAGCAAATAACGACGTTTATTATATGTAATTGTACGGGCAATTAAATCAATAAGCGAGGTGTAAAATTACTCCACTTAGTGGCGTTAAGCTATATTAGATCGCGTTGTTGTAGGGAAGTCGCTAAAAGTCCACCGTACGACCGGCCGACTTACCGAGCGAGATCGCCATCACTGTACTTTTACTTGCAATATTTCAGACCCACACAGTCCTCTGGGGCACCACAGCGCTGGTGCGTTTGGCAGCGAATCAATTCTCGCAAACCTACATCGATGGGGCTTCCGATGCGACACATGCCTGGAGTATTGACCAAAAATGCCACTCAAACAAGGCGTCTACTCTACTCATGACAGCTTGCTCTCGCGAGACTCAACTGAATTGACTTTGCTACGTGGGGCAAGACTGTGCTACTGCAAGGACTTCCAGCAGCGTCGAAAGAGTTGATGCGGCAGCGAGAGCGGCGTTGTGACTGCCTAGTTTATCAATCTACCCGGGGCAAACCAGACTGATGACGAAACGATACTACTTGGGTTTCTCCCGCGAGTGTTTGAAATGGTTAATAATAATTCCATACAAACAGCGCTCGAAAGGCTTCCCAAGGGTCCGGGTACAATAATCCTTTGCGGGCAAACTCCGAGCGCTGACCAACACGACACGCCAACTCCAAAAGTACCTCTTCGTGTACTGTATGCACAAGTGGGGCTCGGACATCCGCAGACCGAGTTCCGGTAAGGTAGCATTTCATGCAGTGTTAGTGCTACTCCGCTAAGGACGAGTCATCCAGCCCAGATCGTATCGAGACACTAGAACGTCCGGGGCTCCTTGAGCGTGGTGTTTCCGCGACCGGGCATCATAATAAATAATGTTTAGTGCCGGCGAGACCATGTCCTCACCAGCCGTCAATGGTCAGCCCCCCGTCAGCCGCCCGCCATGTTTAGCTCAGCCTCTCACATCTCCCTCTGCTGCTCAGCTCAGCACCGTTCCTTCAGCGGAGTGGGTCGCAGTCGAATCCTCCCTTTTTCGCGTCGCCGGGACATTCTACCTCATCCTGTCTCTGTGTTTCCTGTCAAGTCTTCAGTGATAGTTACCTTACCGTTCAACTCGCCTCGACCGAAGTTGCCATCCCAGGCCGGCCGTTGAAATCCACGTGCATTGCTGCAAAGGGGCGGCGTGCTCTTCCTTCAAGAACCTTAATTGATGCAACCCTGTCCAACATCATCCGGGTGTTTGCGATCTGACGTCCCAGGTGTGTGCTCCAAGGTGTTGCTCCTGCCCTCTACCGACGCCCATTCTTGTGTGTGCTGCTGGATCCGCAACCCGCATTCACGACGCGCATACGTAGCTGCCACTGCGAATTCCAGCCGACCCCCATTCCCGCGCCCATTCCTCCGCCCAACCGCCCGACGTCCGCCAGTCATCCCCAGGTCCATGCGCACCTCCACGAGGTAGTGCTGCGAGTACCGCGCGGGCTGCCGTTCTGGCCAGCCATTCCGAGTCACGATCGCTCGCGCTGAGGAGTCACCTCCATCATGGCCGTCACCTACGATGACGAACCCGCGCCGCCCTCGACGAATGGTGCCGAGCAGAGCCAGCCTCTGAACCGCATGCGATGGGCCACAGTGCGCAAACCGGGGCGGAGAGGCACCAATAAGCGGCGTTCCATCTTCAATCGAAATGCCGCTCGTCTGAGCGGATTGGGTGGCAAGCGCGATTCTGGGGCCATGGATCCCGTGGATGTTAAGGGTGATGAAGTCGCCAACGACAAGGCTGCCGAGGGTCAGACGCACCGCACAGTCTATGTCAATCGCACCCTACCCGCTGAAGCACGCGACGAGCAGGGCAGTCCGTTGCAGACCTTCAAGCGAAACAAGATTCGGACGGCAAAGTACACGCCCATCAGTTTTGTACCGAAGAACTTGTGGTTCCAGTTGCACAACATTGCCAACGTCTATTTTATCTTCATTGTCATCCTAGGAGTAAGTGTTGCACCGACTAGGAAGCTTTCCTTGCGAGCGCTCGCTGACAATTGTTAGATATTCTCCATTTTTGGTGTTCAGAACCCTGGTCTGGCCGCAGTACCCATCATTGTCATTCTAACGATTACTGCGATCAAGGATGCGATAGAGGATTGGCGGAGAACGGTTCTGGATAACGAGCTGAACAATGCCCCCGTACATCGGTTGGTAGACTGGGATAACGTCAATGTCTCCGACGAGAAGATCAGCTTGTGGCGTCAGTTCAAAAAGGCCACTACTCGTGGAATTGTGTGGTTGTGGAGGCTATGGAAGGATCGCCAGGAACAGTACAAGATGAAGAAAGGTAAAGGGCCGGTAAATGTGGACCGCAAGGTGGATGAGGCGCTTGAGCAAGACCCTCGGCGGGCCAGCACCCTGACTGCACGCCTTGACGACGAGGACCGAGCTCATGGCTACGAAGACGACGATGTTGAGATGACTCCGGTGCCATCCCCGACCCCAGGACAGCGGCCAGGCGAATACCACGATGATCGAACGGAAAGTGCAGAGTTCCCAGACTCAGAAAGGGGCAACATGCGCTCCACGCTTGAGGTTCCAACCCAAGGACCGGATGGCAAACTCGAGAAGCTACCCATACCGAAGAAGTTCCACGGCAGTTTGATCAACCCGCACAGAGAAAGGAAAGAGAAGGCGCGTTTCAAGAGGGACTATTGGAAGAATGTGCGCGTGGGCGACTTTGTGCGCCTCTACAACGACGAGGAGGTTCCGTCAGATATCATTGTTCTATCGACCAGCGACAACGACGGAGCCTGCTATATTGAGACCAAGAACTTGGATGGAGAGACTAACCTCAAAGTACGGACGGCGCTGTACTCTGGCCGTCAAGTGAAACGAGCACGTGACTGTGAGCAGGCAGATTTCGTCCTGGAAAGCGAACCTCCACATGCAAACCTGTACGCGTATTCCGGTGCCGTAAGGTGGAATCAATATGATCCGAGGGATCCTACCGCAGAGCCCAAGGAAATGGCAGAACCTGTCGGTATCAACAATTTGCTGCTCCGTGGCTGCACCATTCGCAACACAGAATGGGTTCTCGGTGTCGTCGCATTCACAGGCGAGGACACGAWGATCATGCTGAACTCTGGTATCACTCCATCAAAGCGRCCCAAGATCATGCGCGATCTGAATTGGAACGTGCTCTACAACTTCGTCCTCCTCTTCATCATGTGTCTTGTCGCTGCGATCGTTTGTGGCGTTTCATGGGCCCGCACCGACGAATCCATCGCCTACTTCGATTATGGGTCATACGGAGACTCCCCTCCCCTCAATGGTTTCATCACTTTCTGGGCTGCTATCATCCTCTTCCAGAACTTGGTTCCGATCTCCCTCTACATTTCGCTCGAAATTGTGCGCAGTGTGCAGGCCTTTTTCATTTACTCCGACACGTACATGTACTATGAGAAGCTGGACTATCCGTGCACGCCCAAGTCATGGAACATCTCTGATGACCTGGGTCAGATCGAGTACATCTTCTCTGACAAGACTGGAACGCTGACACAAAACGTKATGGAGTACAAGAAGTGCACGATCAATGGCCATCCATACGGAGAGGCGTACACTGAAGCGCTGGCCGGTATGCAAAAGCGCATGGGCATCAACGTGGAGGAAGAGGGCGCAAAGGCCAAAGCACAGATTGCCCAGGACCGCGTGGCCATGATCGAAGGGATCCGCAAAATGCACGATAACCCCTATCTGCGAGACGATGACTTGACCTTTGTTTCTTCGCAATTCATTGCGGATCTCGCTGGCGAAAGTGGTCCGGAACAACAAAATGCAACCGAGCAATTCATGCTTGCTTTGGCGTTGTGCCACAGTGTCATCACTGAGAGGACACCAGGCGACCCACCGCGCATCGAGTTCAAGGCACAAAGTCCAGACGAGGCTGCGCTAGTAGCCACAGCGCGAGACGTGGGCTTCACTGTGATCGGGCGATCCAACGATGGCATAATCGTCAATTACCTGGGCGAAGAGCGAGAGTATACAGTGCTGAACACACTTGAGTTTAACTCGACGAGAAAGCGAATGAGTTCTATTCTCCGCATGCCGGACGGCAGGATTCTGCTCTTTTGCAAGGGTGCCGATAGTATTATCTACTCGCGATTGAAAAGGGGTGAGCAGGCCGAGCTCCGGAAGTCCACGGCAGAGCACTTGGAAATGTTCGCTCGTGAAGGCCTTCGTACGCTCTGTATCGCACAGAGAGAATTGTCCGAGGACGAGTACCAAAGATGGAACATTGATCACGAAATTGCTGCAGCTGCAGTACAAGACCGGGAGGACAAGCTGGAAGAGGTCGCTGATCGTATAGAACGTGAACTGACCTTGATAGGCGGCACTGCTATTGAGGACAAGCTCCAAGATGGCGTCCCAGACTCCATCGCGCTGCTTGCACAGGCTGGAATCAAACTGTGGGTTCTCACGGGCGATAAGGTCGAGACAGCCATCAATATCGGCTTCTCCTGCAACCTGCTTGATAATGACATGGACCTCATTGTCCTCACGGCAAACGAGGACGACCACGATGCGGCCGAAGTCGAGCTGGATAGGCAGTTGGCTGTGTTTGGAAAGACTGGTTCTGATGAGGAGCTCAAAGCTGCTCGGAAGAACCACGAGCCACCTGCACCCACGCATGCGCTTGTCATTGATGGTGACACACTAAAGGTGGTGTTGGATGATCGATTACGGCAGAAGTTCCTGTTGCTCTGCAAGGAGTGCAGATCTGTGCTTTGCTGTCGTGTCAGCCCGTCGCAAAAGGCGGCAGTCGTTGCTCTGGTCAAACACACCCTCGACGTTATGACGTTGTCCATTGGTGATGGTGCCAATGATGTTGCTATGATTCAAGAGGCTGACGTTGGAGTCGGCATCGCTGGTGAGGAAGGCCGTGCAGCTGTGATGAGTTCCGACTACGCCATCGGTCAGTTCCGATTCTTAACAAGGTTGTTACTGGTCCATGGACGTTGGGATTACAAACGAATGGGCGAGTGTGTTGCCAACTTCTTCTACAAGGTACGCCTGCTCTTTCCCCATACAACTGAAGATCGCCGAGCTGACAAACTACAGAACATCATCTGGGTATTCGCGCTGTTTTGGTATCAGGTTTTTGCCAACTTTGATTGTTCCTACGCCTTCGACTACACTTACATTCTTCTCTTCAACCTGGCCTTCACCTCACTGCCAATCATTTTCCAAGGTATCCTGGACCAAGACGTCGACGACAAGGTCTCTTTGGCAGTTCCCCAGCTCTACCGCCGTGGAATCGAGCAGAAGGAGTGGACACAGGCTAAGTTCTGGTTATACATGGGCGATGGGCTCTACCAGTCCGTCATCTGCTTCTTCTTCACCTACCTCGAGTTTTATAACGCCACCTTCACGACCGAGTCCGGCCGCAACACCAACGACTACAAGCGATTGGGTGTCTACATTGTTAACCCCATTGTCGTGGTTGTCAATGTCTACATCCTCCTCAAYACTCTTCGCTGGGATTGGTTCATGTGTCTCATCACAGCTATTTCCATCCTGCTGATATTCTTGTGGACTGGGGCCTATACTGCCTTCACCGCTGGCTTTACCTTTTATGGCGCGGCAACGGAGGTCTACGGCGCACTATCGTTCTGGAGCGTTGGTCTACTCACAGTCATAATGTGTCTTCTACCACGGTTCTTTGCGAAGGCCTTTCAGAAGATGTACTATCCCTACGATATTGATATCGTCCGTGAGCAGGTCCGACAGGGCAAGTTCGACTACCTTAAAGACGTTGACCCGACGAATGTCAGCTCCCAGCCGGAGAAGGCAGCGGAGTCTACCACAAGCTCCGAGAGTTCACACCAATCGGCTAAGAAGCAACCCAACGACTTCGAAGGACGCCCAACCCTCGATGAGGACCAGCGACCGATCTACCCACCCTCTATCGCCTATACGAACGGGACACGCAATCCACGAAGCCACAACGGCTCGGATGGGACAGAATACACTGGTCACGGCCGCGATAACAGCCTCGACAGAGCGTTCCCTCCTATATACACCAATCTGGGCAATGGCACACAAACACAGTCGCAACCGACATCTGCTGTGGTTCCCACGCCTACGATAACGCGGGATGATTGGAATCATCCGGAGCAAGGCACAATGCGTCCCAGCTTCGATCAGACGCAAAGACCTGTTCGTCCGTCATTTGACCGATTACGCAGTAGTATGGACCGTACTCGCTCAAGTTTCGAGGCCTCACGAGATTTCACATCTGCGGCGTTATTGTCCCGGGTGGAGAGCAGTCAAAGCGGAGCAGGTGGGCGAACGGGGGAATCGAGGCTCTCATCAGACCTTGAAAGGAGTAGGAAGGATAATAGATTATAGAGACGCAAACGCTGCTGATGGCTTTTCATTTATTGCTAGCGCGAGGATATTTGAGATCCTTTATATACCACTCTCTTGTTGTTTGGTTTGGGTGGGTTGGAGGCTTGCTTGCCTCTCTCTTTTACGCGTAACGGTTGGACGGACTGCTGCTGCATGAAGCTTGAAAGTTGGGTGTCTTTTTGGGGCATGTTGGCGAGCGCGGATTCTTGTATATTCTGTAAGACTTCATCAATCTCGCTATCATTTATTGATATGGACTTTCAAGATTTATGACATGTGAGATCACCGTCCACGAGGATCTCACACGATTGATTCAGTCGATGTTTGCTTTCGGGTCATGATAGATCGACAACAGTAGTTGGCACATGGGTCTGTACCATCTACAACGTACGCAGGCGATAGGGTCACAGTCTCTCACATGAAGAAGAACGGTCATTTTAGTACGAGCTAATTTCTCTGACTAACATTTGTGTTTCCGATCAGTAGTATCGCACCTTGATCACACGACATGCAGCAGCAACTTTTCGAGGAAAATTCCCCTTCCCACCAGAACAGAGCAATCGTGACATGTCTTCTCAATGATCTTGTCATTTTCTCCCCAGCAATCCGTTCAGTGCTGATCGCAAATTCCGTGGTCGCTCTCCACGCACTGCGCGCACACAGGTCGGTTGCAATGCGGGTACTGGCAAATGACGGCGCAGCTTGGGCAACAGATCCGGCCACAATATTCGCACTCCATGAGGGTCTGATACTCCTCGATGCCATTTGGGCAGCTTCCGCGAAGGAAGAAGATGTGACTGGCAGCCTTGTTCTTCAGCTCTTCCAAAGTCTGATCTCGTCCCATGGCCTGCACATTGGCACGGCCGATCTGCAAGCCGTAGTAGCAGCAGCTCTCACGACAGAATGAGCAATGTCTCACGCTTGGGTCGTCGGTGCCTGTGACAGTGGTCTCGCTGGAATTGCGCGCGTTGGTGTGGATGTCCTTGCACATCACATTCATCGAATCCCAACGATATGGGTGGTTTGGATGTGGTTTGCCATCAGAAGGAGCGTGGAGTCGGTCCAAGTCGAGGTAATTGCGGACGTGTTGGTGCGTGCCGGTGACATCGCCATCCCCGACTAGACCTGGGCTCGAGGGCACGGACTCCTTGGTAGCGGAGGCATGTCTCCATGATGTGATGACACTGTCGAAGTGACCATCGGTTGGTATTTGCTCATTGGAGGTATTTGAGAGAGGCCAGTCTCCATGTTCATTTCTCTTGCTCACGCTGCCGCTCTTTGCGAACGGATCTTTGTCACTGTTRAGCGAAGGGACGATGCTCGAGTTCTCTGGGGCATCTGTGACATCTTGCTCCAATACCCGACGCATAGCGGGATGTACTCGTAGCTTCGGAACTTGCAACCCCGCAGGCGAGTCCGGCGAAAGACCAAGGTGCGATTTTGGACTCGGAATACCCTTCCTGATGTTCAGCGGCGTTGGCGAGTCTTGGGTGCGGCGACTGAGCTGCGGCAACGTGTTCTGTAGAGTTTGCGGGCTGGTAGTAGAACTAGCCGCGAGTCTCGATAGGAGAGACACCGGTGAGTTTGGTGTTTCGAGAGATGACTGCTGTGAAGAGCCTGTGGGACCATTTTGGATGGACAGGGCACCCTGAGCGTTGCCCCCAATACCAGGTGTACCAAAAGGTGGCGGTTGTTGAATGGTTGAGCTCAAAACTCCTTCGTCTTTCCACTGCTGCTCGATCTTGGATTTCTGGCGCACCCGCTGCGCCCAGCGATCCTCGCCAGTGGCTACTGACATGGTGGATTTTTGCGATGGCGATCTGGAGATGGCGGCGGCGAGCTGCGCCATCGCAGGATCTGAGGACGTAGTGGACGTGCTCGCGCGAGATGTCTTCGTCTTCGTCTTGCTAGTAAACCTCTGGGCAAAGGTTTGGCGAGGTACTTTCGCGGTGGGTGTCACAGGCGTGGTGGCGGGTGAACGGAAAGCAGGGTGATTTGCCATGGTTGGCGTGACGGGTACCTGTACAATCTCAGTTGCATCGGGAGACCGCAGCGACAATGTTGATTTCACTGTGCGCAGGGTCGGATGTTTGGCGACTCTCTTGAAGATGTTCTGCTCTGACGACCCGAGGTGTCCTTTGTTAATGGGTGTCGGGGAGTTTTCAAACATGGAGTCCTTTCGTGGGAACGGAGGCGAAGGGAGTGGTCCATTTGACACGCCCATTCGGATCTCTGCAAGCGCGCGTTCCCTATCGAGTGTCTTGTAGAAGTCTGGACCACGCTTCGGCACGTATCGGTCTTGGATCTTTGAGTCGCGGTCGACTTTGAAGACCTTTGAACTCGCGAGAGTTGCCGATGCTGAGGCCTGGAGACGTGATCGAGCTTCAGCATCCTMGGTGGCCGTGTCGGATGATGGATGTGGGCTGGAAAGGCCATTGAGGGCAACATCGCGGGCGTCGAGATCAGGCGCATCGACGTGGATTCCAAGCCCATTGCGTGCTTCACTAGTCGTGTCAGACCGGAGCTGCAGCGAAGGCGATGACTGAGACTGAGACTCGAGTTGATTAGACCGGATAGAGTTGACCTGACACGTTGCAAAAGTACGCTCGGTGGATGCTGAGCTCTCCTGAGCTGTACTTGGCGAGGAACGCCCACTAGTAGAGGCATTGTGCCATGCCGAACGATATGGCAGAGGAGCAGATTTGGGTACTTTCTCGCCGTTCGACCTCGAGAAGGGGTTGGTAATTGCTGCAAAGAATCTCCTGCGAAGCTCTGTGAACCCAGGGTATGAGTTCCCGTTTTTGCTGGCCAAGTTGAGAGCCTCAGCAATCGCATTGCGACGAGCCTCGTCCGTCAAAAGCTCATCAGAGTTCTGCCGAGGAACCCAATAGGTGCTGGTCCGGCGAATGAACTGTTTGGCAAGTCCGAGGTTCATCTGCCAGTCTGCTTCCTGTTGAGCCCGCAGGGCTTCTTCCGTTCTCAAAATCTTCTCGTTCGCTTTAGCTGCCTCCGCTTCGCGAAGAACTCGGTCGGCTTCCTGTCCGCGCACCCACTCGACAGCTCTGGTCCATTCTCCTACATTGGGGAGATAGTTAGCATGCGCCAATCACACAAAGGATGCTCGGCTCTCGCCTGCGTCATGATTTACCTTCATCTTCCTCAATCATGTCAGGCATTGGTAGGCCGCGGGGTCTCGGTTGTGACAGGAAGCTTAAGTAACCTTCGACAGACTCTCTCGAAGTCTGAACAGAAACGGTGTCGTATTTGCAAGTCCGGGCCGGATCCACAGGAGGAGCATTCTTGCTAGGTCGTCTCTGGGCCTCCATGCCGGGCGATGGTGTCGACTGGGGTTTGCCACTCGTTATGAAGTCGTCGAACGCGAAGTCTGGATCTAGTGGTGGGTTTTGAAAAGCATGCGAGCTCGAGTCGTGCCGGACACGTGGAAATGGTGGCGCTTTCCAAGGACTCGAGGACCGCACAGAATGCGCGGGCGATGAGCCGTTAGTGTAGGTGGAGCTCTGCTGCGCGGTAGTTCCTCCAGCGTCGGTAGGGCGGCGCAAACGTGCTTGAACGCCAGGACTGTCTATACTTGGAGAACTAGGGATGATTGATGCTTGCGATGGACTGCTGGTCGGTGCTGATGGCGAGGACTCGCCTTGCGAGCGGAGGTCTGTCTTCGAGATGGCGCGGCGGATGCGACCGAGCCAGGCTGGTCTCTAATTTGTGTTCTATCAGTATGGTGTTTGTGAAGGGAGCTTGTAGCAATGTGGCCAGCTCAAAATTGGAGTTTGCAAACTGGATAGCTCGAATCTGTCAGCTGAAGTGAATGAACTGTGCGGGGTGATCCCAGACTTACCTTGCCGCTCTGGTGGCCACATTTTCATATGAGAGTCGCCTTTATTGCCAATCTTGTTGCTCACGATGAAAGCCCTCTAACTCGACGTTGCACCTTCCTTCGGACTGCTGCTCTGATATTCCCGCCTTCCAAAACTGTCTGCTGCCGTGCTCGTGTAGGGGGGTAGGAACTCGCAAACGAACGACTTACCTCTGATACCGCACTCTCGCTGTCACTGTCAGAAAGATGCATGAAACTAACACCGCTGACACACAATCCTTCTGGACCTGCGGGGTTGTTTTTCTCGGGCGAGCCTAGCGATGGAGTCTCGTTCACAGAAAAGCCGGCGGGTGGTTCATCGATATGTCTGCACTCGGTACTTCGACTCGGTAGCGGTAGTTTGCTCCCCGGGGAACTGGTGATGGGCTTGTAGGTGCCAAAGCTCGGCGCCGCGAAGGCTTTTGGAATGTCTGGAACGGCCGGTACGTCTTCCCCTATGTCGTTACGGTCTATTTAAAGGGTCAGCAAAGTTTGGAATGCGCTGGATGCGAATACATACGCCAGAGCGACGTTAGAGATTTCTTCCTTCTCAGTCTCGGTGCGCTGGATGATGCGGCGGGCTTGCTCTCCTTCGGAACATACTCGACTGGAGGGATGAAATTCATCGTKCGCCAGGTGCGGCGGACGGCCGACCGATATTGCAGCAGAGTACGAGCCGCTTAGGTCGTGTGTTGGTTGAGAAGGGTGACGGAGGGTTGAGTGGCGGGGGCTCTACAATGTCGCCGCTCCGCCATGAATTCACACTCTCGCTCACTTCGGGTTGTGCGGGAGGGCGATCTGAGATCGGCTTAAGACTTCATCGATAACTTCACCTCACAACAAGGCTGGGCGAAACCACCACTGGAAAGTGTCGGATACCATCCTAACGAGCGATCCGACCGGTCCGCGATTACATATGCGTGTCGTAGATTCTTCTGATGACCGACGAGAAATGGCACTACGCCGGTGAGGAAAGATGGAAACTGATTAGGCAAGAATGCATTGCTCTCACCTACCTAAGGGGACGCGACTCACTCAGACTATGTACTGCGACCACATCATGTCTCCAGGGTCAACTGTGACAGTGCATCGACCGACTTCTGCATGCTGCGCCTGCCATAGTCTATACCTACCGCCACCCCTGCATGGTGAAGCGGGCCTGATATGCGGTCATGCTCTCATAAAGACGTGATATCCGTCCGCAACGGAGATGCCTGGATCGTTCATTTCTTCTGCGCGTAGAGTGTCGTCCACTCTCTTGCCGTCTTGATAGCCTCAGGCTGATTCTCCTGTGACACGATTCAGTATGTGTCCTGCTCCGCTCAAGGAGGGAATGCCACAAACCTTCCACTGCTTCGCCACTGCCTCATTCAGGGGATCCTCCGGGTTGGGGGCACCCAGGAGTGCTTGTATACTGAGCAGAATCGTGCGTATCTGCAGAGCCGGCGACCAGTTGTTCTTGAGAACATCTAGACAGATGCGGCCGAGACGATCGATGTTGGGGTGATAGATGCGGGTGAGAAAGCGTATCCTAGGCGGACACATGGGGTAGTCATCGGGGAGGAAGAGTTCCAGCTGGAAGACGCCGCCTGTAAATGCCGTATCGTCAGTACATGCCACAGATAGCTGGTCGTCATGCCCTTCCCACCTTCGTAGCAGCTCCCGCCAGGCCCTTCCACTATCACATCAAAGTATCGCACATTGTCGTCGTGTGGTACAGCTGAGATTCCAGGCACCGGTTCGTTCTGGAGTCTCTCCGTCTCTTTGATGATCCGCTTGGGTAGTGGGGCAGACATGGTCGTGATCGCGATGAAGTCAAGGAGACAATTGGGTGGTGGCGAAGGGGCCCTGATCAAGAAGATTCTGTAGAAGATTCCGGCCCGGGGAGATTGAGCAAGATTGCGAGCCCTGGTGAGCTGAAGTGAAGGTGTTTCTGAAACTCGTGTGTTTGGCGTGGGGGATGATGTGACATGGCGAAAGCGGCGGCGGCGGCGGCTCGTCGCGTGACGACGATCATCCATGAATGGCACGCGCTTTCTCCAGTCAACATCATCTCAACCTCTCCACGGGAACAAAATCGATCTGGCGGAAGGCAGGCGAATGGACATTGCGACCAATTCCAGGAGTCTACGAAGTGATGGACGACTCGCCGCTTACATCGTCAACACCCGCTATGCCGCGTTTGCGGGCCATCGAGGAATCACCGTTCGGGACTTGTCCATCTCGAATGAGTGTGCATACAGCATCCGCTACGAGACGGGGAGACCACGATTCAATGCTGTCCTGGCCTTCTCTCCCACACACCTCAATCTTCTCGCGGTAGCAAACGGACCGCAAATCCTCATCTTCGACGTCGCTGCAAGGAAGACCCGGGGCACTTTGAAGGGCAATGGTCGTACTGTGAACTCCATCGCGTTTGCTACCTCTGAGCCAAACATCCTTGTGACTGGAGCTGTGGATGGCAGCTTTTGTGTCTGGTCAATTGACGAGCCATCGCGGCCTTTGCATCACATTCGCGGTCTGATTGGAGCATGCAGCAATGTTGCAATCAGCCCTTGGAACGCCGACCATTTGGCAGTCTGCCACAAGGAAAAGGTTTCCATCTGGTCGCTGCCTGCCATTCGTCCAGTGGCTGTGATGAAAGCGATTACACCGAATCTGGAGCTCTTGAGCTGGTGTCCGTCTGTGCCCAATACCGTCGCCGGTATCTCATCCAATGGCGTTGTTTCGCTTTGGGATATTCGAGATGTGCTGAGCGTCCCAAAGGCGCCAACGATTTCAGAACTGCCAGACGATGACGATGAAGACGACCATGCCATGTTCGGCGAGCCGGACGATGTTGAAAGTGCACCTTGCTCCACCCTTCAATTGAATTACCCTGTAGGACAAGTCCAATTGCTCGGCCAGCGTGGCCTCGCCATACTTCCACGTCATGGGAAGACAATTTTCTTCTATGCATATTCCCAAGAGATGAGTGAATTGACGGAACTGTGGCGACTCAGCTTAGACGCAACCATCGAGTGCTTCACGCTCCGCGATCTTGGTACATATGTGAAAGCAGTGGCTTGTTTCCGCAGCACGGTACAAGACTACAAGGTTCCTACGCCAGTTCTTGATGGAATGGGCTGGTCAGAAACGAGACCATCGCATATTCACAGCTCGCCCAAGAACGAAGCGTCCCCGCGCTCGAGAGCCTCCATGAGACCAGAACGAGTTCTTATAAATCGCATCCAGCGGAAATCCGTCGTCGCGTCTTCCCGCCCATTACCCTTGGACGTGTTTCGGCAAGAGCCATACAGCTTCAGTCCCTCAAGGACAATAGTCGCTCCTCAAAAGTCACGTTCAGATGCCTCTCCAGCACGCTCAATGAAGTCTAGCCTGGAGTTACCAGTCAATCATGAAGTGGAGGGAGGGAAGGCAACGATGCCTTTTCTGTCCCCAACGATTCCTGCCCGTCAGATCCATGATACATTACCGCCCCTTGACTTGCATCTCCCAACCACTGCCCGCGCGTCTTTCGACTCCATGGTTTCTTCCACAACATTGGACAATGACAGCGATTCCGATGACGAGACATTCGCCGGGAATATGCGCAGTAGTGGTCTCCTGCCAGGTGGCGTCAACGTTCCGCTGCCTAGGACCTGCGGTGCCTCTTTTGGGGCGAACGGTCAGCTCTGCACATTCTTCCCTTTTCGAGCTAGACCGCCCTCATTCATGGAAGAAGTCGAAGTGATGGACTCTGGACAGGTCGGCACTCGCATATCGGATGCCACGAGATTCTTCCCAACGTTTGGAAACCTGGCTGCTACACTGCGCGTTCACGACGAGTCTGACTTGGGCAGCGTCGCAGAATTAGCAGAGCTGGATACCCCACAATTTGCAATTCAGCCCGCCTCTTATGAAAGCAGGCCCTCTTGGAAGGCAAAGGTGTCGCCCATCAAAGCGAGTTCCCGGCCTCTGACGGAGGAGCGCCACGTCAACGTTACGGTGCATGAATTGGGCTCGCTTCTGCCTGGTAGCAAATCTCTGGCTGCGCTGTATCGAATGACATCACAACTCGATGAAAGCGATGCAAAGCTGTGTAATGAAAATGCGGAAGCTGCTGCTGACGAGGGACTTTTCAATGTATCTGATGCTTGGCGGGCACTGGCCATAATGTTGGAGCATGGCCCGTTGCTTGATGCCAATGCCGCAGAACACTGGTCTCACATGGTAGGCATGGGCAATCAAAGACCGGCCATGTCGCGTAATATGTCCATGATCTCTCAACGTGAAGGTGATTCCGACCCACCGCGCCAACAGCAGAGGCAGTGGAGAGGCCATCCTCTTGGGCAGGCATGGGCTGTCGATAAGATACTTGGATGGGCTGAACAGAGAGCTGATATACAAACCATGGCCTGCGCGTCTGCACTGACCAGCCGTGCAGCTGGACGCCGAGTGCCAGACTGTGAGCCACTCCATTCCGTGGTACAGCCCGAGATTCTGGCAAGCAGGCTTCTAGAAATCGATTCTACCAAGGCGCTCCACTCAATACCTACGTTCCATCGTCAATCGGCAGCTCTTGCGATGGTGGAAGAATCGCCGCTAAAACCTGCCATCTCTCGTACTTCCTCGAGAGATCCATCACAGCCCCCCACGCYATATCTCAACTCTTCAACAAGCACACCTCCGCTTTCAGTCTCGGCCACAAATCGCCAGAATGCGCGGCTTTTTGCATCGGGCTCAGCTAGTCCGGAACAACATCATCGAAGCAGCTTTGGTGCCGCGGCGAAGTACTACGCTCAGACAATCTCCGACAAGTTCTCATCCTATGGTTCCTCGCCTCCAACGAGAAAGTCGGGTACAAGTCCCGGGAACGAGCTATCTTCGAGCCTTCCGACTGCTACTGGTAGCTGGAGCAAATCCGTGTCCTTCGTATCTAACTTGTCAGCAACGAAGAACGAAGCACGGAGACTGAGCCTCGCGCAAGAAGACGACGACTCCGATAGTGACAAGACAATTGACGACGCAAGCCTACCCCGGACGCCAAAGATGCCGGTAACCGGTGTTTCTTACGTGACGAACCGGCAGGATTTATTCTTCGACGAGCTCGGTACTGGTGTGGGTGGCACCCTTTCCTCGCCACTGACGGCGGAAAGAGGAAAGCTCTGGTGCCAGTCATACTCGGAGCAGCTTCGTTCGTGGGACCTTTTGGTAGAAGCCGCTGAATTGGACAACATAAACGACCTGGACGCGGCTTCAGAGAGTGTATTTGGCGGGGCGCAACCGACCATCTCACCCGAACCAGTGATTGATAAGGTCTGCACCATTTGTGCCATATGCTACTGCACAATTCGTGGCGCTGAGCAGTTATGCCCGTCTTGCCTTCACACTACGCATCCCAGCTGTTTAGAGCAGCTCGTGGAGGACTTGAATGGTGCGCAGTTTACCTGTCCAACTGGGTGTGGATGCGACTGCTCGGAGACTTCACCTTGAGGTTATTGAAGGTGCTAGCGAGCTTGTCGATTTGATGCCGCCTTCGGGTTCCTTCAAGAAGAAAACCAGCTTAGCTGATCCTCGAAGGTTACGATCTAAGTTGCAAGGCGATTCGTGGTGATAACCTCCAGACACATTTAGGAGATGGAACTGCCTCGCACTAATTCGCAACTCGTTTCATTCTAGAATTTCGCTCATCCCTGGGTCAAGTTTCACGTCATTGACCTATTTTTGCCTTGTTTCACATCGCGTATCCGACTCTCATTTGGTATGTTGTGGGAACTGTCCCGGGGTTTTCCTTTTTAAARGCCAGCGCATGTTCATTCATGAGAAATGTGTTGTTTTATCATCAGCGAAAAAGAGCTCAAGCGTAGGCCACCAACCCGATTATTGGATTCTCCCCCAGAAACACAAATGCGAATGCGAAAATCTGCGGCGCTTCAGAGTAAGGTAAGAGTCTCAATAGCAAGAGGATGTTGGACAATAACCAACACGCCATAGCATACCGCGGCAGATGTCAGCCTACTCCAACGCAGGCACACGAATCACGCTCTGGCAAAGATTGAGCCCATTAGCGCGGAGGAGCTGTTCCTCCGTCCCGACTATCCAGACTCGAATGGAGAACTGTTCGACGACTTGGACCTCGTCCCGAAGACCAGAAAGTCCAGAATCAGCTTCAAACCGACCAGGCCCGTCAAGCGGGTCTCGAAACCACTCGCAGCAGCAGTAGCAGCAGACACCCCGCTCTTTCCGATCGAAATAGACAGCGCGGTGTCGAAGAAACTTCCCGAGGGCTATCGCATACGCTCGCTGCAAAGAAGTGACTACTCTAAAGGCTACACCAAGCTAAAGGGAATCGGCAAGATAAAACCAGAAGCTTGGGATGCACGATGCGAATACATGCGCTCGAGAAGCGACGTCTACACGATCCTTGTCATCGCCAATGACGCCGGGAGAGTGTGTTGTACAGGAACCCTGGTCCTGGAGCGCAAGCTGACATACGACATGTCTATCGTTGGGCACATTGAAGACATCATCGTGGCAGAAGGWCATCGAGGCAAGAATCTGAGTTACAGGATGCTCAGCCAGCTGGATAGGATTGCGTACGCAGCAGGGGCTACACGTACGATTGCTTGCACCCAGAGTCCGAACATCCCATTCTACGCCCAGAAGAACTTTGTAGAAACCGGTATTGAGATGACGCGATCGTTTGTGTCTGGTTCTGATGCAGAAGACGACGATGAGAGAAAGCAAGGCGAATACGAAGACGAGGACGAGGAGAGGGACCAAGACGGAGACGGAGATGAGGAGAGAGACCAAAACGAATATGAAGAGAGAAACAAGAGTCGCAGTCCAAGTTTCGATCGATTAGACGCAGAGCTAGCATCCTCCACCGTGAGACTCGGCGAGGTTAAAACGTCAACACCAAGGCCGACTTCGAGCCAGAGCCAGAGCTCTTGGAGCGTAATTTCTGGATCCGTCGACCATCACGGACTATATTGACCTTGCCATGGAAGCAACGAGGTAGCAAAGCTACCAACGTGAAAGACCAACAGAAAAGAAACGATGCGCGGGATCTTCTGCCGCTAGATCTCTTCATCGTCAACTGTGCGACTTCACCGGCGGAGAGGGTTCTAGCCGCCCGCCGAGAACATACGAATGAGAAGTCCACAGATGAGCTCCAAGACGGACCCAGGAGACCGAGCAATCYTCATGTCGAAAGCTCTGGCCGTGCGTTATCCAGCCCCTTACACGCAACAGTCGACGAGCGTGCATTTCTCAGCCCCGAGCATCATGGCGTCTTCCTTCCATATCCCACTCCGGTTTAGACATCCGTCTCCTACTATACGCACCTCCCCAAGAAACATCCGCACTTTTCCGAGGCTGTCTGCGATAATTGCCGTCCCAGCCAACATCCATACTACGCCGCAGACTTTTCGCCACACTAAGAGTATGCTCCATTGAAAACGTGTGGAGTTCATGATCTTCTTCTTGCTTTTCTTGCCGCTGCTTGGACGGCCAGTACTTCTCGCGCAGGCGTCTCTTGAGACTGTCTACTATAGCGTTGCACTCATCAATGCTCAAAGCAACTGCGATTGCGGGTATCGAGATTGCCAGTCCGATTCCAAAGATCCATTCGGATACGTAGGAAAGGGACATTTCTTGCTGTCCACTGCCGTCTGTACGGTGGGGGAATTCTTTGACGCTGTTACCAGTCAGCCATGAATGTGTAATAATAATATCTTGGTACTTCGAGGCAAAAGGGTGAATACGTACTTGATGGCGAAGAACGCAGCTACGAAAGACAGAGGCAGGAATATGACGGTTACTGTTATAATTGTAAGCATCTTATTGGCTCGGTAGTCGAGTAGGATGGTGCGCTTACCGATTGTGAATACCATAATGGTTTGTCCTTGTCGCTGCGTACCTGTGGCCTGTTCTCGAGCATATCGTGCCTCGAAAGCGTTTGCGTGCTTCTGTTTCAAATCCAGTAGATCTCTGATGGACTCATAAATCCTTCCTGCTTGGCTATCCATTCTCGACAAGTCTTTCAACGGGTTGGTAATGTTCTTTTCTTGTTCGTCGAATCCTTTGTCCACCTTACGAAGTGCCGCGTGAGATCGCTCATCTCTGTAGATGTTACGGATGGCGTCTCTCAGCTCGGGAAGAAGGTGACGTTGATGATCAAGAACCATCTTGATGATGTCAAGCTCGTCTCGAATGTCTTTGATCTCAGCCAGTAAGTCGGTTTCTGCACCAACGTCCAAGAGCTTATCAAAGAACTCAGGCTGGCGCGCCCTCGATTCGAGTCTTTGATGACTTTGTAGCCAGGACGAGGCCTGTCGACTAGCGTGGCTGAAGTCCTGGAAGAGTGTCGCCTCACCATCCATCGCAGCGCCTATCGAGGACTCAAACATGTCAAAGAACTGGTAATCATCATCGCCCTTCCGGTGTCTATCAAAGGTCCCGAAACAACGGCCAGCAATCGTCATGGTAAGCTCGTAAACATTCTGCACCGGATCTCTTGTTTTGCTGTTAATATCCTCAATTATTCCCTCCAGCACGTTGAGGGGGTCGTTTCGGGGCTGTCGCCAACGTTGTGGAAAGCTTGTAATGACTAGATCCTTTCCCAGTACCCAAATCCAGAGCTGATCCACCTACGATAATGAGCAGTGTGTTGGAATCTGGAGGCCAATGCACTTACCATGAAAACCTTTGGATCAATTCCGTCTACTTCGCTGCGATGCTTCTTCTGAAATCGATAGACCACTTGATCGCAGTCTCGTCTACGTGTTTCGATGTTGTGATAGTAATACTGATCCAAAGTTCGTCTCACATGTAAGAAGGAGCTGGATCTTGAAAGGTGTGCACGAATCAGCACTTCGTCAGCTTGGGCGTTGACACGGTGGAACAAGCGATCTGGGTCTTCTATCGCGTCTTGCATGGCTCTACGTCTAGAATCTGTCTCAAAATGTAGATATGGCCTATTTGGTGGTCAGTGGATGCATCTTTCCCAGACGTCGAGAGGGACTAACATGAACATGAACATGTTGCAGGAATTATGCACACTTTTCTGCGACGTAGATGCMGCTGCCTTGTCAATGCCCTTTCGTTGTAGATCCCGCGAGGCCTTTCGTGGTTTTGATGCTGCTACGTGCTGCTTCTTGCCAGATTTCGAAGCATTTGATTTCTCTGACAGAGCCGCAGTTGATGCTGTGTCGGTACGCTTTGGTGTGTCTTTCGCATTCCTGACCCGTGGATCCGAAGTCGCTGTTGTAGACGTGGTCTCCTGCCGGGAGATCTTTGGATCTCGTCCATTCTGTTTCAGACCATCTGCTGACTCTGCACCGGCGACAGCTGGTATGTCACTCTCAGCTTGGCGTTGCTGCTTTCGAGAGGTCGACATTCGCGTTGACGCAGCTTGAGAGGACTCCGCAAGGGCGAGCCGCGCAGGTTCTTCCACAATCACTGTTGGATGGACCATCTTCTCTGCCTTGCACCCTTCAGGATCGGCCGGCGTTCGGTGTGCTACCTGAACCATTGGCCTCATGAACCGCGAGTGGTGAAGTTGACCTCTGTGTTGATGGTTGAACGAGGTCTCTAGCGCCTTGAAGCCTTCGACATCAACCGCTCCCTCCTCGAGAAAGCGTTTCGTTAACAAAGACTCTGCCCACAACACGTTGTTTGCAGGAAGGTGGATCCATCGGAAGTTGGTAGCTTTGGTGTTCTGCGGCAGTGTGCTTATAGCGTGTTTGCTAGGATCGCGCGCGTCGCGTGCGTATAGCAACTCATAGACGGACTTTCTTTGTACCCGGTTGTCATTTTTGTAGTCGCCGAAATCGACCTGATACACGCGCGAGAATTAGCTGGTTGCAAAGAACTGAGCACATTGTACGATTGTAATTATCGAGGAATTTCACACAAGCAAGCCTTTCTGCATGGCCGAAGCGGCTGATACACATGGGAGTCTTTCCGATGACGAAGTCTTTCGCTCTCGGAAGAAGAGGATAAAACTTCTCGACAGGACGTGGACTCTGTGATCGGTGTGACTTTTGTCCGACGTCGTACTTACAATTGTTGCGGAGAACTAGTTCGATGATCAGTCAGCTGTTGTCTTCCCTGGTGGTATGGCCTATCTATGTGAGGAGAGCTGCAGCTGGATATACACACCTGTTTGGCGGCCTCTATCTCATCGTGAGACAACTCACTGGTTCGATTCCACGGAGCCAGCATTTCAGCAATAGTTTTCTTGCCATGTTGAGCAGCCAGCAGGAGTGGAGTGGTGCCGAATCGATCCTTGACGGATCTTTTCGTATGCGGCTGCCGAAGTAGACACGCTGCAGCTTCTAAATTGCCATGTTCGGCAGCTACGTGTAAAGGAGTTCGCCCGTTCAGTAGCTCACAATTGACATTCGCACCAGCGTCTAGCATGAATTGAACGAAGTCGTCTGTACCGTGCACGCAAGAGTTGTGCAGTGCAGTCCATCCACCATCCGATCTACAAGTCCCGGTCAGTTGTAAGATTGACTTGGATAGACAAACAAGCATACCTGGCATGAACATCGGCACCATTTTGCAGCAATATCTCGGCCAGGCGATGCCTATCATGAGATGCAGCAAGATGGAGTGGCGTCTTCATGCGTTTGTCCACTGCGTTTGTTCGTGCTTTGGGAGAGGCACCGCCGAATCGAGTGGTCAGTAACAACTTCATGAGATCAATGTTGTCAGTGACAGTCGCCCAGTGGAGAGCGGTCCGGCCAAGTTCATCCGTGGCATCTACATCTACGCCTGCTTGGAGCAGATGGCGGACAATGTTCAAACCAAGTTCTCCACGGGTCCTCTCATCTCGTGCTCCAGCAGCGATATTGTGTAGCACATTGCGTTGCTTGTAATCTACCTCGCCGACTTTGGCACCTTTGATAAGCAGCTCCTCAACCATGCTAATATGACCCTGGTTGGCACAAGCGTCAATTGAATCCAAGGCAGGACTCCGAAGCGAACCGAGTACTCACTTTCCAGGCAGCGGTCATCAACGCAGTCCGTCCTTTCTTATCGCGAGCCTCGAGATCAGCGTTGTATTCGATCAGGACCCGTGCCATGTCCACGTTTCCCGCTTCCGCAGCGCGTCGCAAGTTGGACAGTCTGTTTCCCGATCCCTGATTAGGGTTGGCTCCAGCAAAGAGTAGGAATTTGGCCATGTCTAAGAGGTTTCTATCGCACGCTCGAACGAGACCGATGGAAAGCAAGGATTCGCTGAACTGTCTGGTCGACAGCGCCTCTTCGATGATGATTTTTGCTTGAACGACATCGTTGGCCTCGACCGCGCGCAAAAGCTTTGGCTCGAGGCGATCAGTGTTGCTGTTCTCACTCCGCAGACTCCTGGTTCGCTTCGGCATTGGAGACGTCGTCCTTGGAATTGACACCGGGTCGGAGTGGGGTCGCGCAGTGTGTTGCGCTGTGTAGGCAAAACCGATCAGCTTGCGTGAATTCTGCTCTCTTTGTCCACGGAATCATGCCAGCGCTAAAGGTGCGACTCCGTTCGGTTTCCTTGCCAATGAAGGTGGAGGGCATTGTCGTCGAAGATCACGCATTTGCATTTCAGCCCTGGCGTTGCTGATCCCGCGTGCGACTGTGGCTGCATCTAGGCCGCCTGACTTGACAAAAACTTTGCCTGCGGGATGGACGAGTGGACCGAAAGCTGTGATGTAGTTCTATTGTCCATTGACTTCCCAAGCCGATCTGACAAGAGATGATGTGATGCAAGGACATGGGCTGCATCTTCTGGGCATCCCTACAGCATCTCGTTGCATCGGAGGTTGTTTCCATAGATCTGCAGAGTCCTCTCCCCAGGGGTAGCTCTGGCTCTAGTGCGTTGGGCAGCGGATCAATTCTCGCAAAAGCACAGCGAGAGCGGATGTTTGGCCATCAGGAACAACTTCCAACGCCAAGAGACGCTGTACAGCACCTCGAGACCGTCGGCAGCATTGAGATGATGGACTGGACAGGTATTCCATAGATGTCACTGTGAGCCACACAAGGGAAACATGGATCTGGATCTGGTTCGTGGTTGGCCCGGCTCGGCTGATCCTGCCTTCTGCGCGTCTTCCACGCAGGATCGACAAAAGGCTAATTCGAGCTGCGGCGTGAAAAAGTTGACACTCCCCTTCCATAGCTGGCACAATCGAAGAGCACACGACGACCTGCAAGACGTGACACATTCATCACTACATGCTAGGCTCCTCCGCGTGCGGACATGTCAGGCGCCCAGGGCTTCCTTCACCGCTGCGCTCGTGGATCATGGAGGCTGCTCATTCGTTGGAACATTCTTCGTTCCGGACCAGCTCCAGTCCGTCCTCAGATCGGCAGCGGGGCGCATTCCGGCGGTTGAGCAAAGCAAAGGCACGTCGCCTCGGCCGTCCCTGAAAGATATGCATGAGTATCGACTCTTCTCTTCGCGTCCCCTTCTTTTCCATCGACACCTTCACATCTCAACACCATGGGTGGCTTTCGTTCTGCTCTCACCGTGCTCGGCGGCATCTTCGCCTCATACCAAGTCTATCGGCTACTGTCATTCATCCGACTCTACTCACGACCGGGCTCGCTAAGACGATACAAGACGGACGGAAAGAACGAGGCACCTGCTTGGGCACTTGTGTGAGGCTTTCCACGCCAGTCGAGTGTCAGCATTTCGCTAACTCGGTCCCAGAACCGGTGCAACGGACGGAATCGGTCGAGGCTTTGCAGAAGAGCTGTGTGCCCAGGGCTTCAACGTAGTGATCCACGGGCGAAACGAGAAGAAGTTGGATGTTGAACGGAACAAACTGCTGGATGCCTGGCCTGGGCGTCAAGTCAGGACGTTAAGAATCGATGCGGCGACGGCCTTTGATGATGAACAGATTTTTGATGCGGCGGCAGCATCGCTCAATGACATAAACCTGAAAGTGGTCATCAACAATTGCGGCGGTGCTGGTGGAATGTTGTCCTTCTTGAAGCTGCAAGACCGGACTTCTGATGATTGTCGACGTTTCTTAGACATCAATGCGCGCTTCCCGACAGAGATGACTAGAGTGCTGCTCCCACAGCTCTTGCAGCAATCACCAGCGCTCATCATAAACATCGGGAGTGTGACATCCGACACCGGCATACCATACCTCTCTGTCTATTCGGGGTGCAAGGCATACAACAAAGCATGGTCCGAGTGTCTCTCGAACGAGATGCGCGCGGAGTCGAAGGATATTGAAGCTCTTTGCGTGAGAATCTCGACAGTTGCGACAGACAACGTTCCGAGGGAGACCTCCTTGTTCGTTCCAAATGCTAGGCAAATCGCCCAGTCCAGCTTGAATAGAGTGGGCTGTGGCAAGAGCGTGGTTTATGCCTACTGGGCACATGCATTACAGGCCGGAATGCTTGATGCCATGCCGAAGTGGCTGCTAAACCGCACGATGATTTCGGCAGCGAGGGAGGAAAAGGTCAGAGAGGAGGAATCGGTGAAGTCCGATTGAAGCGTCAGCTGGTCGCCTTCGTCCCGTTTGATAAAATGTCTGATCCGCTGGACATCTTGGAGCTTCATACCGAGATATGAATGAACGGGGCAGAAAGCATGTCAGCGATACTCCCCAGGGCCTACGGTGCGAAGGAATAGGCATGGCACATGTCGCTCTACGAGGTTCCAATGAGGCTTTCTGTGATGGTCGTTTAACTAGATTGTGCAGACTCTTTGACCAGCTTCTCCACGACACAGGATCTTTGAAGTGCGTACTGGAGGCCTGGCTACCAATTGCGGATGATGCGTCCCGTTGCGATGTTTGAGCCGGTCGAGCTCCGTTTGAGTTTGAGCTTGAGTCGAGGATTCAACATTCAATGCCGCAATCATGCACATGGCAGACGATATGGCGGGAGACTGCTCCGGAAACGCAGTGTCGAGGGGCACAATATGGGGCTGCTGCGAAGCTCCGCCACAACATGGTTCSACCTATGCCTTGGTCCCATGATGTTCCTGCCGGTCGCAATTTCAGTCGACTACTCTTAGCACACAATGACCAGTTTCATGTGGAGGGCGTCCCGATGCCCACTTAGTATGATTCTTCTCATAAGACGGACTCTCCAGACCCGGTCCTTGTTAGCCATTCGGGCAAATTCACCGCCGCTCTTTACAGGTTAGGTTAGGAGCGATAAAGATCATGTGGAGGGCGTCTCGACGACCGCGTATGGGCAATTTTACCTTGGGACACCACGTTGGACCCCTTCGACCAAAGTCCAGATCCTAAGCCGCTGTCCGTCCTTACGGCCGTATGATTCTTTGAACTCTTTGAAGTGTCACACCTCAATGTACGATTGCTTGCGATATGCTTTCGTTCATGCATCACTACCATGGAACAGCATTCTGTCGCATTACGCGGCTGCTGCTAGAGGTGGCCGAGCAGGCCCCAAACGAACTCAAAGACCTCGGTCTTGTCATTTATGTAATAAGGGTGTAGGGCGTGGACTACATGCAATGCAGCAATTAACGGACTCCGGCCATACTCCGGATGTGCTAAACAAACGGAAGAGGACGAAGACGGCTAGTACAATTCCCATATTGCCTCACATTTAAGCACTACGAAGCATGGCCGCAGCGTGTTGCGTATGCCTGCATCCTTCGCGGATGCTTGGCATTCACATTGGCGACACCGCCTCAGCCCTATGAGGTGAGTGGAAATGACTCACTCAGATCGTCTCGATTCAATGTATGTCACATATAACAAACCGGGTCGCTACAGTGGTTAGCGGATTTATATTCAGGTACCCCGGAGCACATCATCCCATCTCGTTGGAAAGCCACTCGCCTGTTCTTCTGCAAGTGCAGTTTGCCGCCTATACTACACCTAGGACGAGTTCACAGGTCACTGCAAGTTGCGAAAGCGGGAAGTTGGAAGGATCCGTTCAGCGCTAACGACTTCAATGCAGACTCGACTTAGTGCTCCTTCCTCTTGAATGCTCCCGAGCTAGTGGTCCACTTCGAATTCCTACGCAGTAACAGCACAGCAAGAACTCTGGTTGAGCATCTGAAAGCTGGAGGTCCTTCCAGATTCATACAGCGGTTTTCGGCTGATGTGCCGCATTGTTTGGAGAGACTCGGTCCCCCGTCCGCTTCGGGTTTTCTTGTAACTCTGCGTGCTTGCCTGTAGCCGGGCGCGACAATTCTTATACATCCCGTCCAACGCTCGCCTCGGCCTCGGCGTACGAGGTCCTCCTTAAACTTGCGTCAATGGCCCACGGTATCTTCACCGCCGGCTTCCCAAGACGGGCAGCTCTCCGACCTTTCTGCTACAGTAGACGAGTACCAGCTCTCCACTGATTGGCTTCAAGGATCTCACAATCTACCGCTATTCGACTTGCCTCCCGAACTGGATACCTCTTATACTGATGATGACAATGTCAACATGCAGACCTTCAACGCTGTAACGAACGAGAACTACTACAATTCGACGAGTTCGCACTACCCTTGGCACTGCGCCGCGGAAGCGTCTGCAGTGCAGATGCCCACATCTCTAGACTCCATCAATGACCAGGAGCTTTTAAGATCATGCTCCGATCACAGCCTAACGATTTCGAGTGGCCAGTCCCCTATGCTTGGTGCCGACAATTACTTTCCTAGTGTCGAGACAGCCACATCAGGTCGCAACCCACATTTTATGAATTTCAATATTACACCGGACCCGGGAAACGATTCTTCTGCTACCAAGAGAAGCGCTGGCTCTCCTTCTTCTACGGGACATTCTTCCGATGCGAAAGGTTGCAGAGTTGAGAAGCGTCAGCGCAACACCGAAGCAGCCCGTCGATATCGCCAGCGGAAGGTCGATAGGGTTGCGGAGTTGGAAGAAGCTTTGCGATTGATGACCCAGGAGCGGGACGACTACAAGTTGCGGCTCGCACTATCTGAAGCTGAAGCTGAAGTTTTGCGTGGTTTGATTGGGAGAAGGGATTGATGAATATGGCTTTTGTGAAGTTATGGTGTCTCCCTACTGAATGAATGAGCTTATCCCAACATCTTTACAGAGTCGTTTGCAAGCTGTGCTTTTTTGCAGCTTTTGCTCTTGTCATCGTTACTCAAGACCATAACGTTACAAGACACCTCCGGGACCCCACAGAAAGCTTCTTCCTTATGGTCGCAGCTACCCATTTGCTAGTATGTTCATCGGTTTTTCGTATGGTAAAGGGGCAGTGGTCGGCCATGCCACCGCTCCAATCGCAAGGTGAAGTTTATGATGGGGCGCCGAACGCGAACTCTTCTTCWCGAAGACGCAGCTCATGATCGGGCGCCTGACGCATATGGAAAAACGTCGAAGTGAGGTGTGCTTCACAGGTGGCCCTGAAAAAGCACATACATATCATACATTCACCGTGCACAGTCGCACTATGTTGACATTGTTGTTGCAACCTCCGCAAAACACAACATCTTAACCATGGGCATTTTCTCTCGTAAGGAGCATATTACGGATCCGCAAATCGCAATTCACCTGGACGAAGCCTCGACCAACAACTCTTTCCACCCAGGCTCCTCAGTATTCGGGACTATCTCGTTACGAATTCCAATACCGCGACAACTTGTCTCGGTCCAGGTTCAGCTCTTTGGAAGAACCACCACCCACAGCGTCCGAAAAGTGAGGCATCACAGTGCCACGGCGGATAACACAAGGACCATCTACATCAAATTTCATGATGAAGCACAGCTCATCAATACCGGCCAGCAAATATCGGGACCAGCTTCCCTTGGACCAGAATTTCAAGTAGACTCACAGTTCTCCCTTACATTCCCCACACAGACAGACGCATCGGTCGGCTCGATTCCATATAAGAGAGATACAGCGCGTACAGGAGCGTATGCTATCGAGAGGCATGCGCTGCCGCCTTCTTTCTCCCATTCCAATAGAGTTCCAGGGAGCGTATGTCCCAGCTTCAAGACATTGAATATCAATCGAAGTTACGTGCTCAAGTTCACGCTGGAGGCCGAAATCTGCGGGAAGGTTTTCGAGGACAAGTTTGAGAACCAGGTTGGGATCCTCTAGAATATGTTCTGCAACGATGCACATGAAAATACCGGCTGGCAGAATGGAAAATCAATGAAATGGGAGGTTTTGCTCGAACACTCATGACTTACCACGTCAACGGACACAGTGCAATGTCAGACGAGATACGTCTACATGTTCTTGCTCAATGATTACCGCAAACCGACGGGCCCACGAGTGACTTTGCTGACAGTGTACCTGCATCGAGCTTGAGCTTGGGCCGTGGTCTTCGAAAGAGCTACCAGGGATATGGCTGGAGAAGGGGGTTAGACCATGTATGAGAGCCATGAGAGACAGACACACCTCATTCTCCCACGTCCAGAAAGTCCCACTATCGCCTTTTCCCTTGCTTCTAATGACAGCAGTGCAAGCCGTCACACTCTCGGCGGGAGTCATCTGTCCTTCGACTTCCCATTCAAGGCTTACATTCTTCGCCATATCAGTGTTAACTTCCCCTGGATGCAGCGCGAGGACAATAGTATCGCTGCCTTTGCGTTGGAGTTCAGCGGCCATATGGCGAAGCGCCTGATTCAACGCGGCTTTGGACGCTGAATATGCTGCAAATCCATCCTCAAAGTCCAGGAACCTTTGTGCAGATCCAGAATCAGACGAGATGAAAACAATCTTTCCGATGGAGATGCCAGCTTTGAGAAGTCTTTGTGCACATATAATTGGACCTATCGTGTTGGTGTGCAGATGAAAGGCAAAGTCATCGTATGACCTACGTTGTAGGACGTGAGCGAGGAGGGAGTGGAGCAGATCTGTATACAGGACGGAAGGACTCACAGTTCGGTAGCTCGCTGGAAACCCACTATTAGCAACCTCACTTTACAGACATTTGATCAAGACAGTCCTCACATTTGGGTGCCTGAGCACACCGGCGTTGAGGACCACGCAGTCGATGCGATTGTGCTCTCTGCCTAGCTTGTCTGCAAAAGCAGCTATGCTTTTTTCACTCAGCATATCGCAGTCATAGACGCTGCAACGCCCGTCATGATTCGGCCACAGTGATGCTGCCGTCTCTGGCAGCGATCGGAGCGAGGCAAGCACCTGGTGACCACCGTCAAGCAGCTGTTGCACAAACATGTGACCCAAGCCGCGCGATGCTCCTATGATGGCCCAAGTCTCTCCCTGGCGGTCGGCCATTTTTGGTGATGGATGTCGTCGATGTGCAGGTTTTGCCTCGATCTGTGCCGGATGGGTCTCGGTACAATTAAGATAACGTCACTATTGTTGGGACAAGGTTTTGGGGCACATGGCAACGCCGATTTTCTCGAAGATCTTGTCGAAGCAACGATGCGGCGGCCCCGTGCCAGGTGCAATACTAGCRATGGCTGAACTGATTCAAATTGCACAGGTTGAGAGCAATATTGAAAGCAAACGGCGGTGTATGCTTCGCGAACAGGCACGGAGCACGCGCCTGCCTCACACTAGTTTCCCGATTGTCTCCGATGCAGTGGCGTCGGAAAGAACCTAATGCCCTTCCTCTGATTGGTTAGAGTCTCTCTTCAACTTTCGCTTTTTCTCACTCATCTCCCTCGGACCTGATCCTACTCTTCAACAATACCATCTTCCAACTGCAACCTTGCAACATCAACTCTTCCATCCCTTACCGGTTCACCTAATCAAACCACCAGCTTATCGACAGACAAAATGGCCAAGGGCAAGGGCGACAGCGTAGCACCAGGTATCCTTCTCTCCATTCCACAACCGGMGGCGTTCTCAGAGCGTCCTCCGCCAGGCGCATGTTCAACTGCTTGCATGGCCGCGTTCCGTCAATAGCAGTGCTATAGTCRCGGCTCAACGTCTTGCGGCGCTTGTTCACGCATTGGCCTGGCACGGCGCATAGTGCGAGGATCTCTTAACATGGACTCTGCTGATCTCTCACTCAGGTGACTCCAAGAAGGGTGCCAACCTTTTCAAGGTGAGCCATACGAGGCCCTGCGTGTTCTTCCCTCCCTGCGCGTGGCGAATACCGGGCGGCTGAGTGGCGATTGCAGTCACGATTTAGATTGGGAGTTGACTCTTTGTTATAGACACGATGCGCACAGTGCCACACCCTAGGAGAGGGTGAGGGTAACAAGATTGGACCCAACCTCCACGGTCTTTTTGGCCGCCACAGTGGTCAGGTTGAGGGCTTCTCATACACCGACGCAAACAAGCAGAAGGGTGTCTTATGGCAGGACGACACTCTGGTATGGCACATGAAGGAACACCACGGTCGCGATAGAATGCTGACTGTCGCTCTAGTTCGAGTACCTGGAGAACCCAAAGAAGTACATCCCTGGCACCAAGATGGCATTTGGCGGTCTGAAGAAGGCCAAGGACAGGAACGACCTGATCACTTACCTCAAGGAGGAGACCAAGTGAACGTAACGACAACGACGAGAGGTGGCGAGGTTATTGCCACATATTTCCGGCCTCGTCATGTACCACCACAACCTATAGACCGAACCTCGATACCTGCGCCGGTAATTTCGAAGGCATGCAATAGCGGCGTGTACAACAACTGGAGGCGACTGCTTGCTTCTGTGTTATATTCATGCGTGCATTGGGAAGGACGGGTCTACGACGAGACCCTATGTATCAAACAGCTCTACTCTTAAAAGAAACGTTTCAGAAACTTGGATGGATACCTTCAAGAGTTTACGACACCAGGTGGGTTGTTCAAAAAGCCAAGTCTATTGAATGATATAGAGCGGGAATGGGGTTTGTGGTGACGACCACCACAGAACACCATCTCAGCAAGGCGCTGCACATTTACATCGTCCCCTCAGGTCTGCAATCAGTTGCGGCTTACAGGTCTTCGATGGGCGATCACGGTAAAGGGGTTGCAGAGCAACACCGTCGAGTTGTCTCGAGCCCCTTGTTGAGGCATGAGCTCTCTGCCATCTGGAGCTTTATGCCCTGACGGCATTACTCTTGACCCGAAGCGTGGTAAGGGTGCCCGCGTTCGATGACAAGAAGTTGCGTTGAAGTACCCTGCGCTTCGCGGACGTACAGCATCTTCCCCCCCGTCGAGAGGCGTCGGTTCGGTTTGGCTCATGCGGCCTCTTCCACGAGAGATTGGCTTTTGATTTATCCCGATCACTTTCTCGACCCATACAATGGTGAAGCAGCAGTGAGCAGTCCGTACCAGCCAAATCGGAGAAGGAGCATTTGAGCGTGATGAGACGCTGTAATGGGCGTTGCAGCGTTTGAGTCAGTAAATGCGCAAAACAATCCCTCGAGTCGTACGTACGTCCATGATGTATTCGGCGAGATTTTGAGGTTCCCCGGCAAGGGGCAAGCCCCACAATCATCCTGAGCCTGCCTTGTCGGTCCCTCCCCGGAGTCCGGACACATCTTGGAATCTGGCCCAGCATCCTAGCACATTGAAGAATCCCTGCGTTTCGCGTACCCGACAACTCGGTCGGTCCAACACCACTGCAGCGAGACCAGCATGTGCGGATGACATCTTGGCAGCAGCCACGGCCGCTTCTTGCCTCGAAGTACCACGGACCGAAGGCCGGATAAATTCTCTGACTCTGTCCCCGGAACCTACAATTGTCGCAACCTGAAAAGGCACGCCCGGATTGTGGAGCTCTGTGCCAATCTACAAAAGTAATCCGACCTCGGAAGAGTAAGGTAATGCGATCTCAAGGATCGGTTTCGTTCGCTTGGAGCACTCCAGATAAGTGAGAAAACTATCGCAGAGATGCCCTTTAAAGTAGTGTCCTCGCCTCTCTGGGTGTAGTGAGGTTGCGCATACCTACATACCATGCGGCAGCACCGGCGTTCTATCCCCCACACTAGAGGTACCTAACCTCCAGATCGTCAGCACCTTCCTCTTCACGCGTTAGTGCGATCCCCTCTCCACCGGCCCCAGCCCTGTGCTTGATGAGGTCTTCTCGTCCTGTTACCCCTGCTCGAAATTGTTGGATCAACTCCGACGTGGTCTCAAGGGAGTGCATTGGACAGAGCCTGGTTGGAACAATGCTGCACTAATATGATCGCGCATCGGATATTTTACTCCAGCACCAGCTATTGACTTTCCATGCCGCCGAGCCGCATTGGCCGGAAACAGCCTGGTACCATCACAACTCAACTACAGAGTCCCGGCCGCCCAGCGGATAGGGCCCGCGTCGCCCGGAAATCAGAGGGCCATTGAGGCAGGAATGGCACTTCACCACTTCTACCTACGCCCCGACTCGCGCGGAGAGTCCCAACCCTCATCACTGCCAGTTTCGCCGCTTCTGCGAGACTTTCCATCACCGAGCACGCGGCAGCATGCGTCGGATGTGAATCAAGCGCTCTCCACCATGTCWCAAAGCCCGAGCACATCCACTTTCTCCAACGCCTCGACCCTGACGAACCACACTCCTAGCAGTCCGACCAATGTACACCCACCGCCGGCCTACGTGGCCGCCTTTGGCGCATCGCAGGTAGTCAGCGATTCGAAGCGGCACTTTAGCGACGATGAGGATGACGACGACACTACTGTGTCCAACAAGGTTGGACATGGCGACATGGAGTTCTCGCCGGCGGCACTGGTGCTGCTCAACGCGTTTCTAGACCAGTTGCTGTATAGCATACTGTCCGTGGCCAAGTCAACTACCCTCACCGCCCTGCGGCCTGCAGTCGTAGAGGTGCTCAAGGCACGCCTGGCCAGCGAGGCGRTTGCCAGCGCCGAGGAAGAGCTGCAGGAGTTGCTTGCGGGCGGCGAGGAGGAAGAGGAGGAGATGAATGACCGTCAGACTAAATCCGAGGGCCAACGGCGCTGGGATACGGAGCTGGTATGGAAGCGCACGCGACTGCGCGTCATGGTCTACATTCGCCTGGGCGAGATGGAGGATGATGATGAGGAGCGCTTCGTGCGCGAAGACGAGCTCTTTGCGGGCAACGACCGGCGCTTTTCGCAGTCAACAGGGCTAGTATCATGGGCTGCAGCCATTTTCTTAACATCGGTAGTGGAGTTTGTTGCTGAGCAGGTCTTGACCGTCAGCGGCCAGGCAGCCGCGAGCCGAGCGCGTCGTCGAAGCCGAACTCTGCGCGTCTCGCTTGCGGCCCCTCCCGCTGCCGTGCACCTCGATGGCACCACCGTGGAGGAGGGCGACATGGAAAAGGTCGCACTGAGCTCCACGCTCGGGCGACTTTGGCGCACGTGGCGCAAATCCATCCGGAACACCGCCAATGCTGGCACCAACACCGCACTAACCTCTCCCACCCTGGACAAACACCTCCTGAGCGATATCGACCACGACACCGCCGACTCGCCTTCCTTCTCGCAGGCTCATAGCCAGGACAAACTGGCCGGCGCAGGTGCAGTTGGCGCGCGGTGGAACAGTTCTGGCACCGCTCCCGACCCAATGTCCGCGGTAGAGCACCCCCGATCCATGTCTGCAATGAGTGCCATGAGCAGGGAGAAAACCGAGGGAGAAGTCCCTAGCGAGGTTGGCCAAGAGCTTCCAGAGGTCGAGTATTCCGAGCACGTTCTCGCTGCCAACATTCCTATTGCAGTTCGGGATGAGCAGCGAGATGTAGACGAAATCGAGGTTCCTGGATTGGCAAGAGATCCCGACGCTGAGCCGGTCTTGCCAGCACGAACGCAGTCGCAACGAAGACACAGCTTCTCCGGACCGATAGCTCTCACCAGAACTGCGAGTGTTGCTGTCGACAATGGCATTTCTCCGACCACCGCATCAAACCAGGACCGTGTCTCAGAAGGAGTCGTATCGGAGGTAGGCGCATCGGAAGTTGGGCCCGCAAGTGAGGACAAATCGGTAGTTGCTGCAAAAGATGTAGACGGAWCGGCATTAGAAGCACCAGCTCTGGACCAGCAGGTAGTGGAGCCCCTCGGCGAGCGTGTTGTGCCGCGACAGCGCTGTCGCTCTGAACCATCGAYGTATCGCGTTGTGGTAGAGGAGCAGGCCGTGGAGAAACTTGTCGAGAATGAGGCGGACGCACATACCGATGGCTACAGGCCCGAGCAGAAGGCTAATGCCGCGGAGATGGCAGGTCTCAAGCGCAAGGCGTCGCCTGGAAAAGCTGTTGTGGACAAACTTCCGAAGAGTGCGGCATTGGAGGCGGTGACTACGAAAGAGGACGACTTCTTTTCGCCGGAGAGCGAAATGTCTAGTAATGGGAATGCGTCGCCAGCGGGCGCGTCTGCCACTGCCCACGAAGAAAACCTGAAGGAACTTGTAGGGGGCCCGGTCGTAGTAGCTTCCGCAGCGACGGCTGCCACAGCGGCATTAGCCTCGGAGCCTCAAGGAGCTGATGGTGAGACGCTCTCTCGCGCAGAGGTCGGCCTCAACGTAGTGGAGAAGGGAGGCCCTTCTCAGGATATTGATGGCCAGAATGCGCTGCCTCTTGAAGAGCGCCCCTCTCCCGCGAGCTTTCGGGAGGAACCTCAGATTATGGAGTCGAAGCAGGTCTCGATGAGTCCTCTTTCGGCGCCACAAAAGTTGGTCAGGACGCATAACTCGACACTCAGTAAAGACAGCTTTTCTCTCGATGATGGCAGCGGAGACCCGATGCCGATGCGGCCGCTGGCAACACCGCGTCGCATTTCCTTGGACTTGGGCCAGAATGAGCCGGATAACAATGATGTTGACATCGGAGTTGCGAGGACTTCCGATACAGCCGTGTCGACACCGCGCGCCGAGCATCCACCAGAGCTCCAAGCAAGGGATAGTCTATCGAGCATGGCCGGTTCTCGACGTTCTGTTGGACGTCTCATCCTCGGAAATTCCTCTCCGGACGCTCCTTCACCTGTCTGGAGAGAGAGCCCTTCGATCGAGCGGCAAGCAAGTGGAACCACTCCAGAGGACTTCCTACACAAGCGCGCTTTATCTGTGCAGCAGACTGAGAAGACCAAGGCGCGTTCTCCCAACGAGAAGACCCGCGTGTCTATGCTCGCATCGAACCGAGCAAGCGTACCCAGCGCTTTGGTCATCGACAAGGGCGAAAAGGTTCAGCCTGAGAAGGTACCATCCCCGTGGCGCCAGTCCTTCTCGGCAGTAGTAGAGAAGAATACTGGCTGGGCGTCACCCAAGAAGAAAGCGTCTTTCACCGCAGCCGATGAGCCAGAAGTGCCCGTTCAAGAGCACCCCGTCGTCCAGAAGATCGCCACAATGAAGAGAATGGACACCAAGGTCCAAGAAGACGAAAATGCACCGTTGACAAGTGCGAACATCAAAGGGCCCGCAGACTTCGAAATGTTTGTGCAAGGCGGTGATACAGTAAAGTATACCCTTACTCCTGAGAACGTAAGGGATGATCCGGTAAGTATCCTGGGTATAGGTGCTTTCCGCATAATCGCTGACAGCCAGCAGACATTCTCAAAGCCTGCGCGGGTACTAGAGCGAACGGTATCGCCTGCGAGGAAGGAATCACCACCATTGGATGACACTCGCATGGGGCGCAGCCAGGCCGCCAAGCAAACGACATCGAGTCGAATCGTTATCGAGCCCGATGCCGATGTCGACGATGCAATGACATCTCGGTCGAGCAGGGAGACCAAACGTCGGTCGGTCAGCCGGCCTGTGGCTCGTAACGTTAGTGTCCACAGACGAAGCGGTCTCATGGCACGTGAGCCTCAGGTTGTAACGGAGTCAACCAGAGACTTTGCAGACTTCATTCGCTCCACTGGACCTGCGAAGGACCCAGAAATTCTGCCGATCGTCACGAATCGCTCGAGCGCGTCCATACATTCTGCCCGCTCTCAATCTCGCCCAGCGTCTGCTGGTGGTACCTCTGTTCGAAGCATGAACAGATCAATCAAGCAGAGCGAAAGCGTACCTCCAGTTCCAGCGGTACCGTCTGGAAAATCGCGAAACAACATGCAGCCGCGAAATGCCACGTCGGCAGCTGATGGCTCCTCTGAATTGATCGACTTCATTCGCAGCGGGCCAAATCTGGCAGACCCCCAAGAACACCGTATTTCGAGGACCGTCGCACCTTTCAGATCGACCATGGACTCTGATCAACTCGTCAATTGGGGCGAGAGGCTAGCCACCGCAGAGCTCAAGTCAAGCGCTGATGCGAGCCCCAGCGCGCGCAGCGCTTCTCGTTCCTCGTTCAAATCATCCTTCCGAACTYCTGCCAATTCAAAGTCTGCTCTGCTAAATGGCTCCAGCAATCTCAACGAGCCCTACCACCCAGCACATGGTAGTCAGCCACCGACACTCACTTTACCAAGAGGCGTACTACCAGATGCCAACGAGCCAGTCCGCAAGCGAGTGCGTAGCAAAGATCCCTACGCTATAGACATGTTTGACGACGATGATGATGACGACGACGACGACGACGACGTTCTGCTCACCGCACTACCAAAGGGTCAAACGCAGCAGGAAAGCTTGATGGAATTTCTTCGAAATTCTGGACCAACTAATCCCAACGAGTCGGCAATTCCAGGGACCTCAGCGTCCGCAGGCTCACGTGGCCAAGCACCGGCCTTTCCCCCCAGGCGTAGCAGTCAAGGTCTGAAGACATTCGGGGCAGACGCAGTAAGCATGGGTCGCAGGGGATCTGGGCCCAACAGAGACTCATCACAGTCACGCATGCAGAGCGCTCCTCGCAATGGCACGACGTCCATCGCGGTGGGCCCACTGACCAAACCACGCTCACAACTCGAGGCACGCGGGGACTCTCAAAGCGCGAATGGCACCCTTGATCTGTCGGACTACCTTCGAAGTAGTGGACCTGATGCCAATGCAGCGTCCGCTCGACAGAGCAGCAAAATCCCGCCCGCCAAGCCCGAGAAGAAGAAATCGGGACGCTTGAGCTTTTTTGCGTTCTTTTCGAGGAGTGGAAAGAGTGAACGTCCGCCAAATAAGCAATATTTGGACATGTGACGGGCCTACGTTTTTGAAATTTGCGTTGATTTACCCCCTAATTTGTTCATGACATGATGATTGGCAAAGAGCTAGGAAAGAGAGCGTCCAGGTGAATTCATCGGGCGTCAATATCCGTCGCCTTCTGGCAAAGAACTGAAGATATTTGAATCTTTCCTTTGTACGAACGGTCCGACAGAGCTGTTACTTGGTTGGAAAGAGGGTTGAAGAATTGGAGATGGATATAGATCGTTGGATGATTGTACAAGTAGTCATAGAGCTATCCCTCGGGGACTTGTGTATATTTTACAGCGCTGCGGGACTTTTCGAACAGATCTGCGGCTACCAACTATACCACTGCCTTTGAATCTGAATCGGTCGGTCAGGCAGATGTTTCCAAACGTTCTGCGTGATTGCCTTCTTGCGCTTTGCCTCTCGCTCTTCAAACTCGCGCACGCGAGTGGCTTCCTCCTTGAGCACGACGCTAAGACTCGTCCATGGGGTACGCATCATGTAGATGCGGCCACGCGCTCTATAATCAGGCAGTTTGCCGTATGGACCACGGCCCACCCAGGCTTCGTCGATGTAAATTCTGGTGCGATCGGTAACCTTGTGACGCTTTCCATCCTTGAGCTGAATGTCCACAGGTCGCTCCTTGTTTGCAGCCTTGATTGGCTCCAGTGCTCCATGCTCTGTCCCCGTGACCGAGGCCGACGCATCGTTCAAAGTCTCTGCATCCTCCGCCGCAACACTTCCCAGACCCATTCCTCGCATGACCACCGCCTCGTCTCTGGCGGCTTCAAGCTGCGCCAGAATCTCCTCGGCAACCTTCTTCTTGCTGAATCTCATCTGTATAATGGCCTCATCCAGCGGCTTTCCCGCAATCTGGCGTGCAAGCATGCCGAGTTTCTTGATCGACGTCTTCATGTTGTGGCTCTTGACCAGATGCTCGCGCTCCGTCCTCTTTATGAACTCCTCCTTGGTCAATCTGCCCCCTTTACGCACCATCTGCATGACTTTTCTCCGCTCAAATCGTTGTCGAGCGGCAGGTTTGGGGTCCAGAACGCGAGCCATGACATATGAATCGCGTGAGATGCCGCCGGTTTTGGTGTCTTCACCTTCTGCATCTTCTTCGGTCTCCCGCTCCTGCTGCTGCTGAATGCGTCGCTCATCCTCGAAGATGGAACTGGACGCAATGTCTCCCGCTTGAGGCAATTGAGGTTTGACGGTTTCTTCTGCGCTGACGGCGTCGGCATTCTTGCGCTTCCACTCATCAAGAACAGGGTTGGCGGATGATGGCTTTGCTGCATCATCRGACGCTGCTCGACGCTGCTGGAATTGGGGACGGAATCGCAGAGGAATGCTGATTGGCATCGAGGCTCGACATGACAGGCTGGCCACCAGGCGCCTCGAGGGCGCAGCGATACTCATCACGCGGACAGTGAGTGAATGAGTTGGACCTGCTGCGATATCCTCACACTGCTGTCTATACTTACTAGCCTCCGGCTCGGCCCGCTCTCGCCTTCGCTCCCGAGTCACAACTGCAACTGAGAGTCGAGCAATCTTCGCACATGAGGCCAGCAGCTGTAGAGGACATGAGCTACTTTATCCCTTTTAGCCTGTCATCACATTTATATCTGGGAAGAATTCTAGACCGTCGTTGATTGGATTGCGTTGCTGTAGCTCTATCAGTCCGCACGCTGGTCATCCGTCGGTCCAGACTCCGGACGGCAAAGCCGCCACAAGGTGTCTGCGCTCTTCATCATCGGGACGACAGAGCGCAAAGATTTGCATTTTGCATTCTTGGTTGGATACGCTGCCACACTAAGTATCAGCAACGTCTCTGTACATGCGCGCAAGCTGCCGACTCTGTGCTTGGGATCCCGAGAAGTTTTGAATGCGGCCCACCCGGAGCTGCCTGCGCGTAGCGTGAGATTTCCAATTGCTACCTAGGGAAGATGAATATCAATGCCCTGCTATCTCCAGACGCGGACGACCCTTCCACTGGAGGAAATACCGAATCGTCGGGAGCTTCGCCGCAGGAGTCGCGTGTGTCACGGCCGGGCAGCAAACGCACCCACTCTGCTTTGAGTCAGGAAATCACTCGCTCGCCCGACAGACCAGGTGAATCGCCGCTGGAAAACCAATCCGCGCAGCAACAACACCACCACTACCATCACGCGCAATCAACGCCAACCAGCTACCCAATCTCCGGATCCCAGCTGCCTTCACATGGAAATCCACAGCGACCGGTAGTTCCCCATCGTCCAATATCAAATTCATCAGTGGATGCGACGGCTGGTGAGCTCCCACAATCCCCATCAATGCCTTGCTCTCTCGCTGATGACTTATTCCCAGACCTCACACGCCCACAGCGCCAACAGAGCGTTCGAACACATTCCGGGAATAGCGTTCTCTCCGCCCGTCACTCCGAAGTGGAATCCCACTCTGGGTCACCGCATCGATCTCCACTTCACTCGCGCAACAGCGGCGGTGCTCCCCCAATTTTGCGTGGCATCTCGCGCCAGTCTCTAGCCGACCTGACCATGGCTGAGGCGCCTTCGCAGACGCCGCCACCGCGCGACTTCACCTCGGATGCCTTGTCGGACTCCGACTCCAGGACGATCAATGAGCTTCTGAATTTCCTGCGCGAGCATTCCTACGCGTATTCTCAACACGTTCAGCTCATAGGCCTTCTCCACAAGGGCTTCCTCTTGCATGTTGACCCGGCGGCAGAGGGCCTGACTGCCCAGCCATCCGCTCCGCAAAGCTATGCGCTGCTCCACGAGCTGCGTCAGGCCCGTGAGGCAATGGACACGCGATTCGCCGTTGGTGAAATCATCTGGGCTGAATGGCTGTCCGACGAGATGCTCTTGGCAAGCACGAGCGATGAACGCATTGCCGTAACGGAGCTTTGCCAAAGGGCCGTTCAGGATGAGCCTGCTTCCACTAAACTCTGGATTGCATTTGTGGACTGGGTGTCGTCCAATTATGCATCGTGCCACAACCTCGAAAACGCCATCAATGACAACTGGACTGAAGAAGATAAGGAAATTTGCAGAGATCTTTTCACCAAGGACATGATTGTTAGCATCCTTGAACAAGCTGTTGCGGCAACTCAGTGGCGAATAGATGAGAGTCACCTCTTGTGGAACCGTTACGCTCAAATAGTGCAGGAGAGTCTGCCAAGCAGTCCATCTTCTGCTGATGCACAGAAGCTGCATAGCATGTTTCTGCAGCGGCTGCAGGTTCCTCATATCGCGTGGGGCGAGACCAAACAAATTTACTGGCCAATTGTGTCAAGGTTCGAAGGAGATGCATACGAAACCGTCTTTGAGCAGGTGGATCAAGCAGCCGCACCTGCTAAACTTGCCATGGGGATTCGCGAGCAAAGCGAGTCGAAGCTCATGCGTGCAATTCAATCTAGAGACAACGATGCCGTCCATCGCGAAATGGTCAAGTACCTCAAGTCAGAAAAATTCAGGCATAACAGGAAACCGGGGGTCTTCGATTTTGACCTGCGATGCGGACTGTATGAACGCGCACTGCTGATCGAGCCCACTAATACCGAGTGGTGGCTCGACTACGTTGACTTTGTAATAACCGCACCCACATCTGTTTCGCAGTCTGTTCTTCCGCTCATTGAGCGAGCGACGCGTCACTGTCCTTGGTCTGGCGACCTTTGGGCCAGACGCATCTTACGCGCCGACGTTGAGCGGCGGCCGAGAGACGAAATCGAGTCCACGAAGCACCGCGCCACAAATGCGGGTCTGCTCGATGTTGGTGGTATGGACGAGTTGGTCAAGATGCTGCAGGAGTGGTGCAGCTACCTCCGTCGCCATGCTTTCCGCACTAGCGGCGCCGAGGATGATCTCGACACTGCTGAAATGGGAATCGGTATGGCGCTCGAAGATGTTCAACAAGCCGGCGTCAAGATTTACGGCCCAGACTTCCTCGGCGATCCTCTGTTCAGACTGGAGCAGATTCAGATCAAGTTTTACACAGAGGCTCGACGGTTCAAAGACGCTCGGAACATTTACCAACAACTCGCTACCCGTCATGGCCACTCATACGATCTCTGGCACAAGTACTACGTGTGGGAACTGTGGCTCTGGGGCTGGGACCGCGTTCAGGAAGCCAAGCGTGTGGAGACGGACGAGAACGGCCCTGACCTCGCAAGCGCTGTCTTGCAGCAAGCGCTACGGCAACGCAATTTGGATCTACCCGAGCAGATACTACAGCTCTATCTCGATCACTTCCGACAGCACGAGTCGGGCACGAGGCTTCAGGTTGCTATTGCCGAAGGAAGGGAATTTGCCAATCGACTCGCGGCTGATCGAGCAAAGGAGACGGCCAGGGTAGCTGCTGAGAAATCTCAGCAATATCCGAACGATATAGACGAAACTGAAGATACGCAGATCGCCACAGGAGAGAAGAGGAAACGGGATGAGACGAGTGCCGTCCGTGGCGAGGCCAGCAAGAAAATCAAGACGGACCCCAAAAAGCCAGGTTCAGAACAGCCTTCCGCTCATGCTCTCGACAACAGCAAGCGTGACCGCGAACACAGCACAATCTCCGTGACCAATTTGCCAGCTGATGTTACGGAGGTCGACATTAAAAAGTTCTTCCGCGACTGCGGCAATTTTGTGACCATTAAGATCCTCCCACCGAAAGACAGCGGACAGCCAGCATCCGCTACAATCGAGTTCGAAACCGCCGAAGACGTCCTCGCCGCTCAGACTCGTGATGGCAAGGAAATCAATGGTCATGTCATCAGCATCCACAGCGGAGCGGTGAATACTCTCTACGTGTGCAATTATCCTGCAGAGTATGAGGAGAACGCCATTCGAGGTCTGTTTGATAAGTATGGTGAGATTGTCAGCGTCCGGTTCCCGTCACTGAAACTCAACCTTCGTCGGCGTTTCTGTTATGTAGAGTTTTTGACTGCCGAAATGGCCAAAAACGCAGAAACTGCCATGGATGGGATGAAAATTGACGGTCTGCACACCCTGGTTGCGAAGATCTCAGATCCTAATCGCAAGCAAGCGCGTACGGGTGCTCAACAAGAAGGTCGAGAACTGTTCGTAAAGAACTTTGACAAATTCAAAGACTCGCCTGAGGAGATAAGAAAGCTCCTCGAGCAATACGGGGAGATTGAAAAGTTCAATCTCATCCGAACGATGAACAATCAGCTCCTTGGTAACGGATTCGTCGCGTATAAGACAGCGGAGGCGGCCGCGGAGGCAGTGAAGGGGCTGAATGATCTGCCACGAAACGGACGCATTCTCCACGTCTCCTATTCTACGCCCAAAGGTCGGACTGCTGCGCCGATCGATAGGGCTAGGGTGGAGGACGTCATTATCAAGCACGAGAATGGCTCTCATCGCGGATCCAACGTTTCTATGGGATCCAACACAGCCCCGGCGGGCTCCAGCGAGTCAACCAGTGGGCGAGCGGAGGACATCAAAGCTAGAAAGGTCGCCATCTTCTCGCTCCCAGACACTGTCAACGACGCCCGGATTCAAGCCGCCATGGAAAAGTTCGGACCCATCACCAAGATCCAGATCCGGCGCGACAAGGAGGGCGCCATTGTCGAATTCAACAACTTGAAGACGGCCTTTCACGTTCGTCAAGGCGTGGATGTCAGCGAGTTGGGTCCCAAAGTCACCACGGGTGACGTCGGTGATCTTCTGAAGAAGGAGAAGAAAAAGCCTGCGTTCATACCACCTGCAGCGGCCCGTGCGTCGCAGAACCGAGGCGGTCGGCGAGGTGGACTTGGATTCAAGCGGGGCGGAGGAGGCGGTCTGGGCAGTGTCCGCAATGTGAATCCACCGGTGGAAGGCTCCAGCGTCCAAGGCGAGAAGAAGAGCAATTCGGACTTTAGGACGATGCTGCTTGAGTCGAAGAAGACGGAGAGCAAGACGGAGGCTGAAGAGTAGGTAAGGTATGTAAGTAGCTCGTAGTGTACAAAATAGCATCCCACAACATTATCACGGATCTGAGGCGGCCTCTTCCAACAAATGGCTTTTCAGACTTGAGCTGCAGTTGAATGTAAGGTATCTGCGCAGAATTGATAGATGGAAAGCTCATACGTGAACGATAATACGGGTATTCCGAAGGCGCAGATCGCCAACGACGTCACCATCAGATCTTCGATTGGGATTACATGTACATATTGTGGACTTTCACCACGTCCATGTAGCTTCATCCTCCCATTGACAACACATGCTGCTGGTGAAAATGGCGGCGACACTCCCAGCACGATCGTGCTTCCAGAGCCTTCGTCTCATCGCTCGCACGTCACCAGCAACCCTCCGACGTCTCTCGACGCTGCCAAACAACGAGCACATTGTACGCTTCCATCCTCTATGCTAATGCTGCCATTGGAGTTTTCTGATACCACCGACAGTATGTACACGAACACAAACAGTCCAACGCACCGACGAAGCAGTACATCCTCTCGTATCTGTCCAAAGTCCCTCCCAACCCATCTCTTGCAATCGGCACCACGAATCAAATACCTCCCACCACGGAATCACTGAAAGAAAACTCGGAATTCGCGGAGATTGTGCATCATGTCATCCAAGAGCACGCGGTACATGACCCGGACGTCCAGGCGCAAGCACAGATGTATGCATCTCAAGCCGGCTCCTCGCTAGGCAGCGGCGGTGTCTTCTTTCCCCAACATCAGCAGCAGCAGAACAAGCGGAGAGATCGCAGCAGCAGACAGATGGGCGGTGGAGGTGGAGGATCGGGAGCTGTTGGCAGTGGTGGAGCGAGCTCGCAGGGCGGTATGGGCGGAGGCGGTCGAGGTGGATTCGTGCACGTGGCCGATCAGCGCAATCCGCCCGACTATGGCCGAGTCGCGTATCCCGAGGACATCTTCGGCAGTGTTGAGATTGATGGCGCCGGCAACTTTGTGGACGGCACGGGCAGGTACCAGCGCTCGGGGTCCTATCGTATGGTGACCAACCAAGGCATACTCGGTCTGAGCCCGTACTTGAGAACAAAGCTGGTGCAGAGACTCGAAGAACTCGATGCGCAGGCACGAATGAACGGATAGATTTGGGATTGTTCGACTATTGCATGCACATCCGCGGTCAGATAATTGAAAGCATGCTTGCCGGCGGACATGCGGTTCCCACACACCGAGTACCATGGCCAGAAGATGGGATAGTTTGCAAATTTTCAGTTTACATCCGATTGTGCCGGAAGATTTACGACCATTTGGCATTTGCACATCATCCACACTGTCGAATCTCATCCAAAGCATCCAAAATGCCGCTATACCAGAGGACCCGGCGGCCAGGGKACCCTCCTCCAGCCAGAGCTCATGCTTTGACTTCAACTGCAGCATCTGACTATGAAGGCCGTTCTGTTGCCAACGAATATTCGACTGAGCCTCGTGACTTCGTGCTGCAGAGCTTGCTGGGTAAGTGTTAGATCCATCCGCAGTCCTTCAAACTGTTACCTCAGCAATGAGACTGGAAGATCTGACCCTTTCTTCAGTAACAGAGGAATTGCTTCCCGCGATTGCTGAGCCTGAGAACGTCACGAATGGACTCCTCACCTTTCCGGAGGACCTCCACGACTTGAACGACAGGGAAGGCATCTTTCGCGTCCCAGATCCGCAAATGGACGAGAGAGCTCGTAGACGTAGACGAAGAGCAGTCAATCGACGAGCAAGGCAAGCCTTAGCATTTGCGGAGGACCGAGCTTCTGACATCCGAGGGGCACATCTTGAGCGAGCTAATGCCAGCTACGAAGGAAGTCTTGAAATTTTGATGGAGATGGATGGAGCGAATGGAAGTGCAGATATCACATCAGGGGACTGGAACGGCCTTTTGGCCACTCCCGAGCATCAATCAGAGAGGGAATGGGGCGTAGGAGAGAGCACGCAACGACTATACGACCGCAGGCCAGGATTAGTATTTGGAGTACACAACGAGCGGGACGATGACCGAGTGGACTCGGAGCCCTTTTTCTTCAATCAAGCCGCGGCAGAAGCATCCACGAGACGAGCAAACCGGATGCGACCGGGTCTCCGTCGCATTACGGAGGCCGAATGGCGATCGTTCAGTCCTCCTAGCCCGGCCCGTGATGCGGCGCCTCTAGAGGAGAGAGCTCATGCTGAAACGACCATGGCGCCCGCGGAGAATGCACAGGCTGAAACGACCACGGCGCCCGCGGAGAATGCTCAGGCTGAAAGTAACATGATGCCTGCAGATGCCTTCTATGCTGATTCCATGTGGCCGGATCGCGRGATACGAAATCGGCGCCAGAGGTGGCAGCGTCAGATGGAGGCGGATATAGCGTTCCAGCAGCAATCTCGATTGCCCAGCGCTTCTGAWCACGAGGTAAATGGTACTGGCTCGAATTCCGAGCCATCGTCTAATCCACCAGAGTAATGCTACTAATCATCTGTGCCCACGGTCGTTCCAGTTCCTGAACGAACGGCTCTGCTAGCAAGGAGCATCTCGGTAGTTGAAAAATGATAACTTTGTGGAGAGCACATTCGAGAATATCACGGGCGAAACTCGAGATGTTGTCTAACGCACATATGTAGAACTATCGCTCTGAGAATTCGCAGGATGACACCCCCTTTCTCGTATTTCCGTGAAAGTAACAGACGGTTGTGTTGGTCAGGAGGACTCTAGAAGCTTCAAGAATGATGACCACGTTGAAAGGCGACACCCTGAAAATAGGCGGAGTGCAGTACACGTGTACTGTATTCGGAAGTTGCCTGCGACTATTGGGTACCAAAGGACAATTACTGAGAGGACAGTGTGTCAAAATATTTAGGAGCTATGCAGTGTCTATTCTCAATCAATTCGTGTTGCTTTGACCAAGACAGGAATCATTCCTCCAGTAGGTAATTTGAACTCGCGATGGCCAAGCACCCTGAGATGACTCGCAATTGCCCCCGAGTGGCTGGTCAATGATAGGTAGAGGTTCCCGTCATTGGAGAAGAGATCTCCCAGGAACTTTCTCGTCCGCACGTCGTGTTCCTCGTGTGTCTCACGGTGGTCTGCTTGCCACAGCTCGTCATTCTCGGCAAATCCTGGCTCGATGCGCCATTCTGGATACGCGGCATGAATGTACGTTTTGGTACTGCGTCTGTCGCAGGTATGCTCGCCTAGCACCTCCCGCACCAACTCCTTGATGACAGGTGAGAAAGGRCGATTTTCTGGCAAATTCAATCCGCTGTAGGTCAAACTCGCAGTTTGTAAGCAGCGATACATTGGACTGACGTAGTAGCTCTGTGGGGCGGGCATGGCTCGTTTGGAGAGCTGGGATTCGATGAATGCGTGTGCCGTGAGTGCTTGTTGCTTTCCGATATCTGTTAGGTGGGCGTCTGCCCATGATACCGTGCCGTTTCCTTCTAGTTTGGACCAGTAGTCATCCCAGGCTTTGGTTCCGTAGAACGCTTCGGCTACGTTGTGATCGCCTTCGCCATGGCGGCCCATGTAGAGGAGTTTGTAGCTTGTGCCATCTGGACTACTGGTGTCGAGGTGTTGAATGTAGCGATCCAGACGTTGCCAAGCTGGTTCTTGGGCGGTGTCTGGGGTATCTGTTGGATATGTGCGTTGAATGAGACCAAAGTCTTCCGTCTGATCGTTGTTAGCAAGGTGCGTATGGGTTTTCCATATCAAGAGAGAGGTACGTAGTCAAAATTCGCCCAGTCTGTTGCTGGATCGTCTTGAAGGAAGATTCCCGGAACAGTCTCGTATGTGAATTCGTGCTGCTTCGTGCTGCCCATGTTGAGATGCTGTATGATGTTGTGCTTTGGAAGGAGATAGATTGCGAGACTTGTCAATAAAAATGCTATGCTGAGAGCAGGAACGTTAGTACTGGTACATGAATGTAGACTCGATGACCTGCTTACATTGTGGTTGAGAGTCTGGGCATCGTAGGTTTCTATACTTCAATACATTTCGCAGGCGATGATAGAAGTCGTCTGCAGAGGGAGGGGAATTTGGCGCTTTGAGATCGACATCCAAAGCGAAACAAGTGGTGGGACCACACCCCTTTTCAACGGGTCTAACCATGTGTTGATTGCCTCTTGTTCGTATGGCATCTTGACGCATCAAAGTGAGATACGATGCCTAGATGGCTGCAGCCCGGCAAATCTGTCGGTCAGCGCAGTCGACAGCAACATGCAAAAGACATTGCTGTCCATGTCCTAATTYACTCATGGTCTATATGGTATGACTGTTTAAGACGACCTAACACTTCAAGCAGTAAATTCGATTTTGCTGTTTGATCAACGTTTGACGCAAAGATCGCTGCGAATGACCCATTTCTCGCCTGCTAGAACCTCTCTGCCTTCATGGAGTAAGCAATCTTGACCATGTCTATGCAAAAGCGCCATGCCGACTTCGAGCTCTGCAACGATTGGAGCGGGTGTGGCTTCACGCTTGCTTGGCGGGTCCGGGTAGAAGACCGTCTCACCGCCTATACAGCCAGTGGCAGGCGAGGTGAGGTACAGGAGCAACGTCCATGTCGTCTTTGCCTTGACAGACTCTGGTGAGCTGGCCGATTGAAACATTATGTTGTTGGACTCATCATCTATGCAATGCTGTCAGTGATAGACTTTGTCCTCGAACGATTGATATGCTGACAATGCTGGTCGAAGAATTGAGCCGTCTTATACCGGTATATACGGATGTTGCTGTTCAGTCCCAGAACCTCGCCTCCCCACAGCTGCTGCTTTTCTTCCTCGCCGAGTGTCACTCCATCGATTGTGGTGTTTGTAACAATATCTCGAAGTGCTGTGCTATTCCAAAGCTGCTCGGCAAAGCGAGGATCGTCAACCTGGTAGCGGTCGTTGACCCGGACTGCATTGCCCTTTTTCGGCTTACCAGGAGTCGTCACCAAGGGGAGGTTTGAGAGGAACCCGACATATGACTTGCATAAAGTCGAGGTCCAAAGCTGAGGAACGACAAGAATCTGATCTTTGAGAAGTGTGTCGATATGAAGATCGGAGCTTGAAAGAAGAGGATGCAATGGCGGCCATTTCGGAGGCTGCGTGACAGATACTGGGGGGTTCGTCCCGAACTTTTTGCTAGATGATTTGACTTTGGGTGCCATGTTGAGGGGTACAGAGCATCCGCAGCAGTCCGCTCGTAAATCTCATTACCGTATACGTTACCTTATCCTGTGTCTTCCACTCGATGCACGTGGTCTTAGTCAGGCGCCCAAAGATATCAATTCGTAGGTAATAATGGTCAAGTCGTGATGGATGTTGACAGGTAACCAAAAGTAGYGAACCACGGTCAAGACCCTCGAAACGAGTGGAAAGTCCTTCAGCGGGGCTGCTCGGGCTTTTGGAAAGATCCATGCCGATCGGGGAAAGGCGCCCGCGTTAGCTTCCTGCAAAAGACAGGCATCTCCGACATCACCGACATCTTCCAACCTGCACCGCCAGCGCTGCCACCTGCCAATTGCTCTCGTTTTGGACTGAGGTGCCCATGCGCCAAATCCCCTTCCGAATTGGAAACTGCATCAGGGCCCAAACTTTGCCGTCGTCCGCCGTCGTCCGATCCCGCGCTGAGAGCAAACGAGGTCAACAATGAAGGAAGAAGCCGACGTGCACCAGGGCAAACGATGGAAAGCGAGAACGCGCCGGCACTCGCCGCGCTTGACAACGATCACCACAACTACACCTTCGAGCAGGAGCTAGGCGGCCTAACAGCCATGCCCACCATGTCTGGATTGGAAGACAATCCAATGTTGACGCAGACACCCCGTCGTCCGTCACCCGACAGCAACATGCACGCCGCTCCCTGGCYCGAAACGCCCCAGCTTGTTACCGATCACGGGGTACCGAGCAATCTACGCGACAGTCATGGGCAGCAAGAGAAAGAGCTTCCGCAGGTTCCGGCGCAACCGAACCCCGCCATAGAGGGCTCCACCGCCATTCTGGATCGCAAGCCGAGTGATGCTTTGGTTCTTAGCGATGACGGCAACGACATTCATAACGGCACCATGTCTGCCATCCTGCAAGATAGCCAAACCCAGCTCTCGCTCGGTCCAGAGGCTCCGAGCACGCCCTCTCATATGGAACCGACGACTGCCGCTGCCTCTCCAGAGCACATAACAGAAGAAGCCTTTGCCATGCTCAAATTCAATGACAGCCATTGCTATGTGCGCTCTACCAATCTTGTCATCGGCCGCGACATGAACTTTCTAGCCAAATACCAGCAGCAGAAGAAGGACGAAAAGAAGAAGCGTGCCAGAGCCTTGCAAGCACGGCGTGCCCTTGACATATACGCGCGTGAGCCAAGTCAGCCATCGCTCATGGGCGATGATGATCCTTCCGGTGAGTCTCTGGAAGGCCGACCCGAGCCAACCGGACCTCTTAGCGTTTTCAGCGTTTTCAGCGAGCAAGGTGGCCCTGTTGCATACAACAACCCCTACTCAGATGATGAGAATGAGGAGCACAGCAGGGTCAGACGTCGCGATCGCAGGAACAAGTCGTCATCGAATACTTCAGTTGCGCCCAAGAGCTTAATGGCGTTTGCTGAAGGAGAGAATCTGCAAGCTGAGAACCGCTATGCCGCCGATGGCACTCTCACAGACCCTCGCCAATGGGCACAGCTGCCGGTTCATCCCCCAATTCCTGCAGATATCAAGAAAATCTCAAGGGAACATCTCCTCTTTCATTACGATTCTGRTAGAGGGAAGTGGCTACTGGATGTGATTGGCAACGGTGCTATATTCAATGGTGTATCCTACATGAAGGACACTACAGATCTGGAGCTCAACCACAATGACGAGATCTTCATCGCGACGTTGGGAATGCGGTTCATGCTTCCCGAAAGCGTCGTCAATGAGTCCGAGCAGGAGGAGGAGGAGGAAGAGGAGGAGGAACAGACGTCCGCAACAAAATACGCTGGACACGGCTCGAGCACAAGTCCGGCTCGAAGACTGTCGGAACTCTTCAGTGCGGATGACAGCAGTGACGATGACGACGAACCACTTGCACAAGTACGGGCAAGTGCAAAGCCACCAGTTCCTAAGCTCAAGCTCAAGTTCAAGAAGCCTCTGCCCAAAGACGATCTCGCTTCGGAGCCAGAAATTGTTGGAGGGAATGGCAAGGGTAAGGGCAAAGGCAAGGCAGCAAAAAGCAAGGACAAATCTGAGAAGGCCGAAAAGTCTGAGAAGTCTGAGAAAAAGCCTGAAAAGAAGTCTGAAAAGAAGCCTTCCAAGAATGAATCAAAGGCAGCTCTCAGGGAGGAGCCGCCTCCGCAACCAACAGAGGGTTCGAATACGACTGACATTACTAGAAAGCCCAGCGATGCAGTACGGGAGGCCGGACCAAGCATCGCTACAGGCGCGAGTACCGAGCAGTCACCTCCCGTGGTTCCACATGTCATTGACCCAACCTCAGTTCTTGCCAATCTCGCGCCAGATCAGTTACCTGAAAAGCGAAAGGGTCCTGGTCGGCCTCCAAAGAATGGTCTTTTGTCCAAGAGAGATGAGTCTGGAGTCAAGAGAAAGACCAAGGAATTTGAAAGACGTGGTGTTCCCGTCCCAGCTTTGGAGACATTGATTGCGATGGTACGTCAGGAGCAAAAGGCCAAAGATGCCGCAAACAAGGCCCAGGCTCGTGGGGAGCCCGTTCCAGACATGCCAATGCCGAGCATCGAATCCTCGGACATGGCGCAGGATGGCGAGCGAGGACGCCAGCAGACTCCAAGAGAGTCTCACGCCATTGAGAGCGGCAGTCCGGGTGCTGACAGAAAGCTGTCGCCGAGACTGCCGCGACCAATCCCGAGAGAAGCATCGCCCATCAAACCAGTGACAGAATTCACTGAGGAGGAACTGAAGAAACCGAACATGACTTACATCTACATCATCGATGAGGTCCTTCAGAACGTCGAAGGTGGCAAGGCGGATCTGCAGGCTATCTACGACAAGATTATGAAGCGATGGCCGTTCTACAAGTACAAGGTCGGCTCGTTGGGCTGGCAGAGCAGTGTCAGGCACAATCTACTGTCGTGCGATCGCTTCAGGGACGCTGGTAAAAGCGGCAAGGGAAAGCTCTGGGCCATCAACCACGACCATCCGCTCGACAACAAAAAGCGGAAGCCGTCGCCTCCTCCTCGACCAATGCAAATGCCGATGCAGAATGGCCAGATGCCGATGCAGAACATGGGTCAGAATCAATTCGGACAGCCGCATTATAACGGCCAGTACCAGCAGCCTGGTAACGGCCAGCAGCCATATGCTGGCAAGCCGGGTTCAGGCCCTTACTACAGTCCATATACACAGWCCGGGAACTATCCTCCAAACGGCGCACATGGCATGAGCCAGRGCTCAAATGGTGCATATCCGGCGAACGCTTMTCAGAATCCACAGCCCCACGTACAGCAGCCTCCTGCACCTCCCAATCCTTTCCAGCCTGTCATTGATGCAATCCTGAGCTTCAGAACAGCATGGCTTGCGTCACTCTCTGAGGACTCCGAACTTAAGCCTGACGAACTCAAGGCTCACGAAGATGCATTTGCTCGTGGGACAAATTACTTTTCGACGTTGTACCACGGTTCCGGTGATGCGACAGTGACAGACGCCGAAATCAGTAGCGTTGAGCCATTCATGACGCTGAAGAGCATTTTCGAAGAACACAAATACCTCTTCGAGCAGAAGCCTGCAGAAGCAAATGGGCCTACAGGAGGAGCTCCCGGTGCAAGCTCTGGCAGCCAGCCTGTGAAACAAGAGCTCCCGGCGGAGAGTAATGGTCCAGTCTCTGGAATGCCTCCGGCGGCCAACCAGGCTCCAATGTCACATGGCGGGCCCGCTGGCACTTCGAACCATCCTTCGCCAATGCCGTTGCAAGATGCGACGCAAACCCGTCCACTTGCTGCAAATGGAAATTCCACGCAGGAGCATGACACGCAGATGACCAGCGCGGCCGATTTGACCGCTGCTGCCAATTCAATCACTGTCAGCAGTACCCAACTGACCCCCGGCACAGAAATTCCAACGCCCTCCAACGTCGCCTCCAATGGCGCGCCCGCAAGCCTGCCGWTGCCTTCAGTTGCAATGGCCAACGCTGGGCCTTCTGGCGTGTCGATGGCACCGCCTGCATCCGTCGTTGAACCATCTGTGGTCGACAGCGACCCTGCACATGCTTCTTCCACGGCAGAAGCGTCCGGCGGGCAGTCAAGTGCACTGCCACTGGTTGCGCAGGCGTCGATGAGATCTACTGATGAGAGTCAGCCAGGGGCAGGTGTTTCAGTTGTATCGCCAGCGGCTCCAATGACGGCTCAGCAAGCAGCACCAAARCCGACTGATACCCCTATAGCGGTTGAAGCGCGACTGCCTGCAACTCCCGCTACTGGGCAGACTTYAGCAACAATCGGTGAACCTTCTATGTCTTCGGGTGGTACAAAGCGCTCRGCGGACGATAGCGAGGCTGGCGTGGAAGACGGCGATTCCAAGCGACTGAAGCTATCTTGAGATAAAGAAAGCTGATATCTTGCTCGCATATGATAGTATGTATTTTGTTTGATTGACGATAGCGTTTAGCATGGCGTCCTGGGCAGTATATTGGGTGATGACGGAACCAATGGCGCATATGGCAACAAGAGGCTGGGTTATTTGCGTGTCGAACCGACGCACGCGTGGTCGGTCGCTTCATCGTTACATAGATACGCTTTACGAATCGACGAGCTTGTGATTGAAACGGGTCTCGAGGTACTGACTTCCTTCCTCTTCGTCGCGACGTAAGCAGGTACATGTACTTTGAAGGATTGGGGAGTATATCTACAGTGCCATCTCCACATACAACATTTTCACGAGCGACATAGACAATGCCAACGAATGCACGGAGATACAGGTCACCACACGCCGGATGAGAATCCCAGAGTTTAGGGAGATCAATCTCACAGTATACACCGAGTGTGAGCCTGGTACAAACCCATGCCACCGTCGCCTGGCAATACCGGACTACCCAAACCCTAACCCTAAACGTCTCAAAAAGGTATTGACATGGGACTGCAGAAAGTAGTTACGCATCGTCTTGACACCAGACAGCCTGCCTCACGAACTGATCTATATGGATGTCTCTACACCAACACCATTAAGCTCCTGAATGTTGCCATGCTGCATCTCAAGCAGCCTTTCTCAGGCTGTTGTAGTGCTCACCCAACCCAAAGCCGTGCTTGTAGTAGCCCAACCACATGGCCTTGCCAGTACCGCCGCCTTCAATCTTCTCCACGCGCCCAAAGTCCTGGAGCACATTGATGTCTATTTGGTAAGTTTTCGCCAAGGCCATGAGCTCCAACTGACCTCCCCATTCGCCTGTATCCCGCACTTTGTGCAGATAATCCGAAAGCGGTTCCTCCAAGAACGGTACAAAGTCATCCTGGTGCTGACCTATATACTCGGCAGCCTTGGATCGTACGGCTTTGTAGGCCAGTGCAGGTTTGTCGTCTGGCGAAGTGCCAATGGCAATGTCCAGCTGCTCGAGCTGGTCGGCCACGGCAGAATACAGGCAATGGCCATCGGCGCGGATTTCCTTCTCCGATAGACCATGCTGCTTCATCGCTTCTTGCATGCGGGCTCGCTCTTGCTCCTTGAGATCCGGGAGATTTTGCGCCTCTTCGGCTGCTTGTCGCGCCAGCTCTTCTTGTTCTGCTGCGCGACGAGCTAGACGGGCTTTTTGCCTGCCGGGTTTCTTCACACCAGGCGCGGAATTTTCCTCTACAGGGGGAGTAGTAGCATTGGGCAGTTGACTCTGAGTGGCTGCAGGTTGCTCGTCCTCGCCGTCAATTTTCAACGTCAAGTCCTCCAGCTGCTCGATTGGAAGCGCCTCACCGTCGACCTCCTCGCCATTCAATGCGGCGAGTTCCGAGCCCTGTCGAAGTTTGAGCTCAGCCTCGAGCCGGTCACACTCATCGTTGACGCCCTTTCGCGTCTTCTTGCTCGCGGCCTTTTTCTTCTGCGTGATGCGGCTCTGTAAATCGCGCAACTGCTTTCTGTGCAGCGCTTGGAGCTCCTCCATGCTGGTCACACGTGGTTGTTTTCAAGGACACCAAGCACTCCTCACCAACGCGCCAGCCAGGTCCAGATCCTTCTCCGCTATGCACTCAGGCTCGCTATCACCCACGTGGAAGGTATAACGTGTGCTCTACCGACGATCGCCAGCCGTTGAGAGCACACGCTTTACGAAGAAGGGTGGGGTCGAATATTCCTCAGCACAGTGCAGCTCTATCAAAGTTCCTTCGAACATGCAGCTTCACTCTAGCGCCAAATGTAACGAAGATCAAGGGTACCTTGCGCGGGCGCGGGAACTAAATCGGAACTAAAGAAACGCTAGGGACTCATCGGGACATGAGTCGTTTTTGAGATTGCTACGGCTCGGCTATCTTCCGGAGCGTTGACTATCGAAAGCCTGGATGCCCTTCTCAACGTCTCTCATCACACCGAACATTACGAAGATCAGATGTGCAAACGTCCGGCGTCATTGCGATGTCACGAGTGTACACGTCAGAGGCCGTGAGGCGAGACAGTGACATGTTGATCAGTTTGTTGAAGAACGAATGAGTTTTCTATGCAACAGTTCGTTCGCGGTCGTTATGAATAAACTGTGACTTCTATATGTCGCTGGACAAGCGCGCTCCGAAGCGAGTGTAAATGCTAAAATTATGAGACCGTTTCTTCCTGCGTCACATCTAAAACTTGAACATCATCAGCCCAGGGTTGAGCAGGATGGGAAGCATGATGTGGCCGGCGAGGACCATGCTGAGAGGGAAAATGGCGACGAAATTATCAATGCGCCAGAAGACCGGTGCGATGGTTGCGAGCAGAGCCATCATCACAGCGCAGCCAAAAACAAAAACGAATGTGCCCTTGAACTGTCTGAGCACTCGTGGAATTTCCTTGAAGAAGGTGGTGTTTTCTGCCTCTTTGCTCGTGGCACCCCATGTCATGTCTACGCTGAACAGATGCGAGAGCAGAGCTTGCGAGACATGTAAGGATACACCTCCGAGGAAGATGCAGAGAAGTGGAACCCAGCTGAAGTTCTCGATGAGACCTCCAATGAGCTGTTTCTCTCCAGTGCGGTAGCGGAGGATTGCGAGGGTAAAGTTACCGGCGCCCGAGAATACGACGATGATGGAAATGTAGATGGCGAAACTGTCCAGGTAGTACTTGTCGAGCGCTCCCGTGAACCATCCGGTGAGGAAGTAGTTGGCGAGAGTCAGAATCCAGGCAGATCCCAGGGCAAAGTATGTACCAATGTACGCCATGATGGTGAACTTGGAAGCAAGAGGCATACCAGATCCAAGGAAACGGAGGAAAAGCATCGTGAAGGGTCCACGGGTGGGCCAGTAGCGGATTGGCTGGAAGATGAGCTCGCTACAGCCGTACGCATATTTTTCCCAACGAGCCAGTTCGTCGTAGACAGTGAGGGAAACACCTTCCTGGAAACCATCACCGGTGTATGAGGCGAGACGGACAATGTAACCCGCAGTCTGAAGACGGAGAGCCATGTCGAAATCCTCAGAAACGGTTGCCTCAGACCAAAACTTCTCCCTGTCGTCGTCCTTGCAGTCGTATCCGATAGCCTGGAGGGCGGACCAGCGGAGAATGGCGTTGTGACCGACGAATGGRGCAACGTCTCCATTGGCCACGGCGAATGAGATGGCAGTGTAGATCWSGKKGGTSRMSRWAKYRWTWMMWMRMWMAAAGTACGAGTCCGTGACGTTCATGACACCACTGGAGAATTGGATGATGGCGACTTGTGGGGACTGCTCCATTTCCGAGACGGCATCCAGGAAACAATCGGCCGGGACACGGGTATCAGAGTCAATCAAGAGGACATAGTCGCCCATGCGAATGTTGCCATCGGCCCAGGTACGGCCCTGATCTTCCTCGACGACTTCAGTCAGAGCGTCACGGTAGGCACCGGCTTCATCCTCCTGAGTCCAACCCTCGTGACGTTCCGTAAGGAGCAGCTTGTCCTCCACACGGTTACTGATCCAGAGGGCGTAGTTCATGTTGGAAGCCTTCTTGAACTTTCCTCTGCGCAGGAAAACCTCTTCGCCCTCAGCTGGCTTCGGGGTGTGCTTGGGACGAGCGACCCAGCCGATGTTGTGTTCGTCGTAGTAATCCTGGCGGGCACGAGCGTCCTCTTCGGAGAGGACTTGCATACCGTCGTCGTTTACAAAGATGTTTGCGGTTCCACCTTGCATTTCGTAGGTCGAGATGGCAGCCTTTAGAGATCGCACGGTAGGCTCAATGACAGCAGTAAGACCCTCCTTGTAGACTGGCATTTGGATCGTGACGTGAGGAAGAGCTTCTGCGTCCTGGCGAAGGCGCTTTGGTCGTTTGCCGRAGTAGAATTTGGTGTTCCTGTTGATTTGCGAGATTGGACCGATGACCTGAGCAATGTTGTTGACAATGGATTGGAAGAAGAACAATCCGAGCCACATCTGGAAAGGAGCCACAGCGACGAACGCGACGCGAGAATAGTCACCGTCGACAAAGGTCGAGATGGCGATCTTCCGGAAACCAAGGCCAATACACACAACGGTCAAGGCGAGAGTGAACGAGCAGAGGATCGCCTGCCATAACATCAAGCTGCGTGGCTTCTCGATGTCGCCCATCTCAGCCATGTCACCATCGTCGGAACCCACTTCCGCGACATTGACACCGCCCTCCTTTTTCTCGTCGCCCATCATATCATCATCCCAGATCATCTCCATCAGAGACGATTCAATCTTCCGTGCGCGGTCCAGAAGATGGCGTGGTTCGTCATCCCAAACCACCAGGAGGCCTCTATCCGCGATGAACGCAGCGAATTGATGCTTTTGGCAGCGAGGCAGGTACGAAACATCTGGCAGAACTTGCAGGCGGAGCCCGTTCTTCAGAGGAACGTACGGTCTCTGGTTGTTGTGGAGAAAGAGCTTGATGACACGGGTGTTGACGGTCATTGCAACCTGAATTCATTCATGTCAGTCGGAGGAGGCATTGTCATTGCAGCATTGCAACATACCCGAACATTCAGCGTCTCAACCGCCTTGAAGAAGCCATATGGCTCTTCCGTGATATCGGCCGGACAGCATGTGTATGCTCCGCGAGACTTCTTGAGGACAACACCTTCATCCACACCACCTGCGGTCCAAAGGCGTTCCATTTGCTGTTGGTAGAGCCAGTTCACCATGACATCGCACTTGATCTCGTTGAGCTCCTCGTGCTGCGAATTGCGGAACTCGCCCCCGGCTGGATATAGAGAGGCAGGTCGGGACCAACTTCCAGATGTGACTGTTCCTGGAGTGCTAATCCCAGCTGCTGGCGTGACAGCTTCTTGCGGCTTCTCAGACATCTCGAGTTTGCCATTGTCCTCGGTCTTGTCGTCCTTCTTGGCCTTGCTAGGCTTGACGTACGAGAGGAGACCCATCTTGTGTAACACACGGAGGGTTTACGTGTGAGGCCAATGAGGGGAATGAGGGGAGATGTTGCGAAGAGTGTTGGGTCTCTTGCACGCAAATCTTTGATGGAAAGCGAAAGGATGAAGACACTAAGGCCTACGGTCGGTGAAGAAAGTGCAACGATCGACGAAGCAAAGAAGAATAGCAGGTGCAGAAGGTTCTCTAATACATACCTTGCCTCTCGCTGGACAACCTAGCGGTGGGCGTTCGCGGCGTCGCCCTACGCCAGACCGTGTCGGACTAACAATTTGCTCCATCTCCCGAAGTGTCTAGCATGAAGGTAATCCGAAGGTGACCTGTGAGCAAAAAGCCACATGCCGTAGCGGCTTCGAAAATGGGTACGCATTTCCCAAAGCGTCCGAGACGAAATGCCTAGAGTCTAGACACTGCATGGTCTAAGCTTCTTCGGGAACGATTATGTGAGTGCCGCAAAGTTTCCTGTTCCTATTTTCGATGGCGCAAAGTGTGCGGTGGGATTTTCAAACCTTGTTTGCACAGGAGGCTCTGCTGCGAACGGTGCCATTGCTCGGGTTTACACTCAACAGATTCCGCGTTTCCCATCTCCGCGATGCTATTCCGCTGCACACTGCACACAGTTCTCCCCATAGCACTTCAGCCCCGTCCACCGGGCGCCAAAGACGACCTAGGCTTGGGCAATTGTGGCTTTGTGTTCACCTCCAAGAGATCCCTCGCAAAGGGGCACATTCTCATCAGCCGATGTTGACGTCGTGGCGGTTATGCCGAGACGAGGGTAGATCATTGGATCTCGACACGGCCCGGTCTTGAGTCTTGTCCATATCCAGCAATTTGGAAGAATCCGCCCTTACAGCCGAAGGTGATCCAGGCTAGCACAGTTTGGGCAAGTGAAGTAACAGCTCTTGTGGTGAGCCATCGCAGCTTGCGCATGTACGTCGACTTGTTGATCACTCTGCAAGTACTCTCAAGTTCTGAACTTTCTGCAACATGCTGCACATACATGTCTCTCAACTCGGAACTTTGCGTCCCCAAGGTAGGGTACATGTGGTAGTGTAAAGCCAAAGCTCACATCGCCTCGGTGTCGCTGCAGAGGTACCTATTCTATTCGCTGTGTCGAGCGTCGCATCTTGTCGTATTCAGCGAGAGCTAGAAGTCTTTGCATAATCTTTTCCGTTGAGATCAAGAGATGGCGGCACGGCCGAATCCGCGAACACTCGCCTCGCCCTATGCATCCGGAGTTCTACAAAGTCGAAGTCTATTGACTCGGATCTCGGTCCTGTTTGCCAAGAAGGCGACCCAACTTCATTCACATCGCCACGATGAGGAATGCGGGCCGATGGAAGGAAAGCATTTGGTACGCTATTTGGTTCAACGCGAACACATCCAGCGCCGAATTGCTTTGCCGCCCAAGGCGAAGGGTAATGTCTCAAACCGTTGGTCCTCGTGCATTGCAACTATTCTCAGAGCGGGTACTCGCAGCTCATATTGCGGTCATACTCAAACTGCGTGGAGGCGTTTCCGTCAGCATAGCCCGAGACAGGCCTTTGACATGATGTACTCACGACGGTGGAAATGGGTGGCTGATGTTCTTCAAAGTCTCATCATCATCATTGGAGGTGATGTGCACTCCAGACAAGGATGTCAAGTTTGTCATCCCTGAGATACACCGACGCCAAGGGGACGGCGGTCCGATCACCGGTAGAAGCCACGCGAGTAATCATGTCTTAGAATATCACGACTGGGGTAACGTTATACTCATCGTTTGGTTCGCAACACAGCCCGCATCCGCAGAGCGGCATCCCTCTCACAGAGTCTCGATGCAACGGAGATTCACCACAACATCGAATTGGGCCAATGGCCTCGAGCCGGATGCTGATGTTAACAGAAGCAGACAGCTTCTTGTTTTTGCTACCATACCAAGCATGATGGATTCACACGAAGTACTTTGTCACTGCCACCACTACGACAAATCGGCTCCTCCTCTCATCTTATCATCAACAAGGTTGCGAAGTCTGCCGCGTGATAGTGCATTTTCTCAGGTAGGAATTGTCCAAGCCTGGTATTTGCACATTCGAGTGGATGGGATACCTACTCTGGAGTACTCTGTAACAAGCCTCGGTCAAGTTGGTTGATCGCCTCTCGAATGTCTGGGACGAGATGTTTGGTACTCGCGCGCCGACTGTGATCTTCCAGAGCTTCTAAGCTCTCGACCGGCACCAAAAAACAACACAGGCCACGTCCAGTCTCTAATTCGCAGAGCTAGCTCCGGCTAAGCAGGCATTCTTACACAGGATTCCAGTAGAACGTCTTTTGCGACATCTCCGGTCTATCGCTCTTTGGAGTGCTATCCTTCTCGCGAGAACTCGCAGACACATGATCAGTCCACCGGCTGGAACGATCGAAGCGCCGTAGCAACACGTCAACCAAATAAAACCACCATTATCCCAATCCGAAACGCCACAGTTCATCATCATAGGTCGTCATGCATCATTCGGCCAGGCGGTAGGAAACCACGGTATCTATGCGATGGGAGTTTGTCGAAAAACTTCGCAGCATGACCTTTTCGGCGTTTTTGACTTCTTTCGCGTCGCTATCGCCCCACTCCAGAGGTACCTCGCTGTCGGCATCTGCGTAGACGAGAACGTTGAATGTGCAGTTGCCATCCAGCATGGGCAGGAAGGACACAGATGCTGTGATTTGCCTGAACAAGGCTTGGATCTCAGCCTGGATCTCGCCCTCGGTCTTCTCGGCTTGAGCACCAGTCTCGGGCGTAGAGTTCTCCTTGTCTGCTGAACCACTGCCACGCTTCTTCTTCCCATCCTCATTGAAGATGTTGACCTGGTGTCGTGTTAGCTAGCTCTCTAGATCTACACACGTGCAGAGTAGGGCTGGACTCACATCGAACTGCCATCGCTCCACGTGTTCGCCAGTCTCTTTGCTCGTGACAACAATGACAAGCTTCGAGATCTTTGACTTTTGCATCCATTTGTTGAGTTGACCCATGATTTTCTTGATGTATGCTTTGACTTGGTCGTCCAGCGAGACCATCATGTTCAATCCATACTTCTTGACTCTGCGAAATGCATTAGCTTGGGCAACTGAAATATCTATGAAGAACTTACGCCGAGAAGTCCTCGGCAGGGTAGACGCCTCGYTGAAACAAGATGGTGTTGATGGAGTACTCAAAGAACTCTGTCACCTGCGCGTAGATAGATGTGTAAGTACGGCTCAGGCGTTGGACAAGTTGTGCATTCAGCGCCGTACCAGCTTCGAGCTACCTCGCAGCGACAGCTTGTGTGTCTTTGCCTTTTCCGTGGACGATGTCGCTGCTGAAGGCATTATGGCGGATGCGTGTGAAATGTGCCGTCGATGTCGTCGTCGTCTCCGTCAATGTCAAGAAGTGCTCTGTTTGGCTCGTTTCGCGGGGCAACCCCTTTGTCATCCAAAATTTGGCCAAATTGACGACGCCCATTGATGGACCCTCGGACGAGCAGCGTATTATGAGACCACTGCGATTGATGTGACAGGAGGAGGAATTGTCAAGAGCTACGGGATCCATCTGTCATACGGGTCGGCTTAATGCAACGATGCTTCCTGGCGACTAGGAGAGGCTATGGCGCCGCCCCATCGACATGGCGCTGGAGCAGCGCGGCCGCACGAGTCCTCTTGACTGGCGCTCATCGAGAGCTGAGCACATCTGCCCGTCTGCTCGCGAAGAAAGCCTCGCCGACAACAACAGCACTGGAGGAGAGGATATCCCGGATCCCGATTGAGCGATTCCGCAATTTCTGCATTGTAGCCCACGTCGATCATGGCAAGAGCACGCTCAGCGACAGACTGCTGGAATTGACGGGCACCATCGAGGCCGGTGGGAATAAGCAAATTCTGGACAAGCTCGATGTGGAACGAGAGCGTGGCATCACGGTCAAGGCGCAGACATGCTCCATGATCTACAACCACAATGGGGAGGATTATCTGCTGCATCTGGTGGATACGCCTGGACATGTAGACTTTCGTGCAGAAGTCAGCAGAAGTTATGCCAGTTGTGGAGGAGGTGAGGAACATGGGGGACAATTCTCCAACACAAGCTGATGTTTTTTTAGCACTTCTTCTGGTTGACGCCTCGCAGGGTGTGCAGGCTCAGACGGTTTCCAACTTCTACTTGGCGTTCGCTCAAAACCTGGCTTTGGTACCTGTCCTGAACAAGGTGGATCTGCCATCTGCCGACACGAAGCGGACTTTGGAGCAGTTACGAGACACCTTTGAGATCGATTCCTCTAATGCTGTAATGGTCTCCGCGAAGACTGGTCTGAATGTGGCCAAACTTCTCCCAACGATCATCGATGGCATCCCGGCCCCGGTAGGTGATGAGACCGGACCTTTGAAATTGCTGCTTGTGGACAGCTGGTACGACAACTACAAAGGGGTCATATTGCTCGTGCGCATTTTCGAAGGCAAGGTCAGAGCCGGCGATCGCATCGTGTCCTTTGCCACAGGTCTGGAGTACATCGTCGGCGAAGTGGGGATCATGTATCCTTTGGAGACACCTTTCAAACAAGTCTTGCGGGCTGGCCAGGTGGGCTACATCTACTTCAATCCTGGCATGAAACGGAGCAAAGAGGCCAAGGTTGGTGATACATACACCACCGTTGGCAACGAAAGCAAGGTTGAACCGCTCCCTGGCTTTGTTGAGCCGCAGAGCATGGTCTTTGTCGCCGCATTTCCGACCGACCAAGGCGATTATGCGCATCTCGAAGACAGCATCAACCAGGTCTTGCTGAATGACCGCTCGGTGACCATCACCAAGGAAAGTAGTGAGGCTCTTGGCGCTGGGTGGCGGCTGGGATTTTTAGGAACTCTCCATTGCTCCGTTTTCGAGGATCGCTTGCGCCAGGAGCATGGCGCGAGCATCATCATTACACCGCCCAGTGTGCCTTTCAAGGTTGTCAAGAAAGATGGCACCGAAGAGGTGATCCGGAACCCAAACCATTTCCCAGAAGGGCGTGATATTCACCAGCATGTCGTATCCTTGGAAGAGYCTGTCATCACTGCGACCCTCACCTTGCCTGAAGAGTATCTGGGAAAGGTCATCGAGTTGTGCGAGGCCAATCGTGGCATACAAGAGAGCATCTCGTTCTTCACTTCAACACAAGTCATCCTCAAGTACCTTCTTCCGCTCGAGCGCTTGGTTGACGACTTCTTTGGCAAGCTTAAGAGTGCTACGAAAGGCTATGCTTCCCTGGATTATGAAGACGCTGGCTATCGGCCATCCAACGTCATCAAGCTGCAACTTCATGTGAATAAGGTGCCGGTCGATGCAGTTGCAAGAGTGGTTCACTATTCAGAAGCAGAAAGGCTTGGGAAAACCTGGGTAAAGCGCTTTCGAGAACGCAAGTCATCTCCAGCAAGAACGCGTCCTCCTTTCCGTCAGAGACAAAAGGCCTGCAAGGCGGCTTCTTGGAACTTTCGGTCTTGAGGCAGTTTTTAAACCCTTTGCGATAGTGCCCCGCTAACTTGTGACTCTTTAGATGTATCCCGACAGATGTTCGAGGTCGTTATTCAAGCTGTTGCGGGCAACAAAATCGTAGCACGAGAGACGATCAAGCCTTTTCGGAAGGATGTTTTGCAAAAGCTGCATGCGGCTGACAAGGGCAGGAAAATGAAACTGCTCGAACGGCAGAAGGAGGGCCGAAAGAAGCTCAGGGCTGTCGGCAATGTCGCCATAGAAAATATAGCGTTCCAGGCGTTCCTGGCTAAGGAATAGCAGCCCTCGCAAGTATGTATGGAGAACTCAACCAGGACACTCMACTTTGTCTTGCTCWCCATTTGCTCTGCACCAGAAAGACTCTCCGATTTTACAACGATACCTCGTGGCTTTGAAAGCCTCTGTAGCCTTGGTAGTCACGGGAAGGGGGTAAATGCCTTTGTCCTCCTAAAGACAGTACTTATATAAATTGCCGGTGAAGGAATCTTTGATGATCCCTCAGCATGGAAAGGAAGGACATTGCCACGATCGAGGGACTCGAGAGTAAGACGACAGCGAATGATATAGAGAGCCTGTAYACAGTGCCGCAAATGCCTACCCAACGGGCGATGCGTGGTCGAATTGAGCAACGGCTACATGGAGAAAGAAAAGTGATGAGGAACAACATACCATAGTCGTACCTTGAGATTCAACTCGCGGTGCACATTGTTGTTCAGGGGTGAGATTTTGGAACGAAGGTRAGGTACCTTGAGTAGCTGGAGATGAAGTGTGGCTGTGCTGGATTCCCAGCCACTCAACGTCCCGCCTCACTGCAAAACTAGAGGTAAGGTAGGTACTAAGGTAGTCCACTTCTTTACAACAACACCGACTTCGTGATCGCCTGCTACGGCCTCACTGCAAGCAACATGGCTGCTTCCAAGACACTCGAGAAGCTCGATGGCCTGGAGCTGCCGGCAGCGGCCGACATGCATGTTCATCTGCGGGAAGGAGACATGACCGAGCTCGTGGTGTAAGGTAGAATAAAAATGAGATATGTATGCGCCTCTAACAGTCACTAGGCCCACTATACGCCAGGGAGGTGTCAACACAGTCTTCGTAATGGTAGGTCAAGTCATGCATTCTTCCATCATCTGCGATCTCCTAACATTTGCAGCCCAACTTGGTGCCTCCGATCACCACTGTGAACCATGCTCTAAACTACCAGAAGTATCTTCAAAAGCTGGAGCCCAACGTTCAGTTCCTCATGTCCCTCTATCTGCACCCAAACATCAAGCCCGAAACCGTCATTGAGGCCAAGGAGAGAGGCATCACCGGCATCAAGTCCTACCCACATGGCGTCACTACACACTCAGATCATGGAGTCCTATCGTACGAGGCATTCTACCCGGTGTTTGAGGAGATGGAACGGCAGGACATGGTCCTCAACCTTCACGGCGAGCTTCCACCTTCGGCCGGAGCCGATATCACAGTCCTCAACGCCGAAGAGGCATTTCTGCCCACCCTGATCGACCTGCACCGCCGCTTTCCCAAGCTGAGGATCATCCTCGAGCACTGCACTTCTGCAGCTGCGATTGAGGCTGTCAAGTCAWGCGGTGACACTGTTGCTGCGACCATCACCGCCCACCACATGTTCCTGACCGTCGATGACTGGGCCGGAGATCCGCATTGCTTTTGCAAGCCTGTTGCGAAGAATCCTTCCGATCGTCGAGCACTTCTGAAGACAGCAATCAGTGGGAACCCAAAGTTCTTCCTCGGTACGGACTCGGCGCCCCATCCCGCGATATCAAAACGCGGCGATAAGGTGGCAGCTGGTGTGTTCACGCAACCTCATGCGGTGGGTCTCGTCGTGAATGCACTCGAATTAGGAGTGGAGCTGGGCGTGCTGGAGGCTGAAGACGTCACCAAAGCGAAGCTAGAGGGCTTCCTGAGCACCTTCGGCCGATCATTCTATCGRGTCTCTGACGAGAAGGGCGAGAGGATCACGCTTTCAAGGGCCACGCAGTCCATCACAGACATTCTTCGCAACGAGAGTGGAACGGTGGAAGTTGTACCATTTCGGAGAGGTAAAATGACATGGGAAACGAAGTGGTTGTAAAATCAGGGAGGCACACGCCAGAGTATCGTGCTTTCAGCGAAGTGCACAGCATTAGGGCCTTTGAGTCGATGGGTGCTATCCCTCAACCTCGATTTGCGACAGGGACAGGACGCATCGAATGGTTCTCATAATAGTTCAGGCCTGACAGTCTGGCTGTCATCATGGATGACATGGCCTGATACATCACACATGTTATAGCGAAATAGAGTTCGGCAAGTCGCTTCGGCCAGCCGACAACTCCACTTCACTTGACAAACATTGGCCGAAGGGCCGATCAAGCTGGCCGCTCTTCACAATCAACCGTTCAAAACATCATTGAGTCTTCGCTCCATCTCGCATCATATTAGCTACATCCAATCGTCGGTACGATACGAAAAGCGTCAGCATGGCTGCGCAGCAATACAAGGAAGAATCGCACGTGTTCAACGCCGGACCATTAGGCTGGCTCGAAGGATTGTCTCTATCTGATGCCTCCAATGGAGCGCCAGTTTGCAAGTACTTTGGGGGCATTCCTTATGGCTCCATTCCCGAAAGGTTTCGACGCGCACAAAGGCTGCCTCAACAATCTAGTCTGGGAACAAAGCACAATCCTGGCCAGCACACCACCTCTGCGAGCGTTTGCCCACAGCCGGGATGGCGCGGTCCACCTGACCAGACACGTTGGAATGAGAATTGCTCGCAGCTCAACATCTACATGCCATTTGGTACTGCTCCCAAGGATGGATGGCCTGTGTTCTTCTAGTGAGTTCTTGCGTACCACTCTCAACGCTTGACACATATGTGAGGCCAGGAGCTGACYATGCATCTCGGGACAGTATCCATGGCGGTAAGCAGATGAAGTTCATAAGATCAACTCCCCGAGCTAGGCTGATTCGATTGTGTGYCAGGATTCTTACAGTGGGGCTCACCCAACTTTCCTCCCTCTTCCATGGCTCCGTTGATGCAGAGCGCATTCAAAGCTATCCTTGTAGTCCCAGCCTATCGACTCAACGCACTCGGTTTCATCTCCAGCCACGAGTTCCAAGCTGAAGCAAACGCGAACAATGACACAGTCGGCAACTTGGGCTTCTGGGATCAACGACTGGCTCTGGAGTGGACCTCAGACAACATTCAAGCCTTCAACGGAAATCCCAAGAACATCACAGTCGGGGGCTACTCGGCTGGGTCACATAGCACATTCCAGCAGCTAGCACATGAGCTCTACTTTGTCTCCGACCAGCAGGCTATCATCAAGCGAGCAATCATGTGGTCAAACTCACCCGGAGGTAAGGACATACCGAAGTGACGAACCTCAGAGCTAACACCCCCTTCAACAGTGCAGCCAAAGACAATTGACGAACATCAAAAGCAATTCAATGAGCTACTGACCGTTTTAGACATACCACTCTCTCTACCAGCGAATCAAAAGCTGCAACGATTGCGAGCAGTGCCACAGCATCGCCTAGTATCGGCACAAAACGAGATGAAGATTAGCGAGTTTCGAGCTCTTTCGGATGGCCACTTCATTTCCAAGACGATCATCGCAGACATTAATAGCGGCGACTTCGCCAGACGAATGAAGGCTCGCGGCATCACATTGATGAACGGGGAGTGCGAGCAGGAGCACTCTTTGTATGAAGCATGGAGGACGCCGACGGAATCCTATGAAGCGGTTTATACGAGACTGTGCGGCGATTACCCTGAGGCTGTTGTTCGAAAGCTGATGGACTACTATTGTGGCAAGTCTCGTGCTTTACCCGGCGGCGCAAGGAACTGGGCGGATGCTTTCGGGAAGCTGTATGCAAATATGCAAGTACACTGCCTGGAGAGAGGCTTTCATGCTGCGCTCGAGAAGGGTGGCTTGACTTTCGGTAAAGACGTCCTCCGCTATCGCTTCAACTGGAGAGTGAGTGGCCTGGATGCCGTGTACCCACCATCTTGGGGAGTCACCCATGCCACCGATATGGCCATTTGGTTGTTTGGGCTTGATTGTGACGGAGGCCTGACAGACGATGAGAGGCGAATATTAAGGCCTTGGAATGAGGCATTTGCGGCATTTGTTCGCGGAGACGAAGTCAATTGGGGCACAAATCACGTCAAGCAGATGCGAAGATTGAGAGCAGATGGTGTGACCGACATTTGGGTCGACGACCGCTGGGAGGAGGGCCTCGAAGTTTGGAGCGAGGTCAATAATGCCCGGATTGCATCAAAGCTATGAGAACCGCAGTCCAAAAGCAGACAGCTGCGCCGAGATCAGACCTTCATTTGAAGAAATCATCAGAAATACCATGTCCATACTCTGCCGGACCTCCTCATAGCATCTCTCGATGTACTAGATTTATCGTGTTCCTCCAGATCAACCATGGAGTCAACGACAGGTCCCAGGGGGATGGAACGCCAAGAGTCTTTTGTGCCTCACGTATGCACATGCAGGTATCCGTGAGCAAACAAGTGGCTATCTGGGTCTTCGGACCGCAACATCAGTCCGTCAACTATTCTTTGTTCATGTTTCAGCTGTTCGTACTTCTATGAAGGTATAGTCGCTATACGAAGCGGAGAGAACGACAGCAAGACAAAGAGTAACGCATGCTCTTTCCATCGCAATTGGAGCGATGAAGATCGATTGTCTGCTGGACAAGCAACTCCCGCAAACTTACCCTTCCACAAGGATAACGCGAAGGTGGATATAACGAGGCTCACCGCCATACTTTCGCCCCACACATCATTCTGCGCTTCACTGTCCAACCAAGTCCGACATTCCTGTCACTATCAGACGACGAAGACTCAAGACTCAAGAAGGATTCAACTGCAAGTAAAGCTATGGCAACCTCAGCTCACGTCCATCAGTTGCCGAGCTTCCTCCCTGCTAGTGGAGTCCAATACAACCCTCTACCAACCATTCAAGGCCAGTCCCGTGTCGCATACTTCATTACCCGTACCAACGGCACTCCAGTTCCTTTGATTCCAGCAGATGAGCTGCCTTACACTGTAAAGTTGCAACACGTTCCCCGTGTCTTGACACCAGATCAGACGTACGGCCTGAACTACATTGGCAACTCACCGTATACTGGAACCACTTTCAAGCTGGAGAAGTCCTCTACTTTCAATGATACGAACAGATTCGACTGTCAAACGTCCGAAGAGCGCTCTCATGGTCGCAGTTCGTGCAACATGGCTCCTCGGCAATTCCAGGCACCAGACAGCCACGTTCGACCATCTCACGGCCACAACAACGCCGAGTCGGTTCWACTGCCGCAATCAGGTCGGCCCATTTCAGCCCACGAGTCCTCGAAATCATGGCGCCGCCCTGATCCAGTGACGCCTTCTCTCACATATCAAGAGGACAGCTCCGACGCTGCCCAAAATGCCATCAATGCTATACTCCGCTCCCAAGCAGGAGCCGAGACTGCCGAGCGTATCGGCTATCGATCCCAGGACAGCACTCCACCACCATCGGGAAAGATGCCAGATCAAGAAAAGAAGGAGTGGTGCACCTACTGGATCCTGCATGGCGACTGTGCCTATGTTCAGCAAGGCTGCCGCTACCGACACGAGATGCCAGACAAGGCCAAGCTGGCCGAGATTGGTATCAACCATGTCCCGAGATGGTGGTTGGAGCAGAACTCCGCCATCAAGTTGAGCGGTGATCGAAACACAGTGGGCCCTGTGGTGAAGCCAGAGGTCTGGCTCAAAGCTCGCAAGGGCTCAGATGCAGACAGCGAGAGCTCATCCACCGAATCTGCGAGCACTGACTCTGGAAAGCGTGCACCTCCACCGAAAGTTGTCCTGCAGCCAGTGATTGAGCCGAAGCCATCTCCATTCCTTGCTCATGCCCGGTCATCGACACCAACCGAGCTCCTTATCAACTTCGCTCCTTTGGTACCAACTCCCTCGAAATCTACTTCAACATCTACCTCAACGTCTTCATCTACATCGTCATCAAAGACAGCCATCTCGTCTTCCCCAAGCAGTCAAGAGAGAACCATCAAACACTCCACTTCGCTAGTGACGTCTCAAGCACCTGTCAAGCTCGACCGCACGGCAAAGACCACGACCTCCGGCGCCTCGGAGCGCCCCTCAACCAAGTCAACAGCGAAGACAGCCAAAGTCTTCGTCCCAGCCGGCGAGTCTCCAGAGACGCACATTGCAGATGCTAAAAAGCGTGCCGCCGTTCGCAACAAAGCCGCTCGCACCCCATCCCCAACCACGAAGCCAAGCAAGACAGGACATAATTTGGAGAAGCTGATTGGAGAGATGCGCAAGGCTAAAGTTGGCGGTCTCGCTTCGTCCATTCACGCCCCTGTGCAGCAGTATCAAGAGCCTGTCAAGCGTAAAGTTCGGAATGGTTGTCGTGAGCGGCGTCCAGTCTCATCTACCCCGTCGGCCGTGGTGCAAGTGGCGAAGAAGTAAGATATGATGGGAAAGCGGGGGTTGTTGCTGTGAGAACGTGATTGCCGGGCGAGTGGCCGAGTGAGTGTTCATGATTGCAATTCAAAGTGGAAATCGGGAAGTGTTGCATGTATCGATATAGGATATCAGAGGAATATGAAGGATTCAGATGGGTCTGGCTATACATTGATGTATGACTACATGGCAAGGACCGACGACCGCTACTCAACTGTAACCATAAGGTAGTTGTAATGAGATTGCCCCACGAGATGTTATCTCCACTACATGTACATACTAGCAGATGAACAATGGTCACCATGATGTCGCTCCACAGCGGGTGGACAATGTCCCTCCAGTATTTCTCACGCTGRCAGGGCAATCAAGTGGTAGGCTTGCTTTGCACGAGACACTTCTGTACACCCCAGCAAGCGTGTAAGTTCTTCAACACTCACCAGCCAGGATGGGATGTGGGTGAAGCAGTATACGGCCTCTGAAAGCAACGGGGGTAACATTGGAGCCCGAGGCCCTCAGACATGGAAAGGCACAAGTTTTGGACCAGAGTGAGATGTGAATGCCCGCTGCGTTGCCGTCAATCGTACGTCATCTGTTGCGAAATAATACCGGACCCCACCATTCTAGGTAGTATCGATGGACGGGAAGTACATGTAGCATGTGTGCTGTAGGTAATAGTCTTTGGCCCACACAGATGAATCCTGATGCCAAAACAAGATTGACTTTTTGGTGTCCAATGAGCCAAAATCTTGTAGTCGTTCGTACAGTTCCTAAACATTGGTAGGAGGCATGGAGTGGACTGGAAAGAACCGACGACTCTTGTAAGTTGTTCTCGACCGGATTGGCCGAGAACCTTGGGAAGCTTCAATCCTCTAGACATCGTATTTTACACTCTGCAGCATCGAGGCAATGTAAACAAACAAAAAGCAGTCCCTGTTTAGTGCTCGCCAATCCAATATCCCCTCAGGAGCCAAAGGTACAGTCTAGTATGGCAAATGAGAATTGATGCGTACTTATGCGTAAGCGTATTTACGGCGCATGGTATGCTGGAGATCTCAAAGCATTTCCACCCTGCGTAGCGTACCAAAACAACAATCTTCGCGGCTCAGAAACACACTCGRGCCCGTCAATCTGCCGAATCAGACTCGAGTGAATTACATTGTTGGGTGCAATAAGGATTCCGCTGTAAAGCCAAGAGCAGCTGGAATGTGCTCGTGGTACCGATGCGATTGCGCGGAAGCGATCGAGATTCAAGTTGATTGAAATCACGTGCCCAGATTTCAACACGAAGTTAAGGCGTCCGATTGTTTCGGTATCGAGCAACGTAGTCCCAAGGTCTGATGCGCGGAAACAATCTTCTTGGGAGCTATTGCTAGATGCTGTAGACGCATTCACGCGAACACTTAGATGGTGCCGCTAATAATCCGCGGTCTTTGGGATGTCCAAGGAGGCAAGAAAAACAACAGTCAAACCTAGGCCGATTTGCGGACCGTGTGCGACTAGCTCTGCAGAGCTTAATAATGCAGTTTTCCGTCCTGTTTCGTCAGAACAACAACGTCATCCTCTTCCCTCTGACGTCTGCTTTGTCCACACGAAACTCCATTGAACCGATTGTTGTGCGGTGCTGCAGGTCGCGTTGTACCAACAAAAGCACGGTCAAAAGCACTCTTGGCCTCAAGACGTGACGAGAAAGGAGAAACGGGCGCACCCCAGGCAGAAGCGCTTCTTGTTCACGGTCGCCATCGTGAGCCCTGTCGTCGCGCGCACAGCGTCAGAGCGTCTCCAGTCCCACGAAGCCCGCCCGATTGAGGCGGAAACCAGGTATGTTAATACGAGCGCAAATCGTTCCGTCGCAACTGGATCATGCGTGCTCCAACGTCGGTGACAGTTGTGGTGATGATTGATGATGGCTGGGTTCATCGACCGCAATCGATTTGCCACCAAGACGCTCCTCGACAGTTTTCGCAGTCGACGGTTCTCACGGTCGAAGCCAGCCACTCAACTCATCATCGCCCGCTCATCGTTCCGCGCAATGCACGACCATCAGAGCGAAAGCTGACCGAATTTGTTTGCAGGTGTTGTGTGTCGGAGGTTGTTTGGTATTGTAGGCAGAAGGAAGAGCGGAGTGGATCTTTGAAGTTGCGCGCGCGCGCCTCTGACCGAAAACTCCATCGTCATAATCACCACTCAAAGTGACGTCAAGAAACAACTTCAACTCGACATCATCGAGAGAATGTCCGGATCAACATCGCCGACACGGACAACTGCGTCGGACAAAGGTATGTCATTAACAACATCGCTTCATCCTGCGGCCTCCTCTGTCCTGTCGCAATGGAACAATGCTGCCGCAGTACACCATCATGCGCCACGCACCACGCATCACGCACCGCGCAGACAATGGAGAGGCTCGCGCTGCGCGGTCGCATTGCACCAATTTGAGTCGCATATCAACTGACATACATTTCCAGACAAGAAGGACTCCGCTGTTGGAGAAATCAAGACCGAAGTACCTATCATCAACCAACCGGAAGACTCAAACTTGGAAAAAGCGACGCTACCACCCAATGCGCCGCTCGCTCCGCCGCCCAAACCCAACCAGAACGGCKACAGCTATTTCGGCGAGGCCAACGGTAGTCACCTTGCAAAGGAGCCCAATCCCTTCGAAAACGCATTTGGAAACCCTGCCGAGACTCCCGGAAAGCCGCAGCTGCCCGGTGTAACGAGCCTGACGTCTCCAGCGTCGCTCCTTCCAGGCAATACGCCAGGCTGGCCGGGCTCTCTCCGCTCAGGGCCACTCAGTCCTGCTATGCTTACCGGCCCGACTGGCTCCAACGACTACTTCAACAGTGACCACCACTTTGCAGGAAGCTTTCCGACACCGAACGAGTCGTCACTTCGTACTGGCCTGACTCCTGGCGGCGGCGGGTCCATGTTCCCGCAACCGTCGCCGAACTCACAGGCTGTTTATAACCAGCTACAGAACGGCGGTGCCACCCCAAATACACTCGACTTCCACCGCACTGCCATGACCGCTCGCGCACAATCCCAGATCAACAATTATAACAACAGCGTTGGCCAGGGCAACGCGACCAGCCAGCCTCCGCAGAACCCCAACATCCAGCCGGACCTCGATAGCAAGCCCTACAACCCGAACGGGTCCAACCCACAACAGGACAACCACGATCCTTTCGGGTCCCACCAGACAAACGACGCTGCGAATGGGTTGTTCATGCTCGCTCAAGCCGGAGGTCAGCAGCGAGGTCACTCGTACCCAATGCCTCAACAATCCCAACAACAGCAGAGCTACCAGCAACAAGGGGCTCCGGAACACCGCGGCAAGGGTAGCATCGGGAGCATATCTGGTAGCACGGAGAATGGCGAGCAGTACTCGGACGATGGCGAGACGAAGCCGCAGACGAGAAATGGCCGCGGAAAGAAAGGAGCGGCTGGCAAAGCGGCCAACGGCAAGAGGAAGACCGAGGATGCATCTTCCAAGGGCCCAGCAAACAAAAAGCAAAGGGCAAGCATGGGACCATCCATGTCCGAGGAGCCCGAAGACGACGATGATGGCATGGAAGGCATGGATGACAGAAAGATGACCGACGAGGAGAAGCGCAAAAACTTCCTCGAGCGGAATCGGTACGTTTCCCTGTGGATGTAAACATCGAGACATGCTAACTTCTGAACAGAGTCGCGGCGTTGAAGTGCAGGCAGAGGAAAAAGCAATGGCTGGCCAATCTCCAGCAAAAAGTCGAGATCTTCAGCACGGAGAACGATGCGTTGGCCGCAACGGTAACTCAACTCCGCGAAGAGATCGTGGGGCTCAAGACGTTACTCCTTGCACACAAGGATTGTCCGGTATCGCAAGCGCAGGGTATTTCCGGATTGGCAATGCAACAAATTGCCGGTGAAACCCAGTTCGCGAATCCGTATGGCATGATGGGTCAGGGTGGCGCAGGCATGGGACAGCAGGGACAAATGCCCCAGGGTCATATGCAGAGGAGGTAAGCGTTTCTCAGAAGACGCTTGCCTTTGTACACGTGCTCACCTCGCCACAGCTAGGAGCCCTCTGACGACTCCTCGGGTGCGTTTCGAGCTTTGCTCGAGTGGTACGAAGCTCAGATGCGTGATCGCTCTCGGTGAATATATGATGGGCTATCGTGGATAGCCTCGCGCGGGCCGTGAAGTACCAGATGCTGTGCACTCAATGCTCATGCATAGGGCCCCTCTTTGCTAGTGAACATATGTTCGTCAACGACAACTGGTGCATAAAGGAGTCTTGTTTTATGGGTGCAGGAACGGGGTTCAGATGGCGGTACCGTATTTTTTGAACGGCATCGCATCGCGGCGGCTGGAAGCACCGAATGAACGAGCACATCCATTAAGATCAGCTTCAATGAAAATATTCTAATGTCGAAAAGCAAGACTCCTTTTCAGTTTCAATGAATTCGCGATTGCCCTGCTTCTCACTTTCACATGCTGCAAAGAGTAAGGGCCTCTGTGGCTTCAACCCCACTTCGCGTCACCTGGATAACGACCGCGTCGTCCACCTTGTACACCTCCTTCATCATCACCGATAATGCAGATGTGGCCGTCATCGAGCCCGGGTCATGGCAACATCACGAGCTGAGCGCGTGGAGAATGCGCTGCAGTCCCTCCTCGGGCGATTGGTCCCCCCACAACAGCCAGGCGAGGACGAAGAAAGCGCGGATCAGCGCTGGGAAGACGCCAACAACTTTGCAACGGACCAGATCGAGCGCGGCGATGCGCAGGCCGCACTCACTGAGAATGTCAACCACGCGGCCGATCTGATCAAAAGGCGTCTGATTCACGACTCCGCAAGCCCAGAAAAGGCAGCGGCATTCGGGAATCTATACTCGCGTCTGCTGTCGCAGCCAGTCCTGTCGAGGAAATGGGCAATTCTCTACTTTTTGTTGAAGGTTGCAGAAGGTACTGAGCCTGATGGCGGTAGTGGAGTAAGCGCAGAGGAAGGAGGAGAGGAGGAAGAGGAAGATGAGGCTCAAACTGAGGCAGACGCGAGAGAGAGTATCCCGCAGGTGCGGCGACAAGAAGCGAAACAAGATCTGCGCGAAAGTCGCTATGAAATACCAAGTGAGGTTTTCGACGATGCCTTCGCGAGGAATGGCTTGCCGCGAGTCTCCAAAGCGAAAGGTCCAGACAGTCCTGCGCAGCCGCCGCTCAGGGATCGGGAGAGGCCAATGCCTGCGCGACCAAGGACGCGGCAAGGTGAGGAACCAGCGCCCACGCCGCCACAGAAGAAGCTTGCCACAGGACTAGAGCCCACAGAGTCTGCGCTTCTGCGAGACTTGCCCTTTACGCTCCAAGGACTCTCGTCAACGAGTTTACCATTCGCAGACAAGAAGTCGTTGAAGCTGCCTTCCACTCTACCTGTTCCTCTGATATCGCTCCTCCACACTCTGGCGGAGCCCTCGCTCTTGTACGGGTCGCTTTCGGAGTTTGTGGACGGGTCAGACGGCGGTCTGGTAGGACAGAGTCTTCGTTCTGCGATTGGCGTGGAGTTGCGATCCTACCTGGGGCTTGTAGCCACCCTGGAGGGTCAGATCCGCCGTGCTCTCGCGCAGCTCGACGAGAATCTACCACACGGTGGACTGGGAAAGACGGGCGTCACCCTCAAACGATGCGTAGTATGGACTAGAGAAGCCACGCTAGGCCTCCGACTGATGAGCGTGATTGTGGAGTCTGCAAAGGGCAAGAAGGGTGGTGAGCTGATCAGCCTAATCCACGGGTTCTCGTCATCACACGGCGACCCTTTCGTGCACACTTTTGCGGAGCGTTTGCTCACACAAATAACGCGTCCATTCTACAACATGCTGCGCGCTTGGATATATGACGGCGAACTAGAAGATCCTTACCAGGAGTTCTTCGTGTCGGAGAATCCGGACCATGAGGATAGTGGGGCGACCAGTGTGTGGGAACACAAATACCGGCTCAAGGATAGCATGATACCCTCGATAATGACCCCCGACTTTGCCAACCGAGTATTTCTCATCGGCAAAAGCCTGAACTTCATCCGCTACGGATGTGCTGATAGTGGGTGGGTCGAGTCGTATAGCAAAACAGAGTCCAAAGAGTTGAAGTATGGTGACACCGCGATGCTGTCGACAAGCATTGACGAGGCTTATAAAACGGTCATGGCGCGCCTTATCAGCCTGATGGACAATAAATTTGCCCTCCTGTCCCATCTGCAGGCGCTCAAGAAGTACCTTCTGCTTGGTCAGGGCGACTTCATCGCTCTCCTTATGGAGTCACTAGCGTCGAATCTGGACCGACCGGCCAACAGCCAGTACCGGCACACCCTCACAGCGCAGCTCGAACATGCGATTCGCAACTCCAATGCACAGTATGACAGTCCCGACGTTCTCCGACGCTTGGACGCCCGGATGCTAGAGCTCAGCCATGGCGAAATTGGCTGGGACGTCTTTACACTGGAATACCGCATCGACTCGCCCCTTGATGTCATTGTCACACCGTGGGCAAGTAAACAATACCTCAAAGTCTTCAACTTTCTGTGGCGAGTAAAGCGGGTTGAGTTCGCCCTCTCCACAACCTGGCGAAGAGTGCAGACCGGTGCTCGAGGCGTGTTGGGCGCTGTAAGTGACAAACTTGGGGCAGATTGGAAACTTGCTCGGRGCCGACTCGCTGAGATGGTGCATTTCGTCGACCAATTGCAGTACTACATTCTGTTCGAGGTGATTGAGGCGGGCTGGGAAGGTCTGCAAAAGTCCATCCGCAAACCGGACGCCACGCTCGATACGCTGATCAGCGCACACACATCATATCTTCGATCGATAACTCGCAAGGGTCTTCTAGGAGGTAGTGGAACGGCGGTAGACTTCACAGCGCAATTGCATGAGCTGTTGAAACTCATGCTTGGCTATCGTGATGCGGTGGACAGTCTTTACAGCTACAGCGTCGCAGAATTCACGAAACGTCAAGACATGGCCGCCAAAATTGAGATGCGCACTCGAGCTGGAAGATGGGGAATGACTGAAGCTGACCAGGAGGCTGCAGCAATGGAGTCACCAATGTTTCCGCCCAGCTCCGTAGCCAAAGGCCGAAGTGCAAGGGAGCGCGAGGTTGATAGTCCGCTGCCGCAGTTGCTTCCTCTGCAGGATGGCGTGGAAGGGGAGCGAAATATGTTGGATCAGCTGCGACAGAGACTGAAGTCTTTGGGGATTGATTTCCGCGCGAGGGTCAATATTCTCCTCGGAGACCTGGCGTACCAACCCGATGTTGACATGAGGTTCTTGGCTGTGGTGATGAACTTCAACGAGGTCTATACACCCGTCAAGCGGAGGAGGCAGAAGCCCGGGGAGAAGGACAAATCTGCGTTGAACGTTGGGAGAGCAACGAATGCATAGGGCAGGATATGAGAGGAAGCTGCACCGGGCGTGCACACGGCGTTTCAGGCGAGGGTTGATGATACCATGCAGCGGCAGTCTTCGCGTGACAGTGCATGAGCATAAAGGGATTCCACGATAGCTCTTCAAAAGTTGATCGTAAGGCGTTGTTCGACGTCAAGTTATAGCACAGAAATCTAGTAGAACATCGTGTTCTTCGCACTGGCCAAGGCACTGCTCCGTAAATAATGTAGGGAGTGACGAAGCAACTCCTTGTCGCCTGGTCAAACGTCGGACGCCAAAATTTCAACGGCGTTTCATTCGTATTTGTGCTAGGTTCGTATACCTTAGTCCCAGGCCTGCACGATATCTCGGGTCATCGCTTGGCAGCTTCGTGTACGCGAAGCTTGTTTCCCAGCATTGTGCCATGTGGAGCGTGACGCCAGCCGGAATGGAGAAAAACTTCGAGGCCACGCGTTGAGCCAAGACCACGCGATCTTGATTTGGGTGAGAGCAAGCCTCATCCGGGTCATCAGGTTTTGGCCGTGCAATTTAATAGTGGACACAGCACGACGGCAGGCATGCGATGTCGAATGATACAGTCTTCAAAGGACCAAGCTCGCCTTTTAATCGTCCGACCGACTTCGACAACCTCGATTTATACCAGATTGCGGAGTGAGTTTGATTTGGATTTACAGGCCCAGGAAAATCGTTAAGCGAGCGGGAACACGGGACAGGGTGTCCAATCAGCGATCAGCCGCGCATTCCACCTGCTGCGCCTCCTTAAACAATCCCGGGCTCGGCGGCAAAACACACGCCTGCGTCCGCTGACACCAGCAGATCCACAGGAGGCGAAGGAGCCACTGACTGCAGGCACTCCAAACCTATTCCTATGCTCATACCAGAGAGACCTGCTTGCTCTCCGCATCACCCACCATTGTCATTCGTTTTGCGCGGCGGCTGAAACAAACCTGGAGCCGTCGTCATCTTAGAACACATTCATCGCCACACCCCGAACGCCGAGTACGAGCTGGGACTAACGTGCCAGCCCTGGAGAGAGAGAGCCAACCACCTCCTTGTTGCACCTTCTACTAGTCTCGACACCTGCCTTCCATAGTTACGTCTCTCGTTCTCCACCACAGCAACCACGCTTCACTGCACGTTCCGCAGCCGCGGTGACCACAATCACTCGTTAACGCACCCGCACCGCCCYCGCGCTGAACACGCCTCCTCTCGCTCGAACCGGCGGCACGCCGTGACAATCCCCGATCGCCACGACCAGACGTCCGAAATCTCCTCTCCATCGCCACCATGAAGCTTTCAATAGCATCCATAATCCCGACGCTGCTGCTGGGGCTGTCGCCGTTGACATGCGCCGAGAAGATTCTCACGTCGACATCGCTCAACCCATGCATGACCAACAGCAGCTTTTCCGCTTCCCTCTTCGATGTCGCATTTACACCGCAGAACCGCAGCATTGTCTTCGACGTCGTCGGAGTTAGCAGCATTACCGGCAACGTCACAATAGAATTGTTCGTCAGCGCGTATGGACTGCAGGTCTATAAGACAACCATCAATCCCTGCGACTCGAGCGACTTTAAGGGACTCTGCCCGATGAATGAAGGCCCAATCACGCTCAACAGCAACTTCGACGACATTCCGGCCAAAACGCTCGCGCAGGTTCCGGGTGAGTGGAGAAGTACGCCAGGAAGCGTGTGACACTGAAGCTGACTGTGCGGCCAGGCATCGCGTATACGGTCCCAGATCTCGACGCTAAAGTGCAGGTATACTTCAACTCTTTGGCTACCGGCAAGGCAGTTGCTTGTGTCGAAGCCGAGTTGTCCAATGGCAAGACTGTCTCGCAAAAAGGCGTAGCATGGGTGATCGCCGTCATTGGCGGCCTTGCCCTGGTCGCATCTGCCATCACATCTGGTCTCGGTCATAGCAACACTGCAGCGCACGTGGCCGCCAATGCCATGGCACTGTTTGGTTACTTCCAAGCGCAGGCCTTCATCGGCATGACGTCCGTATCCTTGCCTCCGATCGTCGCGTCTTGGACTCAGAACTTTGCATGGAGCATGGGAATCATCCGAGTGACCTTCCTCCAGGACCTCGCTACTTGGTACCAGCGCGCAACCGGTGGAACCCCGACTACCGTTCTCTCCRGTCTCAGCGAAGCTTCTGTTCGCGTTGAAAAGCGAGGTCTGGACGCTGCCTACGGGCTTGCGAAGCGTGCGATTTCTGGTGGCATGGCTCTTGTGGCGCGCTCCAACGCCGGATCGCAGTCCACGGATACTTCCACGTCTATCACCGTCAGAGGCATTGAGCGTGTCGGATTCCGCGCTCGCATTGAGATTTCCAACATCTTTATGACTGGCTACGTCTTCTTCATCATTTTCGTCATTTTCGTTGTGCTCGGAGTCCTCATCTTCAAGCTGATCTGCGAAGGACTTGTCAAGGCTGGTCGAATGAAGGGTGAGAAGTTCCAGGACTTCCGCAATGGCTGGACCACTGTGCTCAAGGGAATCCTCTTTCGAATCGTTCTCATTGGATACCCTCAAATGGTGGTGCTCTGTTTCTGGGAGTTCACCAGGATCGATTCTCCGGCGGAGGTTGCACTGGCAGTCTTCACCATCTTCACAATGTTGGCTGTTCTCGGCTGGGCATCGAGCAAGGTCATCCGACTGGCACGCCGTAGTATCGCGATGCACAAGAACCCGGCTTACATCCTCTACTCGGACCCCGTCTCGCTCAACAAATGGGGATTCCTTTACGTTCAATTCAAGGCCACGGCGTACTACTTTATTKTCCCTTGGTTGGTCTACATCCTGGTCAAGGGCCTCTTCATCGCCACTGCCCAAGGAAGCGGGGTAGCGCAGGCTGTTGCACTCGTTGTTATCGAGGCTGTATTCCTGATCACTGTTTGCGTGSTGCGACCATACATGGACAAGAAGACGAATGGGTTCAACATTGCCATTTGCGTGATCAACTTCCTCAGCGCCGTTTTCTTGCTGGTCTTCTCCGGCATCTTTGGGCAACCTGTAAGTCATGGCAACACTGAAATGACGATGTGCAATTGCTAATTCCAAACAGGGCATCGTGACTGGCGTGATGGGCGTGGTCTTCTTCGTCTACAACGCCATATTCTCTCTTGTACTCCTGATAATCGTCCTGATCGCCTCTGTGATCGCCATCTTCGCGAAGAACCCAGACACCAGATATCAGCCAATGCGTGATGACCGCGGAAGCTTCATCAAGTCGCAGTCCCAGCTGACTACCGAGCTGGATGCGCTAGGTGCCACTGCGCGCGGCGAGTCCAAGCACGGTTTCCACACCACAAAGGCTGGAGTAAGGATTGACGACGACGATGATTCATGGTCCGGTGAAAGTAGCGATCGATCCAAGGAACGCGAAGCCACTGGCTACACCGGGTATGGGGACCCACCACGGAGTCCAATCCACACAACCACACCCGGACTCCCGTCTGACAATGGGAGTGCGAGGCATCTGCCTCCCTTTGACAGAAGTGCCACCGCCAGTCCATACGCTGACGGTGGCCAGCGTTCCTTTCGAGCCCAAACCGCTAGCCCAAGTCCCTGGCAAAGAGGAGCCGGATATGAGTAAACGCCCGCCGCTGTTAACGGTAGCCTCGGGCGATACGGTAAACACGACGATTCTGGCACCGGGTACTCTGAAGTTCGAAGGACTATACCCACCCTTTGAGCAGCGAAGGGAGTCGGCTGATGAAGTCGGGAAGGTGCTCGACATGTACTACAGGCCGAACTCCTCCCTGGTGCCTAACGCGTGGCGAGGCAACGCCACTGGCGGGCCTTCGTATAGCCCGTTGAATAATCCGTAGTGGAATTGATGACCTGTTTTTTATCTGTAAATACGCAAATGCAAGAGCCAATACGCTTGAATTGAGAAGCGATGATATTAGCAGGCTTTTACAACGATCGCTGCCTGTCCATTATGACATTGGCGTTCTACTTCACGGGAAAAATCGAACGTCGACATGGGGATCACGGCTTGAGGGGCTGTGGTCAAAAATTAGGGCCAAGGTCTTGGGGGAAAGGGTTTGGAGATAGCCCACTTCCATAGAAATGAGAGCGTGAATACTTCATGAGTTGATTGCATATGTCTCACTGTCATCGTATCACGAGGACCAGTTGGTGAAGGGTTTGATTTCGCTCGTTTGGAAGGTGTAGATACAGCTCATCATCCTCCACATAGATTCTGTGTGATGGGCTTGCGGACAACGTTCAAGCCCCGCTTGCGCCATCGCTGTCACTATCGCTGTCTTCGCTGCTGCTGCTGCTGCTTTGGTCCGTGTCATCCTCGCCGCTAGTCGTCTGTAGCTGTTTCTTGGTGTTGGGAAACGCTTTATCGAGCAGTTGCTGGCCAAAGATGGGTGGTCGTCGTGCGGACATCTTGGCGTCTCCTCCATCGCTATCGCTGCTCGAATCATCACTGCWGGAATCATCACTGCTCGATGAATCATCCGAAGATGCAGAACCAGCTGTCCTGGTCTTCCTCTTCCGGCGCTTTGTTTTGTCAATGCGGTCTGCACGTTCGGGCGTCGGAGTTGCTGTCGCGGTCGAAGATGATGACACCACTTGAATTTGCTCAGGGTGAAGGTCCATCATTAAGGCATTCTCCAAAATCGACTGCGCACGTCTTCCTGCCTGTATATCCTCCCGAATCGATTGCAGCTGCTCATCGGACCACTCATCGCGACCTGCCCCACGAGATTCATAATTCGCGATGTAGCGCAAGAGGCTAGCGTAGTAGGCAGCCTTCCGCGCTGCCGGAGAGCCGAGCGACATGGTCTCGCTCGAGCCTTCGGTCTCCTTCTCGTAGATACCTTTCAGCACTTCTTCGGCCTGTGATGCGAGTCTGTCACGCGCAACGCCCTGGAGACCAGATACGTATGAAATGATTGCAGGATCGTACTCTACCGGCAAGCGCTGGAAGCTGAAGAGATTCTTCAGTAGATCGTTTTGCTTCTTTTTATTAAACTTCCAGTTGGCCTTGTCAGAGTGGTGTTGTTTGAGGTAAGTCACGTACGCAGGGCTCTCTCCAGTAGTCTCCGTCTGGGTACTGTTCCCAACAGCTGGTGATATTGTGGGCTTGCTGTCGACGGCTGTTGATTTCGACTTCTTGGGCTTCTTTGATTTATTTTGTTTTGACTCCTTGACAGGCGCCTCAGGCTTCTCCACTGGTGACTTGGACGGAGATACCTGTTGCTCAATTGACGGATCGATTGCGGTTGGATCCTCACCAGAAGCCCAGGCTTTAAAATATTGTTGACCAGTCTCTCCGTCCTTTTGCTTGGTGTCCGGGGTAAAGGACACCGATTTTCTAAGCGTTGATGGTCGATGTTTCTTAGCGGCGGGTTCCTCAGGCTCCTCGATACTAATTGGCGCTACAGTAATTGGCGTGGCGCTGTGACCGTGGTTAGAGGTTTGATCAAGGATCAACTGCGCTGAATGCGAACGGAAGAAAATGCACCCATCTGCTTTACGCAATGGGGCAATCCTGTACGCTCACTTTCGAGCAAGCGCAACKATATTTTCAACTTACTCCTCCTCGTCAAAAACGATTCTTTTACCCGTAGGCTCTGCAGAAATACCAGCAAATCCGTATCGCTTGGGAACGTACGGTTCTGGCGCTACCTGTGAACATGAATCAGAACTTGTCTCCCAGAACGCACTTGGATACGCAGGTCTAAACGGTCAGGCAGATTCTGACGAAGCATTTGAGCGATCAGTGAGCACATGATCCGCGCGTGCTTCGCTTCAGCTTTGATAGTGCCCGTCGGCTGCGCTTTGAATTGACGTACTATCGGTCTTGTCGATACGGGTCGTTCGTATGATTGAGGCTTGATACGCTTCACCGGAGCTTCCGGCACAATGTTATCCTCGCGAGCTCTCTTCTGTGAATTGGTCCTGGCTGCAGCGTTGGAAGGCGGCTGTGATGTTGTGGCAGAGGTAGTTGTTGAAGCTGAGGTTGCACTGGCTGCTGGGACTTTGGCAGTTGTAGCTTTTGCTGCTGGCGTTTCTGAGGCGAATTTGAGCTTGAGCCCGAGCCGCTTCCAAGCGGGAACACGTGCTGGGGCGGTGTCGGCCATATCAAGCAACGTGTGGTTCTGCGACTGTAGTTGTCAAACACATGTGAAAAATTGAAGGTGAAGTCAATATAATTCTTAGCGCTAGCCTGGCGCTGGAGCTTGGACGATTCGCGTCGTACCTGCCTGACGGCGACCCATCGACCATCGACTTCGCTGCATCTTCATACCCAACACCAACACCACTCGCCTCCGATCTCCTTTCGCATCAGCTGCATTGCACACCGAGCTACTGATCCCTGTTACCTACAAAATCGGCACCTTCACCCAATCCAACCACCGAAACACGCAGCCATGTCGGGCAAGTCTCCGATACCAACGATCTATAGTAGACGCTCAGCTACTAACGTTTCTTGCTTCCAGGCAGCGCGGGATTTGATCGTCACATCACCATCTTCTCGGACCAAGGCCGTCTCTACCAAGTCGGTGCGTAATGGACAGCGCGAAATGAGCAAGATACGGACGCTGATGGGAGGACAGAATATGCATTCAAGGCCATCACAGCAGCGAACATCACATCCGTCGGCGTACGAGGCAAGAACTGCGCAGTCGTAATCTCACAGAAGAAGGTTCCCGACAAGCTCATCGATCCAGCATCTGTCTCATATGTCTACAAGCTGTCGCCGTCGGTGGGCTGCGTCATGACGGGATCAATAGCAGATGCGCGCGCATCTGTCACTCGTGCACGGGGAGAAGCGGCTGAGTTCCGTTACAAGTTTGGCTATGAGATGCCCTGCGACGTGTTGGCGAAGCGTTTGGCGAACATTTCCCAGGTCTACACGCAGCGGGTGAGTGTTGAGTGAGGAATGGTGGCATTGATAAAGGCTGACATTGCGACAGGCTTACATGCGGCCGCTGGGAGTTGCGACCACCCTCATCTCGGTGGACTCAGAATTTGGTCCTCAGCTTTACAAGTGCGATCCCGCCGGCTACTACGTTGGTTACAAGGCTACTGCGTCTGGACCAAAAGCACAGGAAGCACTAAACTTTCTGGAGAAGAAGTTGAAGAACAAGGACAATGCCGAGGGTGATTGGGAGGAGGTGGTGGAGCTCGGAATCGCAACGCTGAGCACTGTGCTCAGTGTGGACTTCAAGAAGGGCGAGCTGGAGATTGGTATCGTGGGTGGGCCTCGAACAGATGGCAAGGAGGGCACTGATACGACTTTCCGGTCGCTGACGGAGGAGGAGATCGACGAGCGCCTGTCATCCATTGCGGAGAAGGATTGATCGATATCGCAGGAGGGGTACCATCTGCTCCGAGGACGAAGCTGTGAGACGCAGTGGTAGTGCGGTTCATGTCAATCGTACCAGGGATTGGTTGTGTTGTGTTTCCGCCTGATTGGCCGGCGATGCCTTGCATAGTATCCGCTGCCACAGATTTCAGTGCGGTGCTTAGCTCCCTCCCTACGTCTGGCTGATATGGCCCTCAATCGTCCAGCAGACCGAAAAATACTGTATCATACCACCTTTTCAGCCCTCGCGTCCACGATCGTTTCCCCGTTCAGTAAGGTAGTCTCATGTGCCGCGCGCGATGAGGGAAACATAGAGGAGTTGAGGTTTGGCCATGCATGCCCCAGTCTGACCCGACCTCAATGTGGCAACAGAGACTTGACCCATCATGTCTGGGAGTATCAGACCGAGACGGCCTTGCATAATGACTCAAAGGCGGGACCTATTCGATGCACTGTCTGCGCTTCCTTTAATCAGGCTCGACGTCAGCAAAAGATATGAATGCCCTTGCAAGTTGCAATTCGAACGAAAAGCACCAATGTGCTCCAAGGACGATACGATCCTTCGAGAGAAGTGGCATTGCGATGCACCAGACATATCGCTGCAAGACGTGTTGCCATGCAGGCTGATCTGTGATATTGCCTCAGACCAAGAGCGATGCCCCTGTATCATACATATTACGTTCAAAGGCAGGTCCAGTGATCAGACCTTGTGCTTGTCACAGTTAGCGACCCCGTAGCGTTTGAAAGGTACATCATGTGTGAGAAAATGGGTAGGGAGGTTCATCCAGAGAACCGCCGAATGAACTGAATTCTTTCAACTGCCAAGAAGGCGCGTTTGGTAGTTACTGTTACACGACCACATGCAATCGCCTGGAAACTCAGAGATCCTACTGGTGATGTCAGCGATGGGTTTCACTTCTCCAAGGTGAGAAAGAGCATGAACTTACATCTTCGAGGAACTTATACGCGAATTTGAAATCTGCCTTTCGGCGGTTCATCCTGTAGACTCTGTTAGCATGCAAGACAATTCGCAGGCTGTTCTGCAGACTCACCATGTGGACTCGTAGTCAAAGAACCGGTATGTCCCTTGCTCGAACTCCTCCGTGATGTTCTTCGGCTCCTCGTGTCGTTGAAACCACGTTTGATACTGCTTGTGAAATCGCCAGCTCTGACTCTTGAGTGCCTTTGCCGCGAGATATTGTTGGTACGTGCCTTGTCGATAGTAGAAGGCGTAGAACAGGCTGTCCGTATCGATGCGAGAGYACATCCTCGGATCGTCAAATATTCCCAGCGGCTCTTGTGGGTAGTGCGCTGGCGTGTACAGATATGGGTTCTGCGGCTTGTAGTGATTGGGCTTTTCTGCATCCAGCGGAGTCGGACATGTCATCCGCGAAGCGTTCAGCATATTCAGATCGAAAGGCTGGTCGGACCTCGCACGCTGTCTTGTCTCCTCGAAGGAGTCGAGCAGGTCACTTAGTGATGATGGCAGGTGGTAGATGCTCTCCTCCTCGTCCTCTTCTTGCGCCGTCTCGGTATGTGACAGAGCGATTCCGGCAATGCCAGAGTCTGGGCTGGGAGGTTGCCTTGGTTTTGATGCGGAGTCCCCTGATTGTGATGGTTGCAGCTTCGACACTTGTGGTGATGGCCCAACGGGCGATGATTTGGAAGCTTGAGGAGTGCCGATGTCCGCTGCTTTCGGTTCATCCTTCGGAGACGGTATTCGCTGCTTTGGCTGCTGCTCAGTAAGACTCGCTGGTTGCGGATCTGCCAWCTGCACAGGTGATGCTGTGATCGGTTGTGCAGGCGCTGGAGCAGGTGATGCGGTATTGCTCGATTTTGCGCCACTGGGTGGAGGTGGTAGAGGCGCAATGCCAACATTTGTCGCCGCCGCCGCCGCCGCAGAGGCGTATTTGAGATGTTGACCGGTGGGCAATGATGGCAAAGGTGCAGGCCTCATGACATCCGCGACTTTCCCATTAACGTTGGTGGGTAGACTAGGATGCAATGTCGAGAGGGCGGGTAGTGGTGATTTCAGCTGCACGCTCGGTCGCCTCACTGCGTTTGTCTCCGATATGGAAGCTGACTTGGTCTTTGCACCTGCTGCACTACTCGTTCGCACGGTCTCGTGTTCGGGTGGATCGTCCTGTATGCTGTGGGTATCCTGGCTGGAGCTTTTGTCGTTTTCGCCGAGCGGACCAAATTGATCCTCATCGTCCTCGAGGCTGAGATCGTCGTAAATGGTGTCATCCTCCATGAAGTCAACCTCTTGGTTCTGCTCAACGTAGTATTTGATACCGTYGTCAATCTCCTTGACCTGCTCGACTTCGACACTACCGTTCTCCAACGATCGCAAGAGTACTTCCAGTTTCCCAGTATGCCACTTATGTCGCTCCACTGTCCGCTCGAGTTCTGCCATCCGGTCTGCCTTGCCGTTATCCTTCTTCCCCTTCTTCAGCGTGGCCTGAAGAGCTTCGGCTTCGGCTTCTTGACTCTCAATCTGCCGGCCCAGCTCATCGACCATGTCCGACAGGAACTGTGCAACCTCAATCTTCTCCTTCTCCTTGGGATCCAGTTTCGCCGCGGCTGATAGCCCTTCCTTGGAGAATGCTTTGGTCTTCATTTMCTTCTCGACGGCCTTGAACTTTTCCATTTGCTGCGACCACGTCAGTACAAGCCCCGTCCATTATTCTCCAACCAGTAGACTACGCACTGTCTCGATGAGCTTCCTCTGATCCTGCAGCGGCTTCTTGTCCTTGATGTCATTTTGGCTGGCCCATCCTTTTATCTTGTCTCGTGACCTTTGCAGCTTCTTGATTTCCTTCTTCAGTGAGTCCTCGAGCTTCTCTTTTTGTGACGGATTACTTGACAGCGTGAGCTTCTCGTAAATGCCCTCGAAGAGAGCGACCCCCTCTGCAACTCGCTTGAACTCCTACAACGGGGATTAGCACCAATGCGCGGGAACAGCGCCAGTTTCCGTCGCGGACCTTGTCAATCTCTTGCTGCAGTTTCCTTGCGGCCATGTTGGCGATTGTGTGTGGGCGTTTGTCTCCGTCGGACTAGGTTCACTCAGCCAGACGAGCCGAGTGTTCGATGGGGGGATTCCGCGTATCGGTCGCGGTTGGGACGAAATGTCTGGGCGGCGCAGGGGGCCTTTGTCGTGATTATTGCAGGTGAGTCGGTGACGATGGGCGCAGCGGTCGTTGTCGTGATGAACGGGAGAGGAAGAGGGTCGCGAAGACGTGTAGCTCGTTAGAGGTTGGGTAAGTTGCCGGCTAGCCCCAGCTTTCACCAATCAAATCTTAATCAAGTTGAATCAAGCAACTGCCCGGCCTTTGCACTTGCACATGCAAAGGCGCCACGACTGCCTAACAATTCAATTCAATGCTCGACGGATTACAGCAAAATCAGGCCTGCTTTCAGGCCATACAACTGTCACAACATATCGCTGGATTGAGAACTGCTGTTCTGGCGCTCTGAGGCTAACCAGAGTCACGGCGAGGGCGACGTGCTCCCATCAAGCCGCGGCCTTATACCCTTGGATGTGGCGGCCTCGTCGAACCATCCCGCCAATAGCATTCGACGCCCTGTTCTTCCGTCTTGACTGCATGCATCGCATCGTCGGTGCCGAACTTCCAGCCTGTACTCAAGCACACAAATTGTCACAGCAAACCATTTGCCACCAGACAAAGGCTGTCCGTCAATATGAAGAGTACGCATCATATSAGAAGTGCGTTCCAGGCCAAGGCTGACCATTTGCCCAGCCGTAATCCAACGAGTCAAATCCGCGTCAGTGACGGTGGATGGCCAGTTGATCTCGAGCATCGGAAAAGGTCTCCTCGTCTTCGCAGCCATTGGAAAAGATGACACTAAGAAGGAAGCCGAGTCCATGGCTTCGAAAATTCTCAAAGCAAAGTTCTGGGATGATGCAGAGGGCGGTCGATGGAAGCACAATGTTCAAGATATTTCTGGGGAAGTCTTGTGTGGTATGTCCGATAGCCTCTACATCGCAGGCAGATGCCTGACCATGCACAGTCTCCCAATTCACACTCTATGCTTCGATGAAGAAAGGCAACAAGCCTGACTTCCACCACGCCGCGCCACCGCAAAAAGGCAGGGAGCTCTACGACATTTTTATTGGCCAAGTAAGAAAGCTCTACCAAGAAGAGAAAGTCAAAGACGGCGTCTTTCAAGCCATGATGGATGTCGGCATAGTCAATGATGGCCCGGTATCGCCCTCCCCTTCTCCTCCCTCAACACCTCTCGATTCATCCGCTCCTGCATCCCCTGTTCTCTCACCTGATTCGCCTCGCAATCCACCAACATCACATATACCCACAACACCATGTATAGGTGTGGATTTCACCTGCCTGGACGAAGTGGTATACAGACGGCTATTGTCGAGTCGCAGGAACATAAGCTCACGGTTCTGTAGGTCACTATCGAGATCGAGACCAACCCCCCAGAAATGAAGGATCCTTCTGGGTTTCCGCCAGAAGATGGCGAAACGCACAAAGGAAAGATTCAGTCGACCTTCGAATACCCTGCCTCATTGCTAGAATGAGTGGCGCCGTCCAAAACCTCATATTCATGGCGTTGCTCATCTCACCAGACAAGACTCGCTGCATGGTCGTCGGATTATCCACACTCTGGCACCGCTTGTTGTRGAGCGCGCAGCACGCTTACATCGGCTTCCTTCAGATGTGGCTGTGCTTGCAGTGGTATGAGATCCGATGTTGTATCAGCGTCGACTGCCTGCGACACGTCTGCTTCGACTTCGGGATGGCTCGTCACCCACTTAGGATCGACTGAGTAATACCTCATCTGAAGCCTTGTCAGACTATCTGAGACTTCGAGCAAGCTGTCGTCTCCATCATAGCCAATCCTGGGGGCAACGCTGTAGACTATCCATGCGTCTCGCTCATGCCAGAGCATCCAACCTTCCGTCTACACCTCTGGCCTCGGAATCTGCTGGTGAAGCATGGCCCATGTCGTTAACAGCGACCGAAGAACCAGTCAAGACGGAAAGAAAGTATCAATTCGAGATGGAAGGAGTCCCACGCAGAATGCTCGTGTATCGCCATGAAACTGATCATGATTTCTTATTGACAGGGTTCGCCAGATCTAAATTACGCTAACGCTACAATATTACCCTTAAAGGCGTCACATAAAGCTCTTATTCGGCAATGAAGACACCACGATACCGCATATTGCCTGCAGCAAGCTTGTCCATCGCCTCATTAATCGCTGTCTCGTTCATGGGAAACTTCTCAATAATCGGCTCAATCTTATGCAGAGCCGCGAACTCAAGCATCCGGTTTTGAATATACCTCGAGGCAACAATGGATCCTTGCACAGTCAGACCTCCGGCCAAAAGTGGGATGTACGGCATCGAGAAGTTGCCTTCATCGACCGACAAAGGATGGATGGTCGCACCCGGGGCCAGTGCGGGGACGATCTTCTGCCACTCGGGCTGCGCGGAAGTGGTCACAAGGAGACGATTGATCGGCTTCGAAGTCTCAATCTTCTCTACATCCTTGGTGGCGATGAACTCGTGAGCTCCGAGTCTCATTGCTTCGTCCTTCTTGCGGTCTGAGCTGGAGAGAACAATGACATGGGCTCCCATCTTAGCGGCGAACTGAATGGCGAGGTGGCCTAGTCCTCCGACTCCCATGATGGCGACCGTCTCCGTCGGCTGGAAGTTGTATGCATTGAGGGTGTTGAAGACCTGGAAAGTTAGCACCTGTTTGAGACAATATGGATTGATTGGGGCCAACACCCAGCCCGAGATCATCATTCAGGCCAGGCTGCTATTGGCATCCCTCGATTGACAACTTACAGTCGCACCACCACACATTAGTGGCGCACAGACCTCATCGCTCATGCTGTCGGGAATCTTAAAAAGATACGATTCGCGCCACACTGCATGGCTAGCAAAAGAGCCCTGATCGAGATCCGCATACCCATACAGTTTGCGCTGAGGGCAGTATGTTTCTCTCCCAGCGAGACACTCCTGGCAGTGTCCGCAAGAGTCGTGCAAGTACCCGAATCCTACACGGTCCCCGGCTTTGAGATGTGTCACCGCTGGACCGACTTGCTCGATAACGCCTACTCCCTCATGACCAAGGCCTTGATCAACGTGCCTGTAGTGGCTATCTGTCCCACAGAGGCCGGAGGCAGTGATTCGAAGTAAGACTTGGTCGCCTTTGAGGTCTGGTTTGGTGGTTTCGGTCTTGATGACTTTTCCGTCTTTGCTGCCCTTGTAGACTGTGAAGGAAGGCATGTTGGGAATCTCTGTGTTATCTCAATTAGAAGGACTCAAAGTATAGTAAGAGAAGAATCTGTGAGAAATGTATTCGAAGAGAAATGCAGACGAATGTTCTGTTATAAGGAAGAGAGACTCGGGGTCACGTTCTGGAACACTACCTAACGAACTACCCTTGCATGCAAGGATTCGTGATTACAGATGCAGGATAGTGTCACCATTATTCTCTGAATTATTTCTGCTCGAAAGCAATAGAAGCATAAGATGACGCCAGGCATGGGCAGGGGAGTGACGGAAGTGATTCATACGTACGAAAGAGAAGGAAGGTGCCGCGAAATGATTACGAATTTCTCACGGCGGCATTTCTACAAAGACGGGTTTGTCTCGGCGGCTTCGGATGATGACGTCGAAAGGGAGAGACATTCTCTACCACTGTCTACCTTACATGTACGTGAGGTAGGGTGTACGACCTGGATCACCAGATGCTTACGCACGTTGAGAACGGGGATTCGAAAGACTGTGCAAGTAGCAAGATGTCCTTTCTTCATATGCCTCGTGCTTACGACTCTCAATAATGTTACACTGAATCAGCTTCAAGTCGTGTCACTCAGAGTCGCAAGCTATTGACCATACTCGCATCAACTCCCAGCAACCCATGCTCGTCACGACTTTTCATTATCCCGTCTACTCCCATTCCAATTTCCAAATCGAAGAGATTCGCTCCAATTCTCTATTCAACCTCCTCTCGTCTTCCTCGCTAACCGCGCCTTCCATAGAAAGCCTCTTTGCCTTTCGCATAACCTCCTTGTACTTATCCTGCAACCACAGCTCCGCCTCGCGCCTCTCCTTGGACTTCCTCGCCAGATATGAGAAGTCATTTTCCGCCACAGCGCGTTGAAACACCTTTCGCATACGTCTCGAATATAACTGACAGCTGCTCCCGATCCCTTCTCCATAGACTGGCTGGACAGTACGGTTGAATATCCTAGCTAGCGGCATGTTATTCTTCACGTGCGGCTCCACCTGCTCTTCGAAGCAGTCCTCGCAGATTGTGAATGTGGGAATGTCAGGAGCGAAATGCCACAGGCCTCCGATCAGCATGTTATCTCTGGTGCACTCCCGCAGGCGAGTTTTCTGCTCGATGAGATCGATCAGTGGCTCCGAGTCGGCTCCTTTACGAGTAGCTAGGGCGTTTTCGTGCGTGTTGACCAGGGCATCCAGATAGGCCGRGAAGCGATTGCTGTCTGTTCGAATCGCACAGATGTGCTTCTCCAAAGACGCTTTGTGCGGCAAACGAACGAAAAGACCGGAAAGGGTTGGTAGCAACCGTTCGATTTTTCGCACATCGCCATAACAAAGGTGAAAGTCTCGGACGAATAGGCCCTCGCAGTCACGAAGACCGTACCATGATTGCGCGGTCTGCACACTACCAGGGCAAGGGGCAGTGGTGCTCTCTATTTCGGCGACGTCCTCGAGTAAGCTTAGATCAGTTCGTTGTTGCTGCAAGGTCAGTAGCCATGCCAATCGAATCCATGGGCTACCAAAAGCACATCGGACTTTGGTATCGAGATTGCGAGGCAGGGAACGGCGGAACGATGGACGGAAGAAGGTCCTCTCAAAAAGAGTTTCGATGCAAGGCGGGCAAAAGTCGACATTGCTTGCTCCAATGATCGTGAACCAGTCGTCAAAGCCGGCCACAAGCTCGGTTCGCGGACAAGGCGGAAGTCCCTTCTTCACCAAAGCGGCGAGGTCCTTTTTGGTTTGCGATGAGCTGGCGAAAAGTTCTCGTTTCGCGTCGCTCTGTCTAGGCCTAGCATTGGACGGCCTAGTGTCTCCTGTTGGAGAGCCCGCGGAGTAGCCACGTACAAGAGCGGGCGGATTAGGCATGGACCCAACATAAGATCCTTTGCTAGACCCCGTGGAGGCGCCACCGGTAGAGCTTGTACCGGACTCATATGCAACAGGTGGGGTATTGGAATTTTGTTTGCTAGGGTAGTATGCATGATCCATCTCATGCGGCATCAACACCGTTGAACCCATCAAGCTGGTATCTTCCGGGTATGGCAGACTGGAGGCGGACTGTTGAGCAGTGGGTTCGAAAGTGCGCCTGCGAGGCAGATCAGGCTGCGTTTCTTGAGGCATAGAAGTGGCAAGACGTGAAGAAGGCTTTGGACGCCTAGCAGCATTGGCGGCCAGGAGAGCAGACCAGTCAAGATCAGTCTTYGGCAGTCGAGGGGTCTCTTTGGTCGTTCGTGGTGGAGACCCAGATCGCGACCGACCCGCCGAAGGAGGCTTGCTGCCTTCGAAGGAGTACTCAGAGCTCATCCTGGAGGAGCGTGTAGTATTACGTCGACCAGTTGAGCTAGCTGGGGAAACTCCGCGAGAAGATGAATGACTGTTCTCCCAAGCGGCGTTGTATGCATCGGGAAAGTGAAGGTTTGCAGATGATGATAATGGAGCTGCATCTTGAGCGTCATGCAAGGACGTAGAGGCCATGAGGGGCGTTGGCCGGCGAGACTTGTCCATGTTCATCCTTCCCATGGTCGGCAGAGTGTTTTGGGTGTCCGTGTATCTTCTGGCGTCCAGGTTGGCTCGTCGAATTTGTGGAGAAGAAAGGTCGAATGAAGTAGAGCTCGGGCTGGATGTCAACGGAGCATCGATGACTCTCTTTCGATTACCATACGGTCCGCTGCTATCATCCGCCTCATCAAGCGCCTTTTCTTCAACCGCATTGAAATAGTCATTGCCTCGCCGTGAGTTTGCACTCAAGCGTCCCGAGTCTCGACGAGGTGAGGGCGGCTGGACACCTGCAGTGCCCACCCGAGTGCTTTTAGCAGGGGGAGGATTCGTGGACGCTGGAGACAAAAAGCGATCGCCTGAGGATGTGTCATTTGATTTACTGAAGGCATATGGTGAGGAGGTCCGTTTGGCCACCTCTGGAGCATTGTTGGCGTGGTTGATATTGAGCTTCGACGGCTTGCGCCTGGCCCTCCGAGCTTTCTCGTCTTCACTTGTCGGCGGGGTAGAAGGTCTTGCAGATCGGTCAGACTCTGCCAGCACAAAGCGTCTTTCGTACATGTTGACCAGCTCGGTGTCTTCGATGAGTGGTTCCTGATCGACGGTGCCACGAGCAGGCGCCTCATCTCGCACAACTTCTTGGAGGAGATCCTGCACATTGGCTTCCTTCCGCAGTGACACTTCCGCATCTTCGGCACACGGTGGCGGCGGATACGAGCGTCGTCGCCGTGGCTGTCGGAGTGGGGATCTCGCTCTTGCTCTGCCCGAGTCTGAAGATGAGTTGTGATGATATCGCGGGTCATAGCGACTCTCGCCTGTGCGATCGTCAGGCAGCCGGTTCCTGCTGCTCATGCTGTCGTAGGTGCCATCGTGTCTTACGCCGGAGTAGCGATCGTAGGTGGCATTATGCTGTCGTGCGGATCGTGAGGGTCGTTCTCGGAGGTCATAATAATCGTAGGAATCGTGATAGGACGCCATCTAGGCCGGTCCAGACATCAGCAGCCAGGCGATGTCGGTGTTACGAGGGAGTGGAAAGGTGGTGGTGGAGTAGAGGGTCAAGTGTCAGGAGATGCGGTGGACTCCACGGGTTCCAGAATCCACCGGTTTCATATGCAGGTTACACGACCGAGAGGTGCAAGCCCTACTAGACCGATATGCATGGCATCGAGGGGAGACGGCCCGGCTCTGTCTTGGGTCCCTGGCTGATGCTGTCTGACGACAACGGCGTTGGATGGAGAGGAGAAGATTGCAAGAGTTGTGGGAGCACGAGCTCGTGGTGGGGCACACTCTTGTAAAGGCAAACATCGCACAGGTACCTTACTGGCGGCTGTTCCCAGCCAACATCTACTACACATTCAATGGGTACAGGGATATGTACATGCAGCAAGACGGCACACGTCAGGAATGGCAGGCGGACGGCGATCCGTTGACATCGCATGTGCCTTCACCGCCAATTCGACTTCGACTATGGGAGGGAATCTCTTGACACTTTCACATGCCGGTCACTGTGAATGACGCTCCTCGCTACCTATTACAATGTGCAAGGGTGAGTTCGAGCCAATGAACGGACTGCATGACACCCCAGTTGCAGTGCTCCTCAATTGTAGCAGCTGCTTGACAACTTGACAACTCGATGCTTGATGGTGACACATCGAAACTACTAGCATGTCTCGATCTCGTACTCCCTGTCAAAGCAGCATCTTCAGCTGTTGTGTGTTGACTTGAACATCAGACCTGTTCCACCGCCGCGGCAAACAGATTCCGTTTATGCTGTGCTATGTTGAACCGCAGTAGCTCATGGTGTGATGCAAGTAAGGGTTGCGGCTGGCGCTGTCTTTATATGTTCTCAATCTAACCCCGGGTGCGAGCAGAATGTCGGTGGACTTCCAGACGTGAATTTTGCAAACAGCAGATCGATATACAAGATCGTGCTGACGGAGATGAGTGGAATCGATCTGAAGTTTAGGCAGTGGTAAAGGTAGCTCAATCCTTCGCCGTCTCGCCATTGTGCTTTGAAGTCCCGGCGCTGGAGCATGTCAGAAGTTCTGCGATTCGAAGTGCTGCGCCCGCTAGATCTAATGTAGAGATAGCAGGAGGCATCGCATGCGTGGACTCCTCCTCAGTTTCACTAGGCTCGTCGATCCTCTGCTTTCGCCCAAAATCAAGTGACAGATGGGTAGTGTTTCCGTATATTGCGCCACCCTCGACTTCTCTGTACTTGAGACGAATGTGGCCCGGCAGAGCCTCCAGGGTAGAATTAACATTCACATCCATTGCTTGGGCTTGCTCTCCACTTTTTTGTGGCGTGAAATGTATTTCCTGGATCTGCTCAAATCTCTCAAAGAGGTATGTGGTTGCATGATCCTGGCTCGCGCTCGAAACATCAGGCTCTTTGGACCCTCCGAGCCATGAGGGTAGCTTGATTGACAGCTCAGCGGGCGCTGTTAAAGAGCCCTTATCGATACGTGCCGACTGCTGCAAGTGCTTTATGAATCTCAAGATGCTCGGGTCAACTTTGACCGCGTCAATATTGGCCAGCAATTTGCTTTGTCTAGTAAATTGCAGATCAGTCGCGTAGCCTGGCAGCGGAACAGATAAACGCTGCTCGTCGATGACGGCTTGCATGCCAGTCAATATGAGCTTACGCGACCCCGCGTTGACTTTTGATGCTAGAAAGCGGAAACGCATTTCTAGACGTGGTAACACTGTAGCAGAGTCTGGCTTCTGCGGAAAGGGCTTCAGATGAACCTTCAAGTAAGGTAACATCTCTCCCGAGAGGTTGTACTTCCCAGAAGAGATCTTGCCAGAAGAGGGTGATGAGCCCGAATTCTTCGAGGCTTGGAAGTGAGAGAGAAGATGTTCGGGGCAAGGAGCCGCATGTTGAATGATGGTCTGAGGGCGAGACGAAGCCTTCGCGTTGCTCGCAGGCATCTGATCTTGGTCTTTTGGGTGCAAAAGCGTGCAAAACTTCGCTTTCCAGGCACTCGCGACACCTTGTCCGCGCCAGTAAGAATCACTGGGTTCGGCGATAGTGCTAGGGAGGCGTAGCGGGACTACTCGATCCAACTGCTGCGACAAGGAGGTTGCAAGATTGTCGATATTAGCAGATGCAGAAGCAGTAGCATCATCCGACTGATCTGTCTTGAGGACCCTAGGCCTGACAGTACGCAACAACTCGAGGCCGTGGTACCGCCGATGCACGCCAACAGTTGGACTACCCACGGGTAGATCGACAGTGGAGCTGATAAGATCGTCCGCTATCGAAGCGAATTCGTTGAAGGATCCGTGAGGTTGATCCAGAAGTGCGAGGAGCAGTCGGTGAGCATTCTGCGTACCAATTCGATTTAAACCGTAGATAGCGAGCACCCCATCATCTTCAGACACAATGACAGACTCTGTCAGCTGAGCGACGTAGTCAATGTCCTCGCTTCTGAAGATGGTTTCATGCGTTGCGCCTGGTCTACCCAGAGAGGCCACAAGCGGCTTGAGGTCCCGTTCAAGCCGGTGGACTTTCAGCAGAGCAAGTTGAAGCTGTCGAGCAATTTCTTCGGCAGTCTGGCAGCGTCCTGTAATCCTCATCACGTTGTCAGGGCGGTAAGCTTGAATTTCGCTGGTTTTTATGAGCGTTTGTGGCGTAACGAGACCCTCAAGGTAGCGTGTGCCATTACTGGTAGATTGGAACAAGAGAGACAGCTGCCACGGCTTCAATTTGATCTCGAGTTCGCCATCTCTGATTTCTTCAGACTCCACTGTTATTTGCCAAGCAAGACGTAAGATCCGCTCAGAAATCCTCAGCTTTGTGCTTGGGCCCTTTTTCTTGATTTCCTTCGAGTGGCGTTGGGTCAGCGGCGTTCGACCAGGACGCCATGTTGCCGATGGGAATTCGAAGACTTTCTTCAACGGAGCTCGAATTGACCGGTCAAGGTAGCGATTTAGTTGATGAGCGGTGTATCCTTTTGCAAGATCCTGCAAGAGCATTTTAAATTGGCCTGGGCTCAACACAGTGCTCTTTTTGGTGGCCTCGAGCCCCATGCGTTTTATGGAAGCGTTGACTTCTCCTTGCGTGGGTACCGTGTGCTGTTCGATCACAACACTCTCAATTTGCTTTGCACTGGGCGAACGATCTGCATCGTCTTGGGGTATCTTCCGCACTACAACCGGACGGCTGGAAGGCCGGGAATTGCCTCTGGCTTTGCCCTTATCCTTGGGAATGTCATCGAGGACGATGATKGGCTTCTGCCTTCCATCATTCTTTTCATCCAACAATGCGACACTCCTCCATTTCGTTCCGCCCTTGTATCGATCACGAGTCGTCAAGTGGTCTGTTTCTTGTAATCGCGGTCGATATGTTGAGAAGGCYTTGCATCGTTGGGCAATGTGTTTTGGCGCATTTCGAATTGTTCCAGTCCGCCGCACTGCCGCATGAAGCTGACAACGCAAGCATGTCGATGGCAGCGTCAGGGCGCGCGGCATGGAAGCGATGTACAGGAAGGGGATGCCATGTCGTCCAGCTTCACGCGACAAAAATATCCCGAAGCCCCCAAAGTAGTTAGCGCTCGAAGCTCTTCGCGCGGCCGCTACGGAGACCGGCACGCGCCCTTGTACTTCAAAGCACATGTGAATGAAGCTCGGACGAAGAGAATGGGACATATATGTCACCGCATGCGCCGGACTTGATGACGAACCCTCTGAGCACTATGTGTAGGTGTACTACTAGGTTCTACCTTGGCAGCAACTCGCCGTTCCCTGTGAACAGATTCCATACCACTATGGGTTACCTACATCTGAGTACAGACGTCGATGCTCGATTCCACCATCTGGCCGTCGACGACCGCTCACCACCCCAGCAGCAGACTTATGACTGCGCCAAGCAAGCTGCTGTCTCTTCGAGTCATCAGTGCTCAATTCGAGAATGTCTCGACCTTGGTACGTGGGTGGAAAAGAGAGGACGAGATCGGAGCGACTGTGGTACTGGAGGGTAAGCGGGATTCGGGCTTGATGTGCAACGTACCCCAACCGACCTTCGAAAGCCAAGGCCCGGCCCGGCTCGCAAGCCGTTCGACTGCTGCCTTCCATTTGCTTCAAGCCCGCTCCTGCTCCAAGGCTCCTTCTCTGCCAGTTCAACTTCGATACCATCGCCGGCACAAAGGCAGGAGCGCAAGCAATTACCTCCATCCTTTTACAACTTCAAATTACCAATCCTCAACATCGGGCACTTGGCCAATTTGAAACTTGTAAGACCAACGAACAAACCAATCCTCGACTTCCTTCCAACCATTCATGATCCGTGACGAATGTGATGCCCTTGTTACGCAGTGAAAGGGCAACAGACCTGCTGTTTGAAAAGCAGGCGTACTTCTGACGCCTTTGCAATGGCAGCAGACACCTCGAGAGGGGCTATGGGGTCACACCTTGTAGGCATTGTCCGGCATGTCCGGGATCCGATATAAATTACACATGCCATGTGCTCAGGCAAGGTCTTTGATCTACCCAATCCAACTCAATTCGTCTTCGATCATGAACCATCATGGACCATCAATTGGATTCGCTAACATCCAAGCTTGTCACAGGGAACGACATTTCATCTTCTACATCATTCTCGGACCTGTCTTCCATCTGCTTGACGAGATCTGGACGCATTATAAGGCTACAACGCCTCACTCGTCGATCTCTACACACGATCGATTGGGGCGAAAATGTCTCTTCTCACACTTCCCACGGAAATGATGCTTGAAGTAGCCGCTTATCTGGACTGGACGAAGGAAGATGTCTGCCCAACCAAACCAGATCTTGTCAGCCTCGCTACGACATGCTCACAACTACGGGAGGCAATCATTCCCCTGCTCTTCAAAGACGTGACATTGCGGCTGAGATGGGCAGGTCCGTTTTTGATCATGCCGTCTCTGTATAAGCTTCGCTTACATTGTCCACACCTTGCGGAGCACATTCGCACGGTCTGCATAAGAAGGAGCCCCGACGATGATGCCATGTCTGCTGATGAGTCAAAGGACTCAAGTTTCTTTCGCGCCCCTAGACAACGGCCAAACTGGCTCGATCTAGCTTCGGTATCATCTCCTGGCGATGAATCCATGTACGACGAGTTCCGCAAGCGGGCGACCAGAGCCGCATGGAAGCTCGCTCACCCTGAATCGACCAAGCAGCAAGACTTTGGATCATCTGCAGAGGAAATAATCAGCCAGGCTATTTCTTGTAACTCACTTGATAGGGCAGGTCTCGATGCCCTTACAATCGGTCAGCTTTCTCGGAGCCGTGTTGATGCAATGTTGACTGACTATGGACAGCAATGCTTTGTGTGCCTAAAAGGGCCAAGAACATTATATGCGTGTCTTTACGCCAGCACTCGAAAATCCCGGGAAACAAGTACAAAGCCTCTTCAAAATCTGTTTTTACAAAAGCCAACACTAACGTCTACTCATCCGACAGCTTCGCTGCGCGCGTCGCCACGGCGGCATTTGAGCTGCTAAAGGGAAATGTCGAGGACATCACCTGGGTCTCCAACGTTCCGCTCAGTGACCAACGAAGCATTGCCCGGGCTGGGTCTGCCCTGCCACCAGTCGAAGGTAGAGTCCTTGACTCCGAATTGATTGGTACCCTGGCTCCACGGCGGCTGGTACTTGCAATGAGTGAAGGGGCCTCAAAACTCTATGGTGCGCCGTTGCTGTCAACTCTGCGACTGGACGTCTGGCACACTGTTGCGAGCACATTACGGGTACTCGAACTGAAACACATCCACGCAAATRCAACAGAGTTGCTCCAGCTTATCGCAGGATTCGACTCGCTTGAAAGCCTGAGCCTGTCCAATGTCACCTTGCGATCCACTCGAGTTGCCTACAGAGGTGATGCGGTGGACGAAATGGCGTGGCTTTTATTGTGCCTCGATGTACGCCATGTGATGCAGCATCCCAAGGTTGAGTTGGAATGTCTCGCCGGACCAAACGCAAATCAAGACAAGTTGTCGGCCTGTGTGGTGGCATGGATTCGTGACATGGCGATACCTTCCGGGGCTATCATCGGCTTCGAGAGACGAGAACGTCTGGTGGAAGATTTCCGAAGCTTCCTTCCGCTTTGGGCGGCAGAACAGGACGAAGATCGAGKGATAAAAGCATTGGAAGAATGGAACACCTCGTTGGGACGAAGTCTCTGCGATGCAGCAATGAGTAGACGATGGAGATGAGCACAGGAATCTCACAAAATTGAAGTTACTTGGACTAGAGATGTCAGTCGTCAGTGAAAATGGATCATCCGGCAGCTCTCCAGCATCTGACAGACTGCCGTACTAGCCTGGGGGGCTCTCTTTACCTTGTGAGACATTGACTTTGAGGACAGCGTGGAACGAAATTGGCCTTTACGGWGTGATGGATACTATAGTAAGATCGAGTCTTTAATGTGGGTGAAGATGTATTTGGTTTTTCAATACCAGCAACAATCCTCAATACTGGGCTGTCTCGGCCTTTGGTGCCCCATTCACAGTATGTCTTTCACTTGCCTCGCTAAAAGAAAAGTGCCGATGTTTCCCTATAACTGGTGCGTAGGTAGAGACGACCTGACCGATGACCCACAGCGCTTAAACGCTTAGCCTGAGCCCCTCTCGACCCCTCCATGATGATGTCGAGGTGATTTCGGGAAAGCTTCAGATTACGCAACGAAGCAACCATGATTTCTTTGCCTTCCCAATCTCTCCTACGTCTTTTCTCTTACACTCCGCTCCGCTGCAAAGCACCTTCTACAACAGCACTTCGAGTTCCGCACAAATTCCTCATACAGTCAWTCCCGGCCAGGAGAACAATCATGTCTCAATCCCATGCTTGCTGCACGGTCCCTCCGGTCGTCAGKTACTTTCGACATACTCCCTATCTCTTATACATATTTCTAATGGCAAGCAAAGCGATGGCTACAAGGAGAAGGGCGAATACATCACTGTCGACGGCATGAAGACATACGCTACTGGCCCGAAAGATGCGAAAACTGCAATTCTGGTCGTCTATGGTACCGAGCTCATATTGTGCCCACACTACCACTCCTTCTCTGACATTTTTTAGACATCTTCGGCTTCTTCCCCCAAACTCTCCAAGRCGAGTATCATGCACAGCGATAGTTTCGTCGACATCCTGTCCGCTCAAAGACGTTCCAAGGGTCGCGCTCATGATTCTTCCCAAAACAGGTGCCGATATCCTCGCATATGGCGACAACGACCACAAGCGCCGCGTTTTTATGCCAGATTTCTTCGAAGGAAGCCCAGCGGACATCTCCTGGTACCCACCAGACACTGATGAGAAGGGCAAGAAGCTTGGAGAATTTTTCAGCGTTCGTCGAAAAAGGGGCAAACAGAAGGAGGTCGCGCTGACCACCTATTCAGACCACGGCGGCACCCCCAAAGACCATTGGGCGTATTCCAAAGGTTCTCGATGAGATTCAGTCTCAGGAGTCCTCTATCAGCAAGTGGGGCGTCGTTGGCTATTGCTGGGGAGGAAAGGTAGTCAACCTTTCGACCCAGGCTGGAACACGTTTCTCGGCAGCGGCATCGTGCCATCCAGCAATGGTTGACAAGGATGACGCTCCTGGAGTCTCCATCCCCTTCGCTATGCTTCCTAGCGGGGATGAACCAAAGGACGATGTGGAGGCTTGGAATGCCGCTATCAACCCCAAGGTAAAGGACCAGAGCCTCGTTCAATGGTGGCCAAACCAGGTAAGCTGCACTGCACAAAGGTATCATTCGCAAATTGACCGCTTTTCTTCAGGTCCACGGCTTCATGGCCGCTAGGGGTAACCTCGAGGACCCCGCTGTCGAGGCTGACTACAAGAAGGCGTACAACTTGTTACTCAACTTCTTCCACGAGAACCTGTGAGTGGTGAGTAGAGCGCTCTATTCCTTCCCAGCACCGCGATTTTGAAGCAATCTCGGGTCAAGGACATGTAGAACCCAGACGCTGACCAACACAGGCAGGAAAGAGCTTCGAGGTTGTAGTTAGAATCCAGCTTGTCGAAACAGAGAATCAAAAGCTTTAGATACATTGCTTCTCACAGYCCAAAAAGAACATCCACCAGCCACGTCTTGACACAACCTCTCCTTTGTGTAACAAACCCGCTCAACGGGATAGCGTCGGTAAAAGTGGCATATCACAAAGCAAGCCTTGCCGCAGGTACCGCATTACTCTCAAAGCAGCTGGACGTGTCTGCAAATATGAGCTCAAGCTTCTCCGAGATGCAAGTATCCGGGGTTTCGTCAAGCACTCTTCTCCTCAAGGCACGAGGTGCCAGCGAGCGAGACTGTCCAAGCCCCGGATATGTGTGAGTGTGGAGAACGGCCCGGATGTCGATGCCTCGATCCTGGTGGGCCGTGTGAAGAATAAAGTGGGTTCGTGGCGCTCATAGATCGTCTCCAACCCGAAAGTGTAAACTGCATCCGCCCTTGAGCCGCCCTGCCAGTCGCCGCCTTGAAGCGGCTCAGCGAAGTCTTGTGAGTACCAGCGYAACCTTGAAGGATGCACTGCCTCCGAGTGTCAGCATTGCTCCGGATACACGTCAAGACTCGGGATGGCAACAGGAATCGTGTGCAAGATGATCGGGGGTGTTCGAGATATGAGTTTCGTAACAGCGTCTCTTTCTATCCAAGATCATAAGAGCTATTAATAGTGGAGCAATTCCACTCTTGAATTGAAAAACATCGCCAGTGCGTGTATCTACAAGAACATCCGTCTCTATCCCAGCCCAGTCAGTCGTAAAGGGTATCAAAGCAGAAATATCAAAAGCGCACTTGATGGCATGCATTGCAATGTCCAACAAAGTGCAAGTGATGCTGTGTAAGCAACAGTGTGGATGTCCYGCGTGCATCGAGGTCGGGAGTGTCAGAGCACGATACAAAACTCACACTCACAGACTCATAGTCAACCACTCCCACTCTTGCGGCCCGGTCATCATGTTGGTTGGAATACCAGTTGGGGTTCCATTGTGCCCAGATGGCATTTGGTGAGCAGAACCGCCACCTTGCGGAACCATTTGAGCATGCATCGGCGGCATGCTTGTCTTTGTAGACGCCGCGTTCGTCGGAGACGTCGTGGTTTGGCTTGCGTCTAGCTGAATTCGGTGCCCGGCCTTGTTGGGCGACTCGTCCACATCCATCATATCGCCTTCTGCACGCGACAGGGTGTTGCTGGCCTTGCTCTGTCTCCGAGCACGTCGAGGAGCTACCAGTCGGGTCGGAGCTGATGGCGGAGGCTGAGTGCTTGGCTTCGGTGGGCCTGGCGCGATGGGAACAACTGTCTTGGTTGGCTTGTCTGATGGGCCAGAGGTCGTAGGAGTATTGCCCGACGAATGTGATGATTTTGGCGAGTCGGAATCGAGTGCAAAGCTTTTGCCCGCGTTGGGCGTGTTGGCATTCGTCTGCGCCACCGAGTTTTTGCGGCTGGCAACCTTTTTCGAGCGAGAAGTCCCCACTGGCATCGCATTGCCGCTGCCGCGGTTGCGCTTCTTGATCACGTCGGTCTTCAAGCTGAGAGGGCGCACAACTCCATGCAACTTGAGGAAAAGACCACAAGCATTGCACAGCGGATGTCCTTCTGGGTTGCGGCGCCRCAGAGGTGTGGTCTGAGTGAAACAGTTGGTGCATGTCGTGGGCGCACCGCCATTCTCGCCGCCGGGTCGGGGACTGCCTGGCCGGGACGGAGCCGCTGAACCGAATCCAGACTCCGGTGGGGAGGACGGAGATGGATGGTTTGTGTTGCGAATTGAAAACATCCCCGTCGCCATGCCCACAGTGTTTGGCGTAGATGTAGTACGAGGGATCTTGCGGGTTCTCGGGTCACCGCCTCGATTCCTAATATCACTCACAGAGGCGGCCGAGCCATGGCCTCTGGACAAGGTTCCTTGGCCCCAGTTCTGCTGGGAAGGATTCATTTCCGTGTTGCTCATGGAATAGCCTTTGCTGCGACTATGGCCGCCTAGTTGCCCATCGCCAGAGAAGCGCTGGGGCATTCCAAGGTCCCACTGGTAGTTTCCGCTCATGTCAATTGACGGATCGTCCATGGGCGAGTACCCTTGTGGCATCATCATGTTCGCATCATTGAACGACATCTGCTCGTCTTCCTCGTTATCAGAGTCGCCTCCGAAAGTGAACATGTTCTCGGGTCGCGACATTGCCGTGTTACCAGATACGTGGAAGTCGTTCGACATAACGTTGGAGGGATCGAGGTGACCGGGCATCTGGAATGTCGGTTGATGAAAGGCATGCGAAGGAGCACTTGCGGAAAGAGCACTGAACATGGACTCGCTGTTCGGATTGAAGACGAACTGCTGCTGAGATGTTCTGAGTGGTATTTGGTGCTGATGCTGCTGCTGTTGCTGCTGCGGTTGAGAGTGGAGCTGCTGGAAATTAGGCACCGATCCGTGATGCATGTGAGAGTTGCCGAAGAACATCTGCTCGCCTTCTGGGATGGGCTGAGGAGTAGATACCGTGGAAGGATATGCAGACCCGGGTGGCGATTGAAAGCCAGATGGTCCAGGAGGTGGCATGGACGATTGCGCATTGTACACCGACTGGAAGTTGCCGGTGTTCAACATGGGCGAACCAACTGGCGAGAAGCCAAAGTGGCCTTGCATTGGGCCCGCCGAGTGGATTATGGGATCATTCTCCAAGTTAAAGGTATCCAGGTTGAAGGGTAGGGTGGTGTGGTGCGGGTGAGGATGAGCAGTGGTTGGTCCGTCTAGCGAGTAGTCGAGCAATCCGGCGTCGCCCGCTGGGTCTTGAGCGGCCATGGTGGTGCTGTTGACCGGCGGGACCTGAGGTGATGCCTCTGCACGTCTCTTTGGTGGCTGCACAAGTTTCAGTTACATGATGTGCACAAAGCACGAATTGCACAAAACTCACCCTGCGCTCATCAATGCTAGTCTTGCGTACTCTTCGCTGGACGTAAGAGAATTCTTGATGCCCACGGGTCTGCTCGAGTGGGGGCACGGAGGGCGCAGAGGCACGCGCCAATGATAGGTCATCTGCCTGCAGGCGCTGCTGCTGTTTGATTGGTATGGCGGAGATCGTGCCGGTCGTCGCAATGTCGCCGTCAGCCGAGGAGGAATCGGGCGAGACGCCGGCAGGCGTGCCAATTGAGGAAGGAACGATGAAGTCGTCCAAGTTCATGGTGTCATCCTGCGTCTTGGACGCTTGCTCCGAAGAGCGCAGCTGTGCGATGCCACTCGGTGCATTCTGGCCCTTGGGCCGGCTTTGGGCGTGCAGTCTGTAATCGCATCGTTTAGTCTCGCGTACGCATGTCTCTCATTCTGACCGTCCTTACCCTTGCTGACGCTCAAGGTTCTGCTGACGCTTGAGGTTCATGGCCATCATTCGCCATGACAGATTCTCCAGACGCTCCGAGTTGGGCAGCTGCCCTTTCGTCTTGGCGTATAGTCGCCAGATCTGTGCCCCCAACGGGTCCTTTCTTTGCATCTCCTCCGGGCTGTCCTCGGCCTCCAACGGTGCAGCGTCGTCCTTCCAGTGGTCGAAGAATGACTCGCGCAACAAGCCCTTGCGGGCGTCGCGCTCGGTGGGTGACAAGTCCAGCCTGGTGGGGAGAGTGTCCAGGGTGGAGGTCGAGGTCAGCGAGGCGATGGMGCTCGACGAGCCTGATGTGGTGTCGTATCGGGTGTCTGGGAAGCGTACATGGCGCGGCGACGACGGTAGAGCCATGGACTCGTCGCTGGGCACGCKGCCTCCACTTCCACGCTCTTTGCCCTCCTCCTCTTCGTCTCCATGCCGCATGCGAGCCTGCCGCAGCGCAGCCCGGGCTTGAGACATGCAGACTGTAGAATTGATGCTCTCCTCGCGGGCGACGGCCTTCAGTCCAGGTCGGCGTCAAGGATGGTCGTGACGTTGGGTTGCACGTGCGAGGGAMATGAAGGTTGGTGTAATACCGTAGCAATGTGGTGGCAGCGTCCACACTTTCTTTTGCCTGGAGCAGCATGGGCACCCGCCGGCTGTTTAAGGTGGAGCTAACAGAACACTACGCAGTGGGTCCTCTTCGTCCACCCTTGGCGCACGCTCCCAGGCCAGCCAGCGCGAGTGCATGTGGATGTGGACATGGTGCCCTCGAAAGCCGCTAATCCACGGCTGCTGCACCTAGGCCTACCCTACTTGCCTACTTTGCGACTCGCCGCTACCTTACTTTCTGCTGGAATGAACCCTTGAGCCGATGCCGATGTTCAGGCTTCACTCCTCTCATCAAGCTTCGACATCATGTACGAGCGTGCATAAATTCTTCYCGCACGACAGGGCCCTCGCTCGGCTGCGGGCATCCCACGTTTAGCTGTGCGCCAGCCGACAATCGACAGGGTGGTCGGGCATGTGGGGAACGGCAAGCACTCGAGGTTGCATCATCTTTGTTGAAAGCTCTCCGGTCTGCTACCGCGGCATTGGTGAACCTTGCGGCCATGCAGCCCGCTGCTTCTCGCTTCAACCAAGATCGCCGACCATCTTTTACCGCTAAGAAGCTGGCGAGATTATCCGCGCCGCTGTTGGCTGCCACAGTCTGCCAGTTACGAAAAAACACCGGAGCGCAAGTCTACAGGGTCTCCAAGCGTCCTTGAACCCAGGCCTCTGCTTTCCCTGGTGCTCGAGCCTCCGGGTTTATGCCGCGCCACCGCCGCCACCTCTCGATCCTCTCCATATTTCACACCATCAGCTGCCAAAGGAATGGGTCCTTGGGGTGCTGACCGTGGAGCTCGCTTTGTTGCAGCCGGCATGCATGCAATAACAGCCCCTCCGAGGGTGGCATCAGACTCGCCATGTTGATGATAGTTGTCGAGGAAACATGTAATCAGAGTGCCGCTCCCTCACAGCTATCATTCCCAACACCATCTCACCCAAAATTTGGACGCATGTCGCCGTCAGCAGCGGAGCGCGCTGCGATCGAACCAGGACCACTCCAGGGGTGCGAGGGACTGGTAAACATCGGGGCGTTCACACGATGTTAAAAGATGCTTGYTGCTCAAATTGCTCAAATTGCTGACTTCCTACCCAATAATGATGGCATCGTCTGAATAAACAACAGAAGCTGCTTACCGTTCTTTCCACTCCCGTCTCACCACGCAAAGGCAGTTGGGGTTACGATAGTGCCGACCACCATCCGCTTGTCCGCTCAGCTCACCAAACCGCGCGTCCTGCATCTCTCGAGTCTCGATCCAGTGCTACGGCTGATAAACCCTGATCGACATTGCGAGCACATCCCTTCTATGCGACRCAATCTCTCACTTCCGGACTTTGCAGGCTTCTGCATTTGATATTAGTATCCGCCCATACCCACATCGTGGACTCAACAGCAGACTAGCCATGTCTGCTTCGGTTCCTATGAGAGGCTAAATTGTCGCATTCAACATCGCGAACATAGGGCGCAGTGGGTTGCCATTTGATGATGCGATGAGATTACAGCAGCAATCAGCATTATCACATGCTTGATTGCCTAACTGGTGAGATTTCGCGGGGCTGGTTTGAACCCTAAAACCGGATGCTGCATGACTCGAGATTCCCATCGCCATGTGTGTGCCGGCACGTCTGACAGGCACAAAAGCGTGGGGTGCACTTTGGGTGAGAGGCTCCTGCTCATCGGCAGGATAAATCGAGCCGTTCGCGAGTCCGTCTTAGTATGCTCGCAGGCATCATGGCCGTTGTCGCGGACGACCCGCCGTTTACGCAGGGGGCTCCGAGCTGAGCGCTAGTTCTTGTGACCCCTGTGGTTGGTTCCATTCGATAATTCTAGTGCCAGCTTGGGGATTGGGTCTTTGCGGCGAGGCGAGCGTGGCAAGTTTGAGACAGGTGGACTGTAAACGAGGCTTGAATATGCACGTGGATGGGGATGTGCCCGTGAGAATAATGTAAATGTAACAGTAAAGCACCTCAAGTCGAGTCGAGTGTGACTTGCTTCAACAATTGTAGCGCGGCAGTCTYTACCTATATATATATGTCCCATACCAAAGGTTTATCTCATATCAGGCGACGATGGCGAGTGATAGCGATACCAAGCACGCAATACCAGCGAATCAACCCTGCTTATGGCATGCGTCTGCGTCCTTTGCCGCGATAGGCAGGAAGACACAAGCTTCCAGTTTATCCGGAACCTGGGACGAGATATGAGATAGCATCTCAATGCTCCAACCGATCGGGATGGTTCGTCGTCAGATAATACATGGTTCTCCGCGTGGTATTTACTATGGCGCACGAAGCAGTCTTGCCGTGTGCGTCTCTGAGAAACACCATGTGAGGCCAGCCGGACAGGTGATGCCGTGGTCGTCGGCGGCTCGTCGCCTTGCAACTGTCAGGAATCGCCGAATCAACATCGCCGTATGATCAGTGCGCTCTTCCTTCGATCACCCCTCTCGAGTCCCAGGCCAGCATCACATGCTACATTCACGTGCTGTCTCGTGTACTGTCGGATCCGTCATGTCTGTCGTCGCTGTTTACGAAGTCACCCCGACGCGGGGAGCTTGTGCCCAAGAATGACGACACACTCATGGGTGAGGCTGTTGGCTTGAGCTGCGCGAAGACCGTCTAGACTGGGATCTGCTTGTACGTCAACGGTCACATTCAGGGTTGATAATTGACCGGCATTAGCCAGGTATAGCACGATCGGAATGCTCGACAGCTAGACTGAAGCCCTGGGCAAACCGCGGGCAATAATCGAGCATCAAGAGAAACCAGTCTCATCTGAGGAGAGTCAAACAAAGACCGGTCAGACCGGGTTACTGTTCTTGTCATTTCGACTCGAGTGATGTGCAACCCCTGCTCCAGCTGGCGTTTCAGTCAGTAATCATTCAATCTAATTCGCGAATATGCGAATACGCGGTGGTGATCAGGGCAGACGGTGTGCATGTTAGTATGTAGGATGGTTCGATCCGTATGCATGGCTTCTCCTACGCCGGAGTGGAAATAACTGATGGTGATCGACTCGATATCCTTTGCATGTTGCCGCCTTGCTGCATTTCGATGTATCTGGATGATGTACAAGGGAAGGTAGAAGAGACTTGTTGGGTCGTCGATTTGACGATTGACCCGTTTCCCCGCCGACGCCCGCTAGAATTCTGAAACGCCCAAAACGGCAAGAACAAACATCATGGCGACTTGCGCTAGAACTTGATCTACAGAACAGCTCATCTCACCCTCCAGCATCACCACAAGCCCCGGAGAACTTCCGCTTCTCCACGATGTCATCCCACACACCGCAGGGCCAGACCGCGGGCGGACAGCCTCTTGACTTTGCGCTTCCGGTGCCGCCGCCGCTGCTTCACACTCGCTCCACCAACGACATGCACAGCGCGAACGGCACGCCGTCTTACGACCGCGATGCCTTCATCTCGCCTACGCAGACGCCTCAGGGCAGTCCGAGCAAGAACAAACTGCCGCCAGGCGCATTCGACCTGCCCCACGCCTTTGCCAATGCATTGAAGCTGCTGCCGACGGGTCAGGCTAACCACGGCCACGGCCACGGTCACGGCGCGCTGCAGAGCAAGACACAATCGCCGGCCGGCACGCCGAGCAGGTACGACTACGATCACGATCCCTTTGGCGATGCAAAAGCGGGGGCTCCGGGCAGTCCGAATCGCATGACGGGCCAGGAGAACACCCCGCCCACACACCGCCCACAGCTGCAGCAGACACAGAGCTTCGTCAACCAGGCGGCAGCGAGCCGGCAGGCGCCTTACAGCTCCCGCGAAGACCTCTCTCCTACCCGTCCGACCAAGAGCGTTGCGGGAGGGCTGACTGCCGAAGACGCGGAGAAGTTGCAGAAGCCCAGTGTCAAGAGACTGGCCAATGTGACGCAGCTCTACTTTCTCGATTACTACTACGACTTGCTCTCATATGTTCACAACCGTCAGAATCGCCTGCAGGCGTTCAAAGCACACAACCCCGTACCCACACCGTCGATGCCCGCGGGCGAAGTCGACAACTACAACCAGCTGTGGTCGCAATATCTCGGTCACGAACGAGCAAACTTGCGCCAGCGTCGCACTCGTCTACGACATGGCGACTTTCAGATTCTCACCCAGATTGGACAAGGAGGATACGGTCAGGTGTATTTGGCGTCGAAGAAGGACACCCGTGAGATCTGCGCTCTGAAGATCATGAGCAAGAAGCTACTCTTCAAGCTGGATGAGGTCCGTCATGTATTGACAGAGCGCGACATCCTCACCAATGCCAAGAGCGAGTGGCTGGTCAGCTTGCTGTACGCCTTCCAGGACGATGTTAGCATCTACCTCGCCATGGAGTATGTCCCGGGTGGAGACTTTCGCACGCTGTTGAACAACACCGGCGTGCTGCATAACCGACACGCCCGTTTCTACATTTCGGRGATGTTCCTCTGCGTCGATGCTCTGCACACTCTTGGCTACATTCACCGCGATCTGAAGCCGGAGAACTTCCTCATCGATAACACTGGACATGTAAAGCTCACCGACTTTGGTCTTGCCGCAGGGTTCCTTGCGCCTGCGAAGATCGAGAGCATGCGCATCAAGTTGGAAGAAGTTGGCAATCTCCCAACATCTGCGGTTCCCTTTGGTCGGCCGATTGAAGAGCGTTCCCTGAAGGAGCGTCGGGATGGTTATCRATCCCTAAGAGAGCGTGATGTCAACTACGCGAAGTCAATTGTCGGTTCCCCCGACTACATGGCACCCGAAGTGCTCAAGGGCGATGAGTACGACTTTACTGTGGACTACTGGTYGCTTGGATGCATGCTATTCGAAGCGCTTGCAGGTTACCCGCCCTTTGCGGGTGCCTCTGTGGATGAGACCTGGCAGAATCTCAAGCGATGGCAACAGGTATTGCGCAAGCCAGAGTATGAAGATCCAAACTACTTCTTGTCGAAGCGCACTTGGGACCTCATCACGCGCCTCATCGCTGTGAGGGGCAACCGACTCCACGGCATCAAGCAGGTCCAGGCGCACGACTACTTCAGGGAGGTGGCGTGGGATAGGATCAGAACAGAGCGGGCACCCTTTGTTCCCGAGCTTGATTCAGAGACGGATGCAGGTTACTTTGACGACTTTGGCAATGAAAAGGACATGGCAAAATACAAGGAGGTGTTGGAGAAGCAGGAAGCTTTGGAGCGGATGGCGGATCGTGGAGGCGACATGGGTCGCTCGCTGTTTGTTGGCTTCACCTTCAGGTATGTTGTTGGTGGGGGACAGATTGAGGGACAATACTAATTCTTTATCGCAGGCATCGTAAGCCCGCCACGGATGACGATGGCCGGCCGGCCAGCCCGCGCAAGCCACTTACGGACGTCAACGAGAACTTTGGGACAATGTTCTGAGTTCGTCACGATCCTGGAGGATAGAGCCAGTTTGGAATTCGATTCGTGTGCACGGGCTGCAGTTTTAGGGAGCATTTGCATTGAAGCCGTGGAAGCATTATAGACGGCGTTGGAGTCCGCTCGATTCGGGAGCATCATGAAACAGAAAGCAAGAAGCAGGAAGCGGGCGCGCTTTATTACGACTGACGCGGCCATTGGCATGTACAACTAGCTTTGAGGGCGGTTCGAATCGCATGAATCATCTTGATTGACGAAATCTGAACTGAAGACGAAGATGTGAACCAAGAACCCCCGTTCATGCCATCGATGCGATTTTGCGGGCTTGACTTTCACACTCTAGCAAGTGTATCCACCTATGGGCGCCAACATGTCAGTAATCCGAGCGTAGAAATCTCGGACGCACATTCCAACGACTCACCATCGCAGTGCTGATTCTGGGAGAAGCACTGAGGAGCGCATGGATGGACGCAAAACGTTGGGTTGCCTTCGGAGGAGATGAAGAGGCAGACCTCATCGCCAGGGCAGTCCTACAATGCAGTCAGTCGATTGCACGAAACCTTGGCGAGCAACGTGTTATTATACATTGTAACTGTTGCAGGCAATAGCGCTCGAGGCAAAAAGCCCGAGGAGGGTAGCGATGAAGAACTTCATGTTGGTAGGTGTAATGGTCGAATGAGGGAGATGTTGCGAAATGCTCGGTTGGAAGATTTCGCGGTCAAGACTGATACTTATTGCAGAACATCGTTAGCTAAGCTGGACGTTCAGAGAGAGTCATGCAGCAAGTTTAACGTGTCTTTGTCGATCGAGTTGACAGGCGGTGGGTGCATTGRGCGACTGCTCGCGTTGGAGCGCACGGATTTCCCAAATAGGCAATATCACGGCTCTTCCAGACTCAGCTCCATTGTTAGTCTGGCATGTCCTGCATGCACTGATCCATCACCAAGTGATGGGACGCCTAGCGCCGCCTCTCGAATTCAGGCGTCCGAACGTTCCCGTTCACAAACTTCTCAGGCGTCCAGATGTCTCTGTCGATCTTCCAACCCTATGGGGTAAGCCCCTGGTTGGAACGTGGTCGATTTTCCCCAGTCCATTTGGTGATCCGAAATGGAAGGATCTCCAAAGGTGACTTCCCATCTTTCTGTGAATATGGCAACCTTCATGGGGACGACGAGTGATTCATCCCAGCGAAGATCTGAAACATGGCTAAGCTGAGAACTAGATGTGTGCTTGAACGCAGCGGGTCTGGAGATCTACTCTCAAAACTCGTCAGTATCTTCATCAGGGGTGGAAGAGGGCCGGAGGGACGCCTGGTTGATCTTCAATGCTGTGGGTCAGTCAGCGGATTCCCAGATGCAAGCCCCAACAACTACCGCGGGGCTGAGAATGAAAGTTTGTCAATTCTTTCAGGCGTCCGTTTCGTCTGGATGGTATAGGACGCCTAGGGATTCGAACGAACACATATAACACGCTTTCAGCTTTCGATACTTGGCTCGTCACTCAACAACCCAAGCAACATACTTCCAAGCAGCTCTCACTTGCCTACTTCGATCAATCAACATGCAGTTCCTCGCCATTGCTACCCTCTTCGGCCTCGCTGTCGCAACCCCTATGGTTGAGAAGCGTGGCCCAACCCACAATGGCATCGCAACATACTACACTCAGAACGGCAACGCTGGTTCGTGTGGAGAATACCACAACGACGGCGACTACATCGTGGCCATCAGTCAGCAAAAGCCCTTCACCTACAACGGTAAGCATTGCGAGCCCCTTTATGGTGAAAAAACATTTAGCTAACATCTTTCAGCCCACTGCGGTCAGACCGTGACGATCAAGAACACTGGAGGTGGCGGCGGCGACAACCGTAAGTATCAGCATTATATGACATTCAAAAGCGTCAGCTGACTTTTCTTCTCTGCAGACGGCGTTGGCAGGACCATCAACGCCAGGGTTGTCGATACTTGCCCTGAGTGCGATCCCAACCACCTCGACCTTTCAACTGGTGCTTTCAAGGCTCTGGCTGGTGAGCTACAACCTTTGGGACAGTTCAACATCGAATGGCACCTCAACTAAATGCCTTGGGTGCTTTGTCATCGGGGGTCTGATTGAGTAGTCAATTGGTCGCTTGTTGGGAGACTTGAGAATTTTATGCGATGCGAAGTTGAAACTCAATGAAGATAGGCAGATCGTGGAAATACAATCGCTATTCGAATTCAGTCGCAACTGCAGTGTCGCACCGTTCGTGGTAGAAATTTCATCAAATGTCTTCGATACTCTTCACATCTTCTCCCTCATGCGTGGAGAAAAGTTCTTCCATTCAGGGTCCAGATCGGCGCGGCAGGTCCCGCTCGGCCGCAGATTCGCGAATTCCTTCACCTTGACTTGTACCTTGATGTCTTTACATTGATGGACAACTTTCCCTTGACTTCACTCCCACACCCGTAAAACTCGACATGGCTCAAAACGTGCTCCTTGAGACGTCTATGGGCGCGATCGTGGTAGAGCTCTACTGGGATCATGCCCCGAAGTCATGCGACAATTTCAAAACACTTGCGTCGCGTGGATACTACAATGGCACCGTCTTCCACCGCATCATCAAGGACTTTATGATTCAAGGCGGCGATCCGACTGGGACAGGACGAGGAGGTGGCTCAATCTGGGGCGAGAAATTCGAAGACGAGATCCGCAGCGACCTCAAGCATACGGGAGCGGGAGTCCTGTCAATGGCCAATTCAGGCCCGAACACGAATGGATCACAGTTTTTCATCACTCTTGCACCGACACCATGGCTGGATGGCAAGCATACGATATTTGGACGGGTGAAGAGTGGAATGCGGATTGTCCAGCGAATGGGCTTGGTGAAGACGGACACGGGAGACAGGCCAGAGGAGGAATTGAAGATTGTGAGCGCACGGGTGCTGCAGGGCGAGGGAGAGCTGTAGGATGCCAGGATATTGGTACGTTGCGCGAAAGTGAGACGATATGTGAGAGTGCAAAACGGCACATGCAAATGGTACACTCCCTATGCTACGGCCAATCACGGCGCTGAAAAGGCCTGATAGTCCCTGCGATCAAGAAAGAGGCCCATTAGGATGCAGGAGAACCTTGCTGAACCCTTCGATCCTCTTGTCGAACTTTTCGTACGCCATTGGGGCATCATCGAGCCCAAGCTCGTGTGTTACCACAAAGCTGGGCTTTGCACGGCCGGAAATGATCAGGTCTCGAAGGTAGCGGTTGTAGGCCTGCGAGGAGGAGTCAGCAGAGAATTTTAGGGGAAAGTTTCCAGAATTTCGAAGAAATCGAAAAGGATTGGAAACCTCGACACACTACTTGCTTTCACGTTACATTGGCCTGTGCCCAACTTCAGGCCCTTCTCGAAGAGCTTGCCGAACGATATGAGGATCTGGCCTTTGCCGCTCTGAGCATCTGGAGCCCCGGGATCAGAGGGGACGTATAGACCTGGAATTCCCAGACCCCCTGTTGGACGCGTGACCATGATGAGCTGGTCCAAGACGATGTTGGGCTGTTCCTTTGATCCTTCCTTATCGACGGCTTGGTATCCCACGGCGTCGACGGCGCGGTCGACCATGCCGCCGTTCTTCTTGATGATCTGCTCCACCGGATCGCTCTCGCGGAAGTTTATCGGCGTGCAGCCAATCTTCACTGCCTGGTCCAGCCTCTCTTTTACCTGATCCACCACGAAAACGTTTGAGGCCCCGCGTAGTACGGCAGAGTACGCTGCCATCAACCCGACTGGGCCTGCACCGACTTTTATTCTGTCAGCATCTGGGCATTTTTCGAATCGATCACATGACCTACAAACTGCCACTGATTCACCTGGCTGACTATTGTCACAATTTTAGCTTCACTCTCATACAGGTCTTCGTTGTGCTTACAATCCACTCAGCTCTAGCCCGTGCCATCTGCGACGAATTAATTAGCAAATGACGACACAGCATCACTTGACGAAGCTTGCCCAGTGGGAAAGATGTCGGCGAGGAGCGCAAAATCAGCCTCGTGCTCAATACCTGGCGGCAATTTAAGCGCATTAAAGTCTGCGAAAGGAATGCGCAAGAATTGTGCCTGGCCTCCTTGGTATGGTCCCATGGCCACGTAGCCGTACGCTCCGCCGGCGAAGCCTGGATTGACGCTGAAACATGATCAGCGCTGCAGTTTTGGAGGATAAAGAATCTTACCCAGTGCAGAACGCTGTCTTGCCCTCTTCACAGTTCTGGCAACGTCCGTCGGCTACGTTGAATGGTAGGACGATTCGGTCACCCTTCTTCAGCAGGGTGACTCCGGACCCAATCTCGGTAATCTATCATTGATTATCAATACAATGCGCAGTTACCATGGGGGCCTCGAACGATATATCGTGTCGTTGCTTCGATCTTGACACGTACAATGCCCATGTTTTCGTGTCTAGCGGAATGGAGGTCAGCTCCCAAAATTCGCCATAGCTCTGGACAAGACGATTCTTCTTACCCGAATACAAGCCCACTCTCAGCCGCCGTTCGACCTGTATTTGAAGAGCATTAGCTATGTCTTGGATGGTCATAAGCAAGCAGGAAAGCTMGTGCAGCCTGATTGACAGGTTCAATCCAAATCGCCCCGTCGGCCGCGCTTCTGGATGTCTTACCCTCGTACATGTGCAAATCGGATCCGCAGATGCACGAGGTGGTCACTTTTATGATGCAATCGTCCGGATGTTCGATTTGAGGGACGGGAATCTGTTCTGGTTAACACATTGCGGCCTTTGGGTATTCATTCTTTCGACACTTACCTCTTTGACGGACACCTGGAGGAGGATCTGTTCAGCCATCATCATCCCTACATCTGGGAACATCGAGACCAACATCATATGCTCCGTTATAGTGCAAGGCGCGCATCATCTCCGGCATGTTRGGCAAGTTCTGCTTGATTCATTCGATCTTTGCTTTCTGGGTTCTACTGGGGGTGTCTTTGGAGAATAATGGCTTTCCTGGTAACAATCGGGTATTTTGGCAAAGAAGAACGAGATGATGGAAGAGCAGACACGCAGTCGACCTCTTACGCGGTCATATGCGGGGTTTAGCTCGCGTGGAGAGCCGACGCCCATTCGCGTTGCGGGGGACAAAGCTACTACTATCACTACTACATGACTTGCCAAGCGGCACGGAATCTCACCAAGTCTCGACCATTGTGGACCTCCAAAGCCGCTGTCATTGCTCCGGAGCAAGCTCCATACTCATCGGTTGTTGGATCGGTACTGCGGAAGCTTGGTGCCATTCATTTTGTGCGGACATAAGCCAAGACCAGACATTACTCGGCTCTTTCTCACGACTAAGGACCGACCGACCAAACTTGCACAACGTGCCAATGCAGTACATGCGACTGCAACAGATTTTTGGTGCCAAGTTCGTAAGCTGGCGCAGCATGCAGCTGTCAACCCTCTTTCGAGTGGGAAGGCCGGAGACGTGGTCTGGCCCGGGTACACTCTCAACGGGGCCATCGTGTTCCATACTCATAGCATCTCCACTGGTATCACGGCGTCTTGTGTCGAATGGTCAGATCGAGCAGGATCATACTGCCAGAAAGTTGTTCTCTACTGGCTTACGAAAGTCATGCATTGGTCTTTTCAGTACAACTGAAAGCATTAGAAGCACGACGACATGGCCCAGTGTCACTCGATTCAATTCGCTTGTCTCGCCCCGGACATTCTTCACGTCTCCAAGCTCTACAAAGGGCCAAGCCGGAGTCACATGCTCTTCGCAAGAAACGAACGTGTTAGAAACACCCGGGACCATAGTCACGATAACCTTGTCAAACCCTGCCAAACTGAACATAGTGGATAGCTTGATACTCGAGAAATTGATTGAAACTTGCCGAGAGCTTTCAAAGGATGAATCGCTTCGTGCCGTGATCCTGACTGGAGGCAAGACTGCAGAAGGCAAGGCTGCTTCATTCATAGGTGGAGCTGATATCAAGGAGATGAACGCGCTGTCGTCGTCCCAGGAGGCCAAGGCTTTCATCAACAGAATACATGCTGCTTGTCAAGCTCTACGAGAACTTCCGGTGCCGGTGATTGCACGAATACATGGATTTTCGTTGGGAGCTGGGTTGGAGATTATGGCTGCATGCGATCTACGAATTGCCACGGAGGACAGCACGTTCGGCATGCCGGAGGTCAAGGTGGGGATTCCGTCGGTTGTAGAAGCGGCCCTACTGCCCGGACTCATTGGAATGGGACGCTCGAGAAGGCTGCTCTATCTTGCGGAGAACATTCCTGCGCGGGAAGCTTTCGAGTGGGGATTGGTAGAGAAGGTTGTGGATGATGAAACTACACTGGACGCTGCTGTCAAGGAGTGGGCGGAGACAATCGCTGGGACGGGACCGAAGGCCATTCGCATTCAGAAGACGCTCATGCAGTCGTGGGAGAATATGACTGTTGATGAGGGCATCCACGCTGGAGTAGAAGCTTTTGCTGAGTCATATCGTGATGGTGGCAGAGAGCCCAAGGAAATGATGGCCAAGTTCATCAATCGAAGGAGATAGGTTAGGATACCAAGAGTACTAGAAGGATTCAGGACAGCTATGCGGCTTACAACTCCCATCAGCATGTGCTCTCCTTTCAATACCTAAGGTATTGTCTGAGGCTCAGAGCCCGGGGATAATGAAATCGAAAATTGTGGCCCGGCTACCACTGTCTGCGAAACCATCCTGTCTGCAACATTGAGAGGGATGTCGTTTGAAGACATCTCACCCTCAACGGGAAATGTCCTTTTTGCAGCAATGGCCTGCTGTGTGCGAGCGTGGTCATCATTTCTCTCGTGGAGACCGGCAATCTTCGCTCTGCCATCGATCCAACAAGTAGCAGCACCAAGACGTCATGTTTAATTCGGAGAACAAGATTGGAGTATCTGTTATGTTCGACATAGGCGATGTTGCGAAGTTCCATGGTATGGCGGCCAGCTAAGGACTTTTCTGAAGTGATGGAAAGCAAAGACCGGATTTCCGCTGCTTTCATCCTTCTCTCGTGGAGTTGCTGCGTCGAAGCCGATGGAGCCCTTCTCATCGCCGAAATGTATCGCTGACGATGGTGAGAGATATTGCTAGAGGAAAAGACTAAACGTCAGCGGCATGTGTGGAGGTCAAGACCGTGGTCGTTGTTTCGCGAGAAATGATCGGACAGCGACGTTCAGAGTTTGTTAACCTGTGAGCACCATATGTCTCAATCTCATCAAGAACGTCAACTTTCTACCACGCACTTCTTGCATGATCGTACTAGGGGCTCTATACCAAAAAGGAATGCTAGACCTCTCCACGCCGGAAACCATTGTTGTCGCGCTTCTGGGCCTTCCTTTCCTTCGCATCCGCTCCGTCATATGTAGAAGCCATTAAGATACTTGCCTGTAGTGACATGGCGTTTGGTGCGAACCTATGTACCACCCTCATATACCTTACTGTTGATTTCCGAGTCAACATCCTCATTCCCTATCCATTCGAGAAGATACGAGTGGCGATGACAGGCTCTTCATGTACATGATGTGAATGTACTCATCTGAAGGCGCCTTTCCGCAGCATCAACAAGACACGCTCGCAACGGTATAATACTTCCAGATTCGTGCCCTTCATCCCGTCTCTCCGAAAGACTTTGGCCAACCAGAACCGCAGCGTATCTTCGCATCGGAGGTAGCGTGGCAAAGCAGGACTTGCAGCCAGTCCAGTCGMAATCAGAAGCAGTCCGCTGGTAGCGCAATGACCGCCGATGCACCCAAGCGGTCGGAGCTCCGGACCTTCGGCTTCGGTATGCAGAGTGTCTCGTGGTCATCAGCGCACGCGAGGGAGTAGCATGACCTGCTGACGGCTTGCTCATAGCCTAGGAGGCAACTCGCGTCGTACGATCATCGTGTATGTTACGAGGAGTGTAGTGATGGAAGCAAAACGTTCTTATGTTGCAAGAATACCGATATAGGTTGACAGTCAGCGGCAGCCGACGTTGGCAATTGAGTTTGATGGAAGATACTTTAGGGTAGCAGGGAGGAGATTCCGCATCGAGCTAAATGGATAGCGCCATGGTCATGTCAGACTGACGATGTTGTACGATTCGCCTTGTTCAACATGCTGTGCAGCGCAGAGACATGTATCAAAGAGCATCCTCGCGAGAAACCAGGCAGGAGATGTTGCTCCTTCCAAAACAACACCGGCCGTGATCTACATCGTGACTTTCGAGCCTTGCTGATATTCGTGCAGGCGACGGGACGGGAGCATTGCATTCTCCTATCAATCTTTCGCGTGGCACAAACGTACCAATCCGATTGGCGGTGAACTAAGCCTTGGGCAGCCGTTTCCTCTTGTGTCTCCAATCTTCGCCTTCGACACAACTCGCGCTCGCAGCGTCGACCTCATCTCTATTCCTCACAATGGCCTCTCCTACAAGGCCGCCGGACGACATTCGCCTCGACATGGACAGCCATGGCCACAGTCGCTCGCTCAACATCGTCTTTGCATCGACAGGCTGCGCAGACAGTCGGATCGTCAACGACTTGCTCCCACGCATCACCGATCTCCCCGACGTCTCCGTACGCGCAGTGCTGGACACGACATTCCGTGGCCAAGACTTCATCCGCGCAGCATCGTGCTGCCTAACTCTACCCAATGCAACACGCCACTCCGCCGTGCGTGACGTGACCGAGATCGAGCAGGAAGCGGCCGAGTTGTGCGACTGGGCCAACTTGCTAGTGCTAGCACCTATAGACGCCAACAACCTTGCCAAGATGCTGCACGGCCACACGGACAATCTTCTCTTGGAGATACTGCGTGGATGGAATGTATCGAAGAAGATCCTACTCCTTCCCGGCATGTCCACATCGATGTGGGAGAACCCAATGACCAAGAAGCAGCTCACCAAGATTCGCAGAAAGTGGAATTGGGTGCAGGTGTTGCAGCCGATGCTTTGGAAGTTTGTGGACGACGAGAAGAAGATGGCATCGTGGGAGGCGACAGAGGAGCTGCTTACCGCCATTCGCAATCAGGTTGATCTATTGAACATTGGACACGGCTTGGATGTTTCTCCGAGGTCGAAGACGGCGTTTTCCAAGTCGTCAAGCAGGGCGACCAGTCTTMTCCCACCTGAGCTGTGGACTATGATATTTGACTTCACCGGCGACTGGGAACTAGCCCAGACGTTGCATATCTATACCAATCTTACTCCTCCACCAGACTGGATCTCTCACACCAGCGCACAAGGACCGAGTAGCTATATGGAAGCTTTAGAGTTGACCATATTGAGGGGAAACCTCGCAGATTTGAAGCATTTTATTGCAACGCACAGCGTGCCGCGCTGGCTGTCCAAACTGTGCGTCAAGCTGATAATGAGGTTTGCAATGACGCCGCTACTGGCACACTTGGAGGCAAACCACAAGGATTTGTTTTGGGCGACATTTGGCCACACGTTCCTACCCGATAAAGCCTCTTCCGTGTTTGGCCGGACGGAAATATTGGAGTTCTGGCGGACCAGTCCATCATTCCTGACAAAGGAGTACAACTTTGAAGCACTGGATGGAGCTTCACGAGCGGGTTTTGTAAACGTTCTTGAATGGTGGCAACACTCCGGWCTGCCATTAAAGTTCACCGAAGCCGCCCTGGAGCAAGCCAGCAGTCAAGGTCACATTTCTGTCCTTGAATGGTGGAAGTCACAATCTACAACAGTCGACGACGCCAAGGCGAACGTGGACTCTTCCAAAGTTCAACTGAAGCCCGGCAAGAGTATCTGCTATGCAACGCAGAATGGACACACAGATGTTGTACGCTGGTGGCTACAATCCGGCATCGCCTTTCCCCACGAAGATGCCGTGGCCAAGCTTGCCAGCACACACGGACACGTGTCGATTCTTCAAGTCTGGCATGGGCTCAAAGGTTCCAAGATGATCTTTGACAACCAAGTTCTAGTCGGTGCGACGAAAAGTGGCAACGTCAAGGTGTTGGAGTGGTGGAAGAAGTCTGGGTTGAAAGTCGAGTATAAGACGTGTGATGTTGAGGAAGCTTTGGAGGATGGTGACGAGGGAGAGCGTGGGACAGAAGTCCGCAGGTGGTGGGCGAAGAATGGCTTGAATTTGGGGGTTGGTACGAGCGAGTGGATGAAGACGAAGGTTTTGAATGCATGAACTCTTGATAGCGTTTCAGCGGGTTGGAAATGAGACCGGCATAGGCACTTTCGCATGGCGTGGCGTGGGCATGACTCGGGATAGCGCGGACACGACAGGGACGGAGTTCATTCCAAGAGATGGATAGAGGGACATTATTTGTTGCGCGGAATAGAATGAATGTAGAACGATGCAATAATGGAACCTATTGATGATTATGAAGATTCATCATGTCCTTGCGCCACACACTATGCGGATGCGCCATGTGCAGCCACATGGCGACCTCTCGTTGCGCAGTGTTTTTCCAGTGCGACGTAAAAGCCGGGCTGTTCATGTGACACCGTTGGATGTCCACGGATTGGAGACGTAATGACGGTTTCCTTGAAATCGTGTCCTGAATCGCTGGCAGGAGCTTGCCGTGAGTCCACGACCTCTGTCAGAGCTTTGGTTGCGGGGAATGGTGGACGAAGAGTTGATCAATGAGAGATCTTCTTCACGAGAGTAGARGCCTGCTGATGATCCTCGGGCGCGCTTCGGGAGCCCAGCAGCATGGAGAGCGAGCTGGGGGACTTTACCGCTCAGCCACAGCCACAAGAAGAGCGTGGCTTGAGGATGCAGGCCAGCGAGATCGACACAGGCGTTTGGGGTGCACGAACCCGGCGCGCGTGCGAGGATGCTTGTGGTGAGAGCGCACAATGGATGGCAAGATGAATGTGTGTTAGGTAGGATTCTTTGAGATGATCAAAGCGGCTGCATTCAACTCCTCCGCATACTGCCCTGTCCTGTCCTGCATCTCTGCTCTGGGGGATCCACCAGAGCCATTCGCCGGCCGGTCCCACACCCAAGAAAACACTGGCACTCTCCGCCCCGGCCTTTTTACCTCACCTAGCTCACAATTTGTGGCACTAGGAGATCTGTGATGTACACGAGTGTCGTTGTCATTAGCTGTTCGACCGCACCCCTCTATACTGCATATCGCTGGATCTCTGGTTGACGAGCGCTGCGTTTTCCAAGTTCACACCTTGCCCCCGCAGGCACATTCCTCCCCGCCCTGACGGGATTCGCAAGGAGGAGATTGATATCGGCAAGCGGACTCAGCTCCTACTGTATTCCAATTCGAGTCAAGATCGAGATCGAGATCACGATCCAGCTCGAATTTCTTCCGCGGCACCACCTCCCACCCCACCCCGTACGCGCTCTGCAGACCGCATCGCGTACTGAAGGAGGTGGAAATACGACACATGCATCGGGAGTCCACCCGCAGGAGAGCAGCAGCAGCAGCAAGCACGCGGCTTTTAGGCCACACTTGCGGGACCATCACGAGAGCGGAACGAGGACTGGAAGCGACGACGGACACAATCTCCCTACCTCAACACGAGCCAACAGCACATATCTGCCATTAATGGGCACGTAGTACAGGAAGGAAAAGCCTTTGCAGGGCCGCTCGAGGCAATCCAGGTATTTGCCACCTACCATGTCACAAGATGGCAACGAAGGCTCGCAACAGCCCAAACTGGAACAGGATCAGCTGCCAGTACACTTTCACCCGGTGCAGGCCGACCAGCGGTCACCCAAGGGTACTGCTACCTTTGATCAGGCCCAACTAAGCCCCGCCGCCGCCGATCGAGTATACCCCATCCGTTCCGTCGTCTCGGTTGACCACAATCCCACCCCGGGTACCGGCAAGTCAGAGCGAGCCGAAAGCTATTTCCAGAGCATGTCCTATGGACGGCGGACTTCAATCACTGCGTCTCACAGTGAGGCGGCAGCCATGCAGAGGCAGGGCAGTGCCGAGCGCAAAGCTTCGTCCTTCTCATCCAAGGCGTCGTCTCAAGGGAATGCCCTGGCACAACGACAGACTTCCACTTCGACTGGGCCCGGCTCGCAGCCACAGACTCCAGGTGTCACGTCACACCAGCAATTATTCTCCGACATGATGCAAGAGACAGGCAGCGTGGGAAGTGGCAGAAGTAGTCGCCCAGACACACCAGATGWACGCCTGCGACGCGGCGCCGGATCTTCAATCAAAAGCGGTAGCACTGGCATGGATGACAACAATCCATTGGTAACTGCTCGGTTCAAACATGTTGTACAAGAGGGTGGACATGCCATTATAACAGGACGAGATGGCGACACGTTACAGCGCTGTGAGGATGAGCCTATTCACATTCCGGGCGCTGTGCAGGGGTTTGGACTTTTGATAGCGTTGGAAGAGCAACAAGAGGGGAAATTACTCGTTCGTGTAGTGAGCGAGAACTGCAAGCGAATGATGGGATACTCCGCCAAGCAACTCTTTGCATTGGAGAGCTTTACCGATATACTCTCCGAAGAACAAGCCGACAACCTGCTGGACCACGTCGACTTCATCCGAGACGAAGAAGCGGATGTTGTGGTTAATGGGCCGGAGGTCTTCACAATGTCCATACGCACGCCGCAGCGGAAGAGCCAAAAGTTCTGGTGTGCCATGCACATCAACGACCGGAATCCAAATCTTGTCATCTGTGAGTTCGAGCTCGAAGACGATCCGGTCAATCCTCTGGTGCCTTCAGATAGCCAGACCCCGCAACCCCCCGAGGATACTCTTGACAGTCAACCGACGGAGGAGGAGCTTTTCGAAAGCACACAAAACACCAGCAGACCCCTGCGAGTCTTGCGTAGTGCACGCAAGCGGAAGGGTGAAGCTGCGGCCATGGAAGTGTTCAACATCATGTCACAAGTTCAAGAGCAACTGGCCGCAGCCCCGAACCTTGAACAATTTCTCAAGATTCTAGTTGGCGTTGTCAAAGAGCTCACAGGCTTCCACCGGGTGATGGTATACCAATTTGACCAGAATTGGAACGGCAGGGTCGTCACAGAGCTGATTGATCCGCGAGCCACCAAGGATCTCTACAAAGGACTCAACTTTCCCGCGTCGGATATCCCCAAGCAAGCTCGAGATCTGTACAAGATTAACAAAGTTCGAATGCTTTACGACAGAGACCAGGAGACTGCACGGCTCGTATGTCGGACCGTGGAAGACTTGGAAACTCCTCTAGACTTGACATACTCCTACCTCCGAGCGATGTCGCCTATTCATATCAAGTATCTAGGAAACATGGCTGTTCGCTCCTCCATGTCCATTTCCATCAACGCGTTTGAGGAACTGTGGGGTTTGATCGCGTGCCACTCGTATGGGCAAAAGGGAATGCGGGTGTCCTTTCCAATAAGAAAGATGTGTCGGCTGGTAGGAGACTCCGCTTCACGAAACATCGAGCGCTTGTCGTATGCTTCGCGACTCCAAGCGCGAAAGTTGATCAACACTGTTCCAACCCAGGCGAACCCTTCAGGCTACATCATTGCTTCTTCCGAGGACCTGCTGAAGCTTTTCGACGCCGACTTTGGACTGCTGTCAATACGAGACGAGACCAAAATCATGGGTGAAATGGAGCAATCACAAGAAGCACTGGCAATGCTAGAGTACTTGCGAATGCGATGCATAACGAATGTGATGACTTCGCAGGACATCTCTGCCGACTTCCCCGACCTCCGCTATCAACCCGGCTTCAGCGAGATTGCCGGCCTATTGCTTGTTCCCCTCTCTGCTGGCGGACAAGATTTTATAGTGTTCTTCCGCAAAGGTCAGCTGCGAGAAGTGAAGTGGGCAGGGAATCCGTATGAAAAGTTTGTAAAGCAGGGCACAGAGGGTTATCTCGAGCCTCGGAAAAGCTTCAAGACGTGGAGCGAAACGGTCGTGGGCAAATGCCGGGAGTGGTCGGAGGAGGAGATTGAAACTGCGGCTGTCCTGTGCTTGGTCTACGGCAAATTCATCGACGTATGGAGGCAGAAGGAGGCCGCGCTGCAGAACAGCCAGCTCACACGACTGCTACTGGCAAACTCTGCACATGAAGTGAGGACGCCTTTGAACGCCATAATCAATTATCTTGAGATTGCATTGGAAGGATCGCTGGACCAAGAGACCCGCGATAATCTTTGCAAGTCACATTCAGCCTCGAAATCGCTGATATACGTCATCAACGATCTGCTGGATCTCACCAAGACGGAGGAAGGGGGCGATCTGGTCAAAGATGAGGTCTTTGATCTCAGCGCCACTCTATACGAAGCAACAGACATGTTCAAAGGCGATGCAAGACGGAAAAACATCTCATACCAAGTCTCTGATCTTTCAGGTCTTCCATGCCAAGTCATCGGAGATCAACGGAGAGTACGACAAGCGATCAGCAATGTCACCGCGAATGCGATTCAGAACACCACTGAGGGCGGTGTGACTGTAGAGATGTACTTGGCGTCTCAGGAGTCCAACCGAGTTGATGTTGAAATTAGCATAGCCGACACTGGCAGCGGAATCAGCACAAAACACCTCGACCAATTGTTCCGCGAACTTGAGCAAGTCCAAACAGAGCAGGAAAACCAAGCTGCGGAAATAAGCGATGCTGTTTCCGACGTGCCAGAGTCCGCGAAAAAGCCTGACGGGCGAGTACTTGGTCTCGGGCTGGCTGTCGTTGCTCGAATCGTACGCAACATGAACGGCCAACTCAGGTTGAAGTCCGAAGAAGGCAAAGGTACTCGCTTCGTGATCCAATTCCCATTCGACATTCCGGAACAGCAGACGATAGAGGCTGGAAGTCCTGCAGGGTCCACGACCCCCTTGGTTGAAGCCCAAACTACCAAGTCCTCCACCCCACCGGCGATTGAAGGCATGGTGACGCTAATCGAGCGTGGAAGTGCTGGGACACGACGCAATTCGAGCGGGTCGAGAACATCGGTGGGCATCAGGCGAAAGAATAGTGATGGAAGCGTTGGCACCAGACAAAGTATTGCTGACAGCATAAAATCAAGCCGAAGCGTCATGAGCAAGTCCTCGAATAGAAGTGGGCAGAGCGAGGCTGACCGACTGATTGAGGCCATCTCGGAGCCTCACAAAGTTGAGGGCTGGCAGGAAACTGGCGTGAAGCGGTCCAATAGCCGTGGTGGTGCTCTCTCAGCTCGTCCTGTACTTAGCAAGCGGCACAGCACTAGTGGCAGTCCACACTCACCTTCAGCCAAAGGCCGTACTAGGAGCAGCGAGATCGCAACTGTGGAGGAACGAGTTCGACCAGGTACATCAATACCTGGCCAAAGCAGTGTGGTTGGGCAAGGGAGACCGGTCCGATCGATTCGAGTTTTGGACGACGACGGTGCTCCCATGTTTCCGAATGTTAACCGTCCACTGTCCGGGCCTCCTTCTTTTGATCTAAGTCACAAAGCCGGGCTTCAAGCCCGTGCTGAGTTGGAAGAGGTCGAGCCGTCCTCCGCGCCTGTGCTAGACGCGGAACACATGCGTGTGCTTGTAGCGGAGGACGATCCTGTCAATAGCCGTATCATCAAGAAGCGGCTTGAAAAGCTGGGCCACGAAGTATACTTGACCGTCAATGGAGAAGAGTGCGCGGATGTGTACGGCGACAAGGCGGGATTTTTTGATATCGTTCTGATGGACATGCAGGTAAATTGAGATTGATGCCCTCGTGTTATATTCTATGATGCTAACTATCTACTCTTAGATGCCCATCGTGGACGGTCTCACCTCTGCGAAAATGATCCGATCGTTCGAAAAGTCGCATCCACATCAGCTCCTCTCCTCCCGCGCTGCGCTCAATGGCCGGACACCAATCATTGCGGTGTCGGCCTCACTTCTAGAGCGAGAGCGCGGCAAATACATTGATGCTGGATTTGACGGCTGGATATTGAAACCGATTGCTTTCAACCGTCTTTCGGTCATTATGGAAGGCATTGTAGATAAGCAAGCTCGCAAGGAGAATCTCTACAGCGCAGGTACATGGGAGCGGGGCGGATGGTTTGATGAAGGTCAGAAAGATATCTGGGCGGCCAACACGCGACCGAACGAACAGCCGCCACAGAGTGCACCCTCCGAGGGTGTCAAGATCGCTGCAGCGTCGGATGGACCCGCGGTGAAGGAAGAAGACGATAGCGTACAAAGTCAGGAACAGAAACGTCTTCTGAAGTTGCAGGAAGAGGGCAAGAATGTCCTGGAAAGCCAACAACCGACTACGAACAAGGACTCCACTCACCCTGAAAGCACGGAAAACGACAAAACTGCGGATGACGAATCCTCACGGGAGGATAGTTTCCGTGATGACACGAAGGCGGATCAAAAACCCGGGAGCTGACAGCACCAGATCGACAAGCCAGAGAAATATTGTGGGAAACAACACTCCATCACGCTGGAGTGACGAACAGAACGGCGGGTTGCCGGCACGCGTCGAGCATAGATGATATACCGCGTGGTCTGTCTGACAGAGACAATCAAGATCCCGGCTACAGCGTGTGCACTTCTTAGCGTGGATGGAAATGTGAAACTAAATGAACGAATAATCGAGCGCGCGGATACTGGAATGATCTTATAACTAAATCATTGTGCWGGCACTATCTGTGTAATCGCTGTAACTACAACTCATGAAACTCCGAATGACATGCTCCGACCAAAGCTTGAAATTCACTCAGTCTTGCATGCAGATGAAYGATTGCGAGACATGCTGCTTCTGTAGGGTCGACCGGTCATCTCTCAAACTGTCAAGGATGTATATACGTAGCCTCAAACTTCCAAGCATAGCTCATTGCTCGAAAGAGCTGGAGGATGTAATGCTGTCGGTGGATCTTCCCGCTCTATCCTTATCCTTGGTTGATAAAACCACGCGATCGCACCACGAACACCACCCACGATTCGCACCAGTCTGTTCTCGACCCAAAAATTGACTAGATCTTTCGTCTTCATACTGCTTCACAACCGCACCGACGGGCACGAATTTCTTCGCTTTGGTCTTGATGGTGTCTCCCAGTCCGAGCATTTCTTGCGTGGTGTAGCTTCCTCCATTCCAGTGACGGCCTTGCAGCTCGGCTTTGGCTGCGTCGGCTTGGAGGTGAGCAAGTTCGATGGCATCGCATTCTACGTCTTTGAGGACAAGAGTCGCGGCCAAGCAGTCTCTGGTTCGACCGCATTGCACTCCTTCGTTTCCTTCCCCTAGACCTGCTCCCATTCCGCCGCAGTGAGAATAGCGGTTGCGCCAGGTCCAGCCGCGGAGATAGGTTGTGTCTTCTGCTCGCATTGATTGGCTGCAGGATCCACAGATCCATATGGCGTCCTCGCAGTTGCAAGGACTCCGGGCGAAGGTGCGTGTCTTTGTAGAAGAGTCGTCGGTGCTGGAGTAGCTAGCTTAGCGCCATTCTCATACCGTCAACATGTGAGTAACCTACCTATCTTGCTCGGATTGTTCACGTTTGACGACTGTCAGAAGTTCCAATGGAGCCTTCATGCAGGTCCGGCAAAGTCTGCGATAACGCAACTTGAGGAGGCTTGCAGGCGGTGCTTTGGCAACACAGTTCTGTTGTATCTCGTGAGTAGACTCCACCAGCAACCACATGCTTAGCATACTCTGCAAACGATACGACCACACTTTCTGCAGTCTCCAACCATATCACTGGCACAAGCACCGACCTTGCCGCTGGTGAGTCGGCCGATCGTATAACCGTTTATGTTGTATGRGTCTGGACCATCGCGGCTTGATATGCCGGCTGTACTGTCATTCTCGCAGCGAAGCGTGTGCTTGATCAGGATCTTCCTGTGTTGTAATAGGTTCTCTCGGATTTGACGACATGTTCTTGCAAGCTCAGAGAGCGTTAAAAGGTCCAAATAGCTTGCCAGCTGCGAAACAATACTGGCTCATGTCAGCTGTGCAACGCCACCTTTGAGGGGCTTGTTCAGTGTAAAGGTCTACGACTCATCGGTCATACTATGGACTGACAAGACCCGAACTTACGGATAACAAGATAGAGCTGCGGTGAAAGGGGTCAGGTTCGGGTTTGGGCGTGGCTCATGAGMATCATCATCATCATCATCATCAACGATAGCCAATACATCAAGGGTTGGATAGTTGGGAGGACCAGCCTCTGGACCTCCTTMCTCGTCTGGCAGAGTAACCAGTCGGACCATTGGCGTTGAGCGTAAGCTGCACCTTAGAGCTCATCGGACAACGGAAGAAGGAACAATGAATGTGCGTGATTTTGCGGATGAAGATGAGGTGTTGGATGTTTGAGGTTGAGCGTGACTTGACTCGCTGGGTAAAGCTGTGGGACGACGGCGGGCACTAAGGTACCTTGGCTTTCACGTTTCGATAGGTAGGTACGTAGGTACAGCTCTATAACACACTCGTACGATTCTGTGAGCCAACATCCGTATGTATAGCCTGGATGCGAATCTATCAAGGCTGAGGAATACCCACACTTGCATAGCTGAGGGCAAAAGACGGACCATGCCCGGTGGCCCTTCGTGTACAGTTCTTCGATACACCGCGGCCGATGTCGCTGCTGGAGGCCTGTCCGTCGGCTAATTCTCAAGAGATCTCCCTCTCGACGCCTATAACACAACCTCATCTCACACTCCCTGTGACACGTCCATACCATAGATTGGCACTCTTTGTCGGTCTAGCGCGTCAGCATGAAGTTCGACCGTGCTTGAGCACTGGTATACGCTCAGCGGGAGCCGACCTTGGCATCATGCCACTCGGGCCAGCGACGACAGTAGTGCATCCTTCTCACCAAGATCATTGGCCTTTCTGCGTGCCGCGCATGAAAGTCTATACATCTCTTTCATTGCGCACCTTCCCTGGGCGCGTTAGCGGTTTCTGACTTTGCGCATGGCTGAAACGTGGACGGCAGAGGTGACACGGCAGGTAAGAAAGTTGAGAAAGGGAGCCAGGTCTTTCCGATCTGGACTTGGTCGTGGGCAAGTCAAACAAGATGCACCTTTCCAAATTCTCCGTCAGAATGCATAATTTGCCTTCCATCGTGCAAACTTACTCGCTGGATCCGTAGGAACATCATGCTGCAGCCTGCGCCGCATCACAGATCAATGCGGCATTTCTGCAAAGCAATCTTGCCTGCTGGGCACGGGATCTGACAACACTCAATTCAACGACCCTTGACGCCATGGTTCAGCTTCAATGGTTGGGCCGTACAGCCTTTGCAGTGTCTTGCTTCCTGGCATTGATCTTGCTGTTTGTTTGGAAGCAGCCGCATCTTCAAGCTGTGCCTGTGGCCGTGCCTACCGTACTCCGGGAGTCGTACGAGACGCCCGCTGCAKCAGAATTGCCCATAGTCGCCTGTAAAGGTCCTCGCGGTGCACGTCTAGACGACCAGAACTCCCAAGACCTTCCACAGTCAATGCCCTCGCTTCCAAACATCTCCTTTCCCAATCCAACTACCGGATCTTATGAAGAACTTGGACTGGAGAAGACCTGGACATCATTTGAGCAGCGATACGGACCTTTTGGGTACGGCGAACAAGAAGACTCGTATAAATTCTCGCGTGTTGACTGGCAGTCGATTGACTGGGGAAAGCTCCAGAYAGATTGTTTGCAAGAAAACCAGCACCAATTCCGCGCTTCCAACGGGAATGGTGGTCTTCATGCTGCCCAGAGGTTTCGACTTAGTGGGCATGGTCCCGAGCCCACCACTGTCACTTCCAGGACTGGACGTAAAGCCATCGTCTTGAGAGCTTGGAGTACATATGAGTACAAAGATGAGGATTTATGGAACATTCGATCCATCATCACAGAAGCCAGCTTGGCGACTGGAAGCAAGTAAGCGTTACGATGTTAGGTGCTGAGAGATTGCGAATGCTAATCCATCTAGATACTCTGTCATCCTGCTCGTTGATGTCAAGTGTGAAGATTGCGGATCCATTCACACCAACGAGACTGAGTATCAACGGGTATTGGAACAGTCAGTTCCGAAGGAATTTCGCAACCTCGCAGTGCTATTCCACGAGAGTCTACTGGAAAGCTGGTACGAGAAGGTGGGAGAGCACAAGTTCGTTTACAAGTGATTGCTATCCCTCCTATTCGAAGTGCTAATCATCCTCTTCAGACCATTCTGGCAAATCATGCAGCCTTTGCAATTACTCGCCCACTTCTTTCCCGAGTTCGACCACTTCTGGCAGTTTGAAATGGACGCTCGCTTTACCGGCCACGCGGGCGATATGCTGGAGGCTTTCAACAATTTTGCGAAGAACCAGCCATACAAGCAAGCGCTTGAAAGAGGATCTTGGGAGTACATCCCAGGCGTTCATCAAAGCTACGAGCACTTTTCCAAGAAAGTTGACGAGGCCATGAAAGGAGGTACCTCGGTCTGGGGCCCGGTCAATGTCAAAAACATTCCGCCAATAGAGCCGCAGCCGCCTGTCAAAGACTCTCATGATGACAATTTTGAATGGAGAGTTGGACACGAGGCTGATCTTGTGCTCTTGGGTCAAGTGAGCGATGTTAGGAAATTTCAAACACAAGACGATTGGGTGTTTCGGGACTGGCATCTCGGTGATTTTGGCCAGGACTTTGCGAAGCTTCCTCGTTACATGTCGGTGCCTGCTCAAGCGAGAGCCTCGTGGGAGCTACTTGAGGGCATACATCGTGCTCAGCATGATCATGGCCTGGCTGTAGCAAGCGAGGCGACTTTGCCTTCATTTGCTGTTTGGATGGGTCTGAAGATTGTGGCATTACCTATACCCAAGTACCAGTTTCCACCTCGCGATTTATTGGAGCTGAATTATGTTAAGAATGGCAACGGATTCGGGAACGGCATAGCGAATGGACCGGCCATTTCTCGAGGGAGCTCCCTGGCTTTCTTCGTTCGGCCGATGACGTGGGACTGGTGGAGCTCGCTATGCGATCCTACCTTTWTCCGCTGGATGGGCATGCAGCCCAAGAAAGACGATGGAGACCCGCATAGGGATCCCGTATACGTGCTGGTCCCGGATGAGCTGCCCAACTTCATGGCCGAGGTGAATGGCACAGTTTACATGCCTGGCGTAATTATGGTAAGTTTCCTACTGGTCGGATGGTATGTTGATTGCTTTACTGATTGACTCGATAGCATCCAAGGAAGAGTAACAATTATAGATCGGCCGAATGAAATTTGCCTTTTAGATGCGGCGGGAGCGCAGCGCGTCATATCAAATCCGGGCAGCTGGAAAGCTATTAATTACCAGTATCAGCTACCAGATCCAATCATGGGACGAGGAGTAGAGGCATGAAAGGCTGAAAGGGGCAGGGGAAAGTGGAATGAAGATTGCCGCGATGACTACCACGATCAAAGACGTCGTCTTTTCTGCAATAACGACGCAGCACTCAAAGCGATCTAATCATATCGTGGKAGTCTCATCCGACTCTCGACAGAACGGAGTGATTTTGTAATTACGGCCAGCTGATTGAGAACGTGGTCATCGTATCGTCGAATTGTGACCCGGCAATCTTGCCTTTTCCTGTTTGGGGGAATTCCAAGTAGTGATGTAGATTGGTAAGATGTACAGAAGTCTCTGGACAGGGGCGACATCGGTGATGAGAGTATCAAACTTTCTGGAACGCGAGAAGATGCATACGCGCCTTGACTGCACCAGAGTCGGGGCCAACAGGCGTCCGATCAAGTTGATCAACAGCATATTAGACTTCAGTGACCCGACGATCGCTGTACTCCATGTGGCATGCATGTGGCATTGATCGACAATGCGGCGAACTGCGATTCCAGGTCCCTGGGTCCGGTCTCATTAATGGGAGCAGGACATGGGTCCAGATCGAAGTCCTCCCAGAATTTGCTGTTCATCGTCTTCTCGGCATCTCAGGCCCACCACAAGGGGACGAGCATCGACCATCAATGGCCATGTAGACAGGAATAAACTTTGAGCCGCCACGTGTTGGGATCCTCCCGTCGAGCTACCGCCTTCCCCAGCGAAGGGCAGCACGCGTCTCGCATGGCCGGGCCTTTGCACAGGACGAAGGATCGCCGCGRGCGGTGCTGTCAAAAGGACAGGTCCGTCGCCATGTGCGGGTTTGCTCTCTGCTCACCAGGTGTCAGAGCTAGACGTCAGCCACCTTCTATTCCTCACCACCGCTTGGCCTCTTGGGATCATATACGCTATTGATAGCACCGTCCGCTTTCTATGTAACTGTATTCATGTATGCGCCGCGAGATCATCAATCGGGAGCCCTGACCTCAAGGCACAATCGCTGCTGCACCAGGAGCACAACGATCCTGCGTTGGAGGCAGCGTCTTACAAGATCCCACTGAGCCAACTGAGACTCACCTCTCTTCGTAGCATTCATCACCATGGACTCCCGCCTGCGTAATACGAGTTCTGGGAAGCCTCCAGCGCGAGAGATGGATGAAGCTGCCCAATCAACACCACAGCGACAGCTTCCCTTGCTCTTACCCCAGCCTCCAGAACCAGTCGCACTACGGCCACCTGAAGAAACATCAGGTCGACAAACGTCTTCCTTGTCTAATATAGCACAAGATCAGGCCCGTGAATCGAAGGGAAACCATAATCTTCGTGCGTTGACCTCCCCGGGAGGCTCTGGTTCCAGCTCGGTCAAGTACGTGAGATATAAACTGCACGTTGCTTTCGAAGAATTCCACACACTGACGATCATCTCCCCGCCAGATTTACACGCACGGGTAGAATAAGCAAAGCGGCCAAAGGGCAGAGGATCCATGCCTGTCATATCGATGGCTGCGAGAAAGTCTTCTCTCGGGCCGAGCATTTGAGAAGGCACCAAAACTCTCACCGGCCTGGAGAGTTTGCCTGTGATATACCGGGCTGTACGCGGACGTTCACTCGAGAGGACTTGTTGATGCGTCACCGGGCGAGGCATGTTGGCTTGAGCGAGGACCCTAATAGACGAACTTCTGCAGGGAGTCAGACTTCGGCGCCTGACGCAGGCTCATTGCAGCCCCTATCCTCGATTCCAAGAGCTGTTACATCTGGTGCCAGCACTGATGTGAGTGCTCCGCTACCTGCAGAATCAGGAAGCGATGTTCAGCAGTCACAATCGTCCTCCAGGTACGAGTTTCTACACAACTTATCATTCAAGACCTCAGTATATTTTGTGGGCTAACTGTGGTCTAGTCAAGTGCCAAAGAGACGACCGATCCCACCTAATGAGCTCTCGAATGTTCGAATTCCCATGGAGGTCCATGGCCCATTTCTAGGCTTTCAATACGATCCCTGGAACGATTCACCTCCCTGCGCACCTTCTATATTTGAGTTCGACTCCCCTGAGGAGCGATTCGGACCGCACTACTTCCAGCACCAGCCTATGGTCGTCGGAGATGTTGCAAATGCTCCCATGCTCGCGTACGATTACCAGTTCTGTCCTCCCAGCTCTCCCACGTCTGACAGCTCTTCAACGATGAACTGGCAATGGCCCCTACTCTCGCGTCCAGTTTACGAAATGCCTTTTACTCTCGACGATCTCTCCTGTGATTCTCTCCCATACAGCGCTCCTGCAATGACAGCCTTGACGCGAGAAGCCCTAGAGCAGCAACTTGGTCTGCCGGAGGTTGTCATCGGAGAGGATGATTTGGTCCACGGCCAACGCTACATCGATTCATACTTCACATGGGTTCACGATCAACTTCCGATCCTGCATAGACCAAGCTTGTCTCTCGCTTCTCGCCAAGAGTCGCCACTCCTACGAGTGGCGATTCTGGCTCTTGGAGCACAGGCGCTTGGTAGCCCGTCGGATATCTCTAATTCACACAGATTGCATGAGAAGTGTGCGAAGATATTGGAGAATGTAGGCAGACCACATCTCGTCGGGGATATGTGTCTGAAATGCTGATATTCTATTACAGCGAACGGTTCAAGGAAGACATACGCACAACATCAGCGACATGCAGGCGATTGTGCTTGTGGAGATGTACTCCATATTTAAGTCAAAAGATCCTCCGCCTAGTCTATCAACGCCTTTTGAAGAAGTCTACTGTGTTGTAAGTACATCCAGCGCGACCTCTGTCAACTGGGAACTATGCTAAGATCCCATCTAGMTTTCCAACGATCCTGAAGCACTGCTATCCATACCGCTGAACCGGCCAGAATCATCATTTTCAGGGGATATCGAGATCTTCTGCAAGCAGCGTCTACTACTCGCCTGCTACACGCTGACCCGCCAGCACGCATTGCTATTCGGCACTCTCTCATCTCCAAACCTTTCCGCCAGCGCACTRGATATACCTTTTCCAACACCACAGACTCAATGGGACTCCCCCTACCCCATGCTACAACCTTCATGTAGCATCAATACCCTCTCCGAAGCCCTTACGACCATCTCCTCAGCGAAAGACCACCACGACGCCTTCCGATCTATCCTACTCGTAACTGCCCTCTCAGACCCCAACACAGCTCTCGAATCTCAAATCATACCTCTGTTAAAAGTCATTGAGCCCTCCCCACGCGTGACTCTTGCTTTACACATCATGATGATGTGTAAGCATACGCCAGTACGGGATCTCCTGGCTTTCATCTCCCTAGAGAAAGAAAGGTCCAATGATGCTCTCGCGCAGATTGAACTTCAAGACTGGGTAAGAGGGAAAGTTGAGAAGGATTTTTGCGTTCAAGCGGCTCTGGTGCATGCGTTTGCGGTTTTGAAGATTCATCGGAGAGAAAAGAGGACGGGGTTGTTGTTTCAGGAGTGGGGGGTGTTTTTGGCAGGGGTTGTTATTTGGGCGAGATGGTGGGTTGGTGGGAAGGGTTGGGATGGTGGTGTTGGTGTTGGTGAAGAAAAATCGGCGGATCTTGAGAGGGATGTTGATGAGATTATACAAGCTGGGACTTCTGCTTTTGTTGGGCGGAGAGATGCTCGGAATGTGCTTTCGTGGGTGAGGAGAGAACTTGAGATGCTGAGTTCCTCGCGCAATACAGGGCTTGTTGGGAGGGCTTTGGAGATTCTCCGGAAGATGGTTTTGCTAACGGACGAGGMGGCTTTGTTTTGAAGATGCGCCTTTGATTCTTGCTGTTGTTTAGCCTGATACCCTGATGATTGATGAGTTGAGGCCAAGTCATGTGCCTTACCTGGTCCATGTTTTTGACATTTGACACAAAGTGAGAGGGGAAATTCCTCACATGTGACATTCGCCGCTCAGAGTGATCCATAATGAAGTCTACCTGATTTCCACCATCGAGACTTCTAGTCATCCCCGCCACAGGTAAAAGTTCCAACCCTTGAAGGTTCCCATTTCGCTAATTCATTCCATGCAAATTTCCTCCCCTCATCCATCGCTAGCTCACTTCTTCTTGGGTCCCAGCATGGGCTCCCCGATATTGGTGCCCGTAAGCCTCACATTCGCAGCCTTCTGCAACTTCAGCACAACATCCATGCTGGGGAAATCTGCGCCTGTCCGCTCCAGAGCCGCGACAGCCGCAACGTCGACGTTCGCCTTGGCCGCTAGATCCTTTTGTGTCATGGTGGCTCCCTTTTGGTTCTTGAGCTTGGTGCGCGCCGTCTGGAGGGCTTTGGAGACTTCGTCGGGGACTTTCTTGGTGGCTACGGGGCCATCGGCACGGTCGACTTTTGTGAGACGTTGGCCTTCGGGGTTGCTGCTGACCTGAGATGAGGGAGCATGTTTAGTGGGGGTTTCAATGATGAAGATATGTTGGATACGGCCTTCTTACATTGGCGGTGGAGAACTTCTTCTCCGTGGCGACGATGGCACCGCTACGCTGGGCGGCATTGAGAGCGCTCTTTCCTTTGATGGTCGTCTCGCGCTGAGCGGTACCGGCGCCGCGGACCTTGCTGCCGATCTTGGTAGTGGATTCCCAGTCGTCCATGTTGTTGGTCGTGTGATGTGTGTGGTTGTGGAAGGTGGGGTGTCGTAAAGATGTTTTGTCGAGTCGAGATGGATCGAAGCAGCAGGTGACTTGCTTGCTGGTGATGGAGGGCAGATGTGTGACTGAAGGACGTTTGGGATGTGGAGTTGCAGTCACGTTTGTCATGGAAGTGTCAGATGTTACTCATACAAATAAAGGTAGCGATGTGATTCTATGACGTTCTTTCCGACCGACTAGGGAGCACGTGTCAAAACCTATGTGGGAATATCGAATAGCAAGGTACACATGGCTTTGCCTGCCAGCTTGAATAACTACATAAGATAAATATGTGCACAGAAGAATCTCCGCTGCGTGTTCTGCGATCAAATGGGTATCTGTAACGTCGGAATCGTCAACTCCCATCTATGCCCCGTCCCAAATCTTCATCGCTTGCTGCTTCATGTCCGTAAAAGACGCCACTTATTGCAATATCCAACGCTATGCCCAGTTGAAACCTGCTCTACGATACTCCGTCTCCATCAAGAGGCTTAAAAATCGCTTGAAATGCCTCGATACAAACTCTTCTCAAAAGCGTTTATATCAAGCATTTCTTGATCGCTTGCCACCTCTGCCTGTACCGCTTCCATCCTTGCGATCGCTACCATCGTTCAATCCGTGAATATCAAAGTACTCCTGATATGGCATCTTCCGCTTGCCGCCAGCTCCCTGACCCAAGCTGAAGGCTGTGCCCGTGCTGCGATTCTCGGTGCGTCGACTGTGCGTGGCGTGTGATTTGGTCATGCGGTTTGATCGTGGGATAATTCGAATGGTCTCGCTCGCGGTCGGTGTGGTTGAAGAGAGAGATGGCTGTACTATCTCCATCTCGGTATCATGGCTGCCGTCTCTGTCATGGTTGGTGGGGTATGCGTGTGGAGACTGGAAGGTGAAATCGCTCTTCTGCGGTGCTGTTGGGTAGGGCAACTGCTGTGGCGGTTCGGAGACCACCCTTCGGGGGACAATAGCATCGACGTCGGAGATGTCGCTGCTGGAGTTTGCGGCTAGCTGGGGCTTCCTCTGTATTTCCGGGCTACTGCTCCTCCCATCGTCGTCCTTGTCGTCGTCTTTTGCCGGCTCACTCTCGTCTTCGTCGTCAGTCATGGTGTTGGTAGTGAGCGGTTCTTGTTGTCGGGTGGCGGCTCCGTCGCCTATAAGTCGTTCTGTCGCCCACTGCCGCACTTTCCAGCCCTCCCCATCCATGAGGCCCAAGTTGCTTCGGTCCAGAAAGCCCAGCAGATCGTCGAGAGCATCTTGGTAGCCGGCTGTCCGAGCATGTCTTTGAGAGTTGGCGGCGTTTCTGTAAAGTGTGGTGACCGCCTGCGCGGCCGCTTTAAAGTCGGGCAGTAGTTCCGCCGGTGCTGGCTCGCGGGCCGGCAGCGACGTTGAAAGGTGTCGCATCGAATCCATGTTGCTAAGATGTGTGTGATGTTGGGAGCGAAGAGAAAGGGTGAGCGGGGACGTCAAGCCCGATGATGAACAGCAAGGTCAAGTCAAGCTTTGAGACGAGACTGCTGCTTGTCCTGGACAAAGGCTCTATCGCACCCCGAGACCAATAGACACAAGGAAGATGTATATGCTCGTCGAGCCGGCGATGCGGTAAGTAAGGAGGATGTGTGGTGGGCTGAAGGAGACAAGACGAGTCACATGTGATCTTTCCAGGTTGTTGGCCTTCTGGAGGATTCGCCGAAGCCGACCCTGAACAAAGAAACACTCCACGTGCCTAAGTGGGGTAACGTTAGAACTAACTTCCGCTAAGGTACGTAGGTATGTTCCGTCATCTCCATAACAATTCACCAACGGCAGCAAAACATCCAATCCCTGCCAACGACGACTGCTGCGCCTCTTGCCACACACCTCACTGGCGTCCGTGGGAATTACAATGAGCATTAACACATCTTGATCTCTCTGGCCTCTCTCCCACAATCTACCACCGCGAATACCATTCCTTCCCATCATGGCTTCCGTTTCATCCCTGGACGCGGACATGCGCAACCTGCGCATGTCGCGGTACACTCCCCAGGCCGCCAATGAGGTGCGAACTTGGATTGAAAGCTCTCTGGAGACACCTCTCCCGTCTGGCGATCTGCTTGAGGCTCTAAAGGACGGTGTGGTATTGTGCAAGCTGGCCAATCTCGCGACTCAGTCTCACAGTGGAGCAATCAAGTTCAAGAGCAGTCGGATGCCCTTTATACAGATGGAAAATATCAGTCATTTCTTGAGAGCCTGTGAGATRGCTCCTCTGAATATGCCAGCTCATGACAGATTCTTGACCGTCGACCTGTTCGAACAAAAGGATCCGGCGCAAGTGTTGCAATGCCTGAGTGCATTCAGTAGACAGGCAAACCGAATCAATCCCACTAGCTTCCCTACAGTAATTGGCCCGAAGAAAAGTGGCTCGGCCCTATCACCCGCTACGACTGGTTCAGGCGCGGGATACATGAATGGGGGCTCGTTCAGGCGAGTGCCCAGTCCGACCAAGAATTCCTCCGCATTGCCATCTAATTCTACCCGTCCGATGAGCCCAGCCTTGACTGGCGGCTCGAATGCTTCACAATACACAGATGGCGGTTCTGCAAAGTCATCGTCCGGTCCAGTTAGTAGTTGGAGCAAGAGAAGTGACGAAAACAACTCTTCCCCAGCGTGGAACATTCACCAGTATGGATATATGGGTGGTGCATCTCAGGGCAATCAAGGGATAAGCTTTGGCGCACGACGGCAGATCACCAGTCAGGGTCCGGCTGTGCCTAGTCTGGCCGAGAAGGAAAAAGTACGCAAGGAGAAAGAGGCTGAGGCGGAGAGACTCCGACAGGAATGGCAGGAAGAACAGAATCACAATCGCCGGGTGGCTGAAGAAGATGAAGAGCGTGCGAAGCTTGCCGAGGAGCGCAAATGGGAGGATGAGACCAAACGGCAGCGTGAGGAGGAGAAGAGACACATTGAGGACCAGAAACGGGAGTGGGCAGAGCAGGAACGGAGATGGGATCAAGAAGAGGAGGCGCGAAAACGAGAGGACGCTGCGTTACAAGCGACAATGTCAAAGAAACAGCCACCCGGGAAGCCTAGAGTGCCCAGTTCGAGTGTGTTGAGAGGACAGACTCTTGCAGATTATCAGAAAGAGCAGGCTAGACTTGCACAAAGTGCAGAAGACGAGAATGAGACACCAGAGAAGCGCCGAGTGCGAGAGCTCGAACAGCAGCTGGAAGAGGCGCGAGAGCGCGAACGTCAGTACCAAGCCGAACGCGAAGACCGTCTACGCAAGAACAATGATGTAGGACGGCCACAACCGACTGCAGTAGAAACGACAGAAACACAAAGACCTCCCAGTCCGCATGAGAGTGATGTCAGCTGGGTGGGAGATGAGCGGGAGTACTCTCGCCATCAGTGGCAATCAAGACGAGAAGCTGCACCCTCGAATACCCCTCAGGCGCAAGTCGGCTCGACAAGACCTCTGCCATCAGAGCCTATATCGAAACCACAGAGGCCTCTGCCAACCCCGGCAGCCGCATCAGTGAATCCACCTTCATTGCCCTCAAGAACGCAGCATGCTCCCTCTCCATTCAGCAGACCATTGCCTACACCATCCAGCCAAGCTGAACCCACACCCGAGCCTTATCAGTCAGAACAGAGAACACCCAACAGAACCGATCAATTCCTTGCCAATAAAACAGCACCGACGACCCCGCGGCCACAGATTTCAGCTTCTCGCGAGGCCGGCGACACGTCTCTAGAGCAATCCCAGCTCCAAGACGCCCGCATCGCTTCTCAACAAAAGACCAAAGCCGGTGCTTTCGCCAGCAAGTCGCTGTTAGAGCGAGAGATGGAACGTGAACGCGAAAGACAAAGGGAGTGGGAATCCAATCAGCAAAACGTTGCGAATGCTCCCAGAGATGTGGCGCAAGGCAGTGGAGAAGGACAAAGCTGGGACGTCAATCAATATGGCTGGACAGGAGGCGATGGACAGAACAAAGGATCTKGTGTTGGAAGTGGCATTAACTTTGGAGGGAGAAGGCAGATTATTGGACCGAGAGCACCCAAGTGAGTGTGAGATGAAGTGAGCATTGGAAGGCTGGGTAGATACCAGGAAACGTTTTCTTTTGAGGAGGGAAGCTGTGATGTGTCTTATGCTTTATGATTGCTGTTTGTGATTATTCTTGAATTGAATGCAATGGCTGAAGTGGCGAGATTCGAAGGCTCGTTCAACTCTCATTTAACTCTCTCCTCACGTTGCTTCGATTTGTTGGCCATGATTGTCCGTTTAGAAGCGTAGCCATCGATTCACCGCACAGAGACTCGTGATTCCCGCCACACCAATTGGAAAGTCAAAAATCAATCAGGATGACAAGTACTCCTTACGCCCCAAATCGCTCCATAGCAGTGACCTCTGCTGTCTCGCGAAGTCAAACCAGCCGACCCAAACATCAATATCCAATTTACTGACTCAACCCCCCCTAGAGGTCCCTCACAACCAATTTCGCACCCGAAGCAGCCGCGGGACAAATACTACCCGCCGAACAAGTTGCGATCGAAACGGTTGTGAAAGCCGTAACAGTTCTCGTAGTGGAGGCTCTGCAAACAGAAACCGTMACTGTGAGTCCACCTCCAGGGATAGGAGTGACGGCAATCTTCTCGAGAGCTGTTGTGCCGATTGCGGGAATACTACCCGTGATGGAGTTGAAGTATACGCAGCTTGTGGGTGTTATGTTGATTCCTAAACAGGCTGGGTCGGTATTGCAGAGTGCCATGCAGGATTCGGAAGTGGAGGTTGTTTGGCGGCGTGGGTTATTGTTGGCTGCGGTGTAGGTTATTCCGGTGAGGGCTGTGTTGCAGTCGACTGCGTAGGTGACGCCTTGAGTGTTGGTGTAGTTCTGTCCGTTTGACGCAGGACAGAGGGCTGCGGGCGGTGATGGTGTTGGGACAGTAGTGGGTGCTGTTGAAGAGTATGGTGGGCTCGTTATAGATTGTGAAGGCCCTTGGGTGGAGATTGGCGGTGTATTGGGATCACTGCTGGAAGGTGGAACACTTGATGTCACTTGAGAGCCGGAGAGCGATGTGCTAGAGGCGGTACTCGTGCTGGGGATCTGCGAGCCTGGGAGTGATCTGCTAGAAGCAGTGCTCGTGCTGGGAATCTGTGAGCTGAAGAGTGAGGTACTGTAGCTTGGTGAAGACGATGAAGACGAAGCGTCTCTCGGTTGAGTGGAACTACTTCCAGAYGTGGAAATGGCCCTGGATGAGCTTCCTGGGATGGAGACTGAAGGAATAGGAGTCGAAGCTCCAGAAGGTGACATTCTTGGAGTTGATGATACGATAGTCGACGGTGATGCTGTAGGAGTTGATGATGCAACTGGTGAAGGTGACGAAACTCCTGGCAAAGACGAGCTAGTTGAAGACGGAGGTATTCCTGATGTTGAAACTGTCGCCATCGATAAAGAAACACTTGCGCTGGAAGAGGAAGCTCCTCCTGGTGAAGAAGCGCTCAACGTAGCTGGTGTAGATTGAGTAATGGACGAGTTTCCAGCGGAAGAGATTGTGGTGCCAGAAGTAGAGAAACTGGACATGGAAGGCAAAGATACTGTCGTGGTCGACAGGCTCGCGTATGATTCAGGGGGTCCAGGTATGCTAGTCGAGCTAGTAGCTTGCGAGCTCGCCAGTGAGTAGGAAGGTACGATGCCATTGTCCGGGACCCCAATGGCACTCACAGCTCCCGGGGCAAGCGATGTACTGTTTACAGAGTCGAACAGAGTACAGTCCGAGTCCACATAATTGAGCGCAACACATCCAAAAGTATCGGTACATGCTTGCTGACAATCTCCAAAGTCCTCTGTGTAGAAGCGCTTAGCAAGACCTGTGGTATTGGCTCTGTCGTCGGGAATTTCGCTGCCAGTGTAGACTATTCCACACGTAACAGCATAAGTCGTCTCATTACTGCTGGAGCATATGATTTGTGTGCTGGCAGATGTGCAAATATCGGCTGTTTCCGTTGCGCATGGTGCTATTGTGGACGAAACGGATTGTGTGGTGATTGAAGGGGTCGTGGAGCTTCCGGGGAAGTCTGTTGGCGCAGCCGTTGTGGCAGCTAATGAGGACGAAAGCTCCAGCGATGAGACTACGGTAGATGCCATAGTCAACTGACTAACAATAGAAGAGCTCGACGCCACGTTTGTACTTGGACTCGAGGAAGGAACTGGTTCACCAGAGCTCGTCCTACCAGTCGTAGACGATAGTGGAGGCACGATCAATGAGGACACGATACTCGAAGCAGACGACGTGATGGAAGTCGGCAGTGGGACGCCTGGAGGGGTGCTTGATGCAGTAAATGTTGTAGGGGATATTATCCGGGTCGTTGTGCTAGCCAGAGCCGTGGAAGTCGCCTGCGCGGAAGAGCTGGACACCGTCGAGAAAGTTGAGCTTGTAGAAGCCGCAGTTGTGCATACACGGGTAGTGGCCGAAGGTGCAGGCGCATCAGGTCCGGCAGCATCCAGATAGTAATCGACGTTGATCGCACCAATGGCATTCACGTTCGGGTCCTGGAAGAACATGTTCCCCCCATTCTTGAGGTAGCAAATTCTAGTATTGCTCGTCCAGGTGAAACCCGTGCATGCGCCATTTTGGCCGCTCGAACATGCAGCGAAGCAATCGTTGAAGTCAATATCTTCGATCCTCGCGTCGCCTCCCGGGAAGGTGTCGTTTCCGCAACTCAAGAGGTACTGCACACCACACGTATCCACCACAGTTTGACCGTCGCTAACAGGGCAGCTGGCGCTTGACGCAGGATTCGTGGATATTGGAACTGGTGGAGAAGTTGTGGATGCTTCGGCCAAGGTGGTCGCTGTACTGAATAACGTGGACGCAGTAGTCGTAGCGTATGTTGAGTACTCGACCGCAASTGGAGGGTTCGGAACAGGCACGGCGGCAACGACATCTGCAGATTGAACCGTACCAGTTACCTCGCTGAACAGCGTACAATTGTAAGTAGCAACGTTGAAGTTGAAGGCTACGCAAGGGGTCTCGGTCGTATTCGATAGCTCGCAAGCAGCCTGACAAGTCGTGATGTCAGGATATAAGATGCGCTTAGCGATTGGTAGTCTGCGCTCGAATATCTCGAAACTTGCCCCCAGGTCTCGTTTATCTGGTCCAGAAGATGGCGTTGCGGAAGGAGGGACGAATGGCTGGGTGTCATAGGGCGGCGGCGACTTGATGTCACTATCTTGGACAACCGTTCCAACATAAGCAACTCCACATGTAACATTGTAAGCTTGTCCGCTACCTGAGGAGCAAGTTGTCGTAGTATCGACTGGCGCACAGAGCGTGACCGCGTCTGTTGGGCATGCTGGTGGAGGCGGATACACTGTTTCTTGTGGCACGTCAGACGTGGTGGTGACCTCGTTTGTGCTTGAAGCGGTAGTTGGCAGGACTGTAGGCGATATTGGTCCTGAAGAGACGATGAAAGACGATGGTGTTTGAATGCTGCTCGAGGCGGTGGATGATTGTGCAGCGAGTGTGCTGGAAGAGATTCGGACGCTGCTTGAGGCAGTGGAGGATGACACCGGGAGAGATGCAACGGGCTCGGATGTGGGTTGAGCACTACTCGACCCAATTGATGTTGGGAAGGGGGAAGAAGAAGCTACGGGAGAGGACGAAATCTGAACACTGCTGGAAGGTGTGGAGGTCGGCGCGGYGGAAGTAAGAATCGTTGAAGATGTCGTTCGGGCGCTGCTTGACGGCGAGGAACTCTGCTGTGCCGATAGGGAGGACGATGCCAAGGTGCTCGATGCGGTGGCTATAGTTGACGAGACAGCCGATGTGCTAGTCGCGCTCGTTGGAGTTGTGCTAGTCGCGCTCGTTGAAGTGGTACTGGACGCACCCATTGAAGTGGTGCTAGTCGCGCTCGTTGGAGTTGTGCTAGTCGCGCTCGTTAAAGTGGTGCTAATCGCGCTCGTTGAAGTGGTGCTAGTCACACGCAATGTGGAAGACCCGACTGCACTGGATGTGCTTGAGGCTACAGGTCCGCTGGAACTCGAATCTCCACTGCTTGAGCTGCTGAGCAGGATGTTGGAGGAGCTGCTCGAAGGACCGCCTGTTGAGCTTGAGGTAATTGGCGATGATGACGATGGAGACACCAATGTCGAAGATGTAGATATTGCCCCAGAAGAGCTCGGTGAAGAAAATGTCGACGATGAAGATGTCGACGATGAAAATGTCGATGATGAAAATGTCGACGATGAGAGTACCGGCGATGATGAGGGTGTGGAAGAGGCTACAGAGGAAGGGACCGTTGAAGACGATGTCGATGAGAAGGCTGACGAGGATGGTGTTGAAGATGCCGCAGATGAGCTTAGCGACGACGAAGATGTCGAAGACGTAAAGGTCGATGGCGAAGACTGCAGCGCAGAAGAAGTCGTCGTCGTCGTCGTCGTCGTCGTCATCGTCGTTGTAGACGAGATTATCTCAGATGATGTTGTGGTGGTGGGAARGGGGTCAAATGTGCTGCTAGCAGAGCAAGGTGTACAACTCAAGCCTGGCTGGCTCTCGGCAAACGTCAAAGTCGTTCTTGTGCTGATGCTTGAGTCCAGACTGCTGGACACAGAGAACGTCGTTGTTGAGCCAGAAGTACTACTTGTTGAAGCGGCCGGGTTTCTAGTTTCAGTCAGGGATGTCGAACTTGATGGCCCGCTCGAACTGACCGCCGCCACAACTCGATTAGAGCTCGTCTGGTCGTAGAAGAAGTTCATGAAGAGAGGCGAACTGTCCAACTGCGCTCCACCTGCGATGCTTGCCCAATTATGGGACCATCCCGCAAGCGTATACTGTGTGATAATCCCGAGATTGTTGCTGTTGCCGAACACGTATTTGGTGATGCCAGGAGCGGGCGTTGTAGTTACATTGACTGTGGAATATCCCTGTCGCGTAGCCCAAGCTTGCGTCCAGCGAGGAATGGTCGGCAGTACGCGGCCATTACGATTGGCCTCTCCGTAGTAATTGATTGTGGCATCACCTGTTCCGTGGACCTCTATAAACGGGATATTGTTACGACTCGGGGAGCAGACTCCGACAGGRGTATCGACAGGGGATACAGTCAAAGGATCACCGGGACCGGCCACTCCCGTATAGAATGCTCCAGAGTTCGCAGCAAAGACCGAAAATAAGGAACTTGTGACGGGATTGCAAGCCAGAACGTTTGTAAACCCACCGCCGTTGCTGAAGCCAGACGCCCACATCCGGCCAGTGTCGACGCAAAAGCTTGCGGTTATGTTGGCGACGAGAGCCCTAACAAGACCGATGTCGTCGACATTATTGTTATTGGGGTTTGACTGGAATCCCAGATTGACTCCTTGAACATACACGGCGATTCCGTACGSATTGATGGTAGCATCGTTGAATCTAGTCTGGCTTTCAATTTCCAGGGCAGTGGCTGACGCTCCCGGAAACGCAAAGATCAAAGGAGAAGCCCTGAGCGGATCGTAAAATCTGGGTATGTGAATCCTGTAAATACGCGTTCTGCCATCCGCAGTGACGGTACTGTATTGCACACTTGCTCCATCGGCCACGAGTCCCGACGGCAGGGCCTGTCCACAGYCAGACGATGCGTTGACATTTCCAGCAGCGAAGGGAACGGCATAATTTGGGTTTGGTGGAATGGCACGGACGAGAGCCTGGCCTGTCCCTGCATTGGTGAGACCTGTGAAGGAGGTCTTGATGTAGCACAGATTTCCCGTGAAGACTGCAGCTCGACATCCCGCATAGGCATCACACTGCGCTATACAGGCCGACAAGCTTGCAGCTGCCGCGTTGGTTGCTGCGCCTGCTGGATCCACGTCGGAATTGCAGGTGAGGGTATAATTGCTACCGCAGGGGCTGACGAAGGATTGGCCATTGGAGCCCGGGCAGACGGGGGCATTTGGGGTGACGGCGCCAGTGGTCGWGCAAGCAGATTGTGCATTGACGGTGGAAGTCCAGGTGAGAGCGAGCATGGCCGCAGCGCGTAGGACAGCAGACGGCGGCGCCATGATGCGGTCGGGAGACTTTACGTCCCGGATAACGGGGCTGTGGATGAGAAAGACGGCACAAGACAGAGAAGAAAGGTCAGAAATCTTACCCGGCTGGGCGAAGTGCCTACAATGGCATTGGCATCGCGACTGTCAACAGGATCTGCATTCCTAGGAGCTTAACGCATTCCACGACCCTCGCGTACGGTATGGTATGTGGACCATTTCGGGCATGTGCGAACTGGGGTGACCTCTAATATAGGCCAGCACACGTCGGCGCATGCTCCGCATAGCTGGTGTAGCCATCGTTCGGATCCGACGGCATCGTTTTCTGTTGTTCATGTCATTTGCAACACGCGTCTTTCTGCGGATGGGGCAATGTCGCCCTGTCACTTCCAAAAGTAGCGACGGGCGCCGAGAGACAGAAGAATAGACGTGGAAGGCGCCGGATCCACTCGCAATCTCTGGTCGCGCCCGATCATTGATGCTTCTGCACAGCTCGGGTGATGTTGTGGTGATGTTCGAATGTGATGGCGTCGAAGCACGAGGTAAAGTAAAGTACCTAGGTTCTTCCTTGGGCACAATATTCTAGCGCGGCTGCAAGCGAAATGAAAAGGCTGAATCAAATCCCATCAATATCCAAACCATCCTTTCTCTAAAGTCCTTGCATGCCGGCCTGTGAGCATGACTCCTCCACTTTCCTCACTCTTCGAGGTTCAGGAGATTCCCAATGCCGGACGCGGTGTCATGGCCAGATGTGCCATCCCAGCTGATGTTCTGATTCTTCAAAGTGGTCCGCCGGCCTTTCATGTGATTTTCCGGCAGTACAGAACAGAAACTTGCGGCTTCTGCTTTCTATGGGACCGTGGACGGACGCTACCAATCAAGGACGGCGAAAGTGCAAAAGCCTTTTGCTCGTCAACATGTCAGTCGCGGTGGGTGGAAGAGCAAGGGGAGCTCGGCGTGAAATCATGGCGACTCTTGGCCTCCTTCGTCCGTGCCAAAGGCAAAGGCACAAATACTGATGACCTAATGGCCGACGAACCCAAACCAGATCAAAACGCCATCAAAACTGCATGGCATGATGCTGAGATGGATGCAAGAATACTGCAAGAAAGCAGATCTCCCGTGGATTCCGGCCAAGTAACGAAAGCGAGCCGGAAACGCGCAGCCGCCATCCAGCAGAAAATCGGAAAGAATGTGGACGCCAACATGCTTTCATACTTCCTGAACGGAGCGCTCCTGTTTCACAAGAAATCCGCCATGGTGGAAGACGTCATGTGCCTTGCCAAGGACGATACGCCATATCGAAATGAAAATGACCTTCGCAAGGGATGTCACAGTTTTCTTCAACTCGTGTCTATACTCCCAATCGAACTGCTCTCCGTCCTAACCCCGCAACTTTGMCAGATCATGGTCCAAGCAGACAATCACAATGCTTTCGGCATTCGTGGTGGCGGCGAAGATAGCGAGGAATACAKGGGATATGGCGTGTATCCTTGTGCGAGCTACTTCAATCACTCCTGCAAGCCTAATCTGAAGAAGCGAAGGGAGGGAAGGTCGTGGGAGTTTCGTGCTGCTGTTGACATTGCCGCTGGGGATGAATGTTGCATCTCGTACCTTGGCGGTGATGAAGAAGGTCTGAGCTTTGCGGAACGGCAGGGCAGGTTGGAGGAGGTGTGGGGATTTGCGTGTCGTTGTGTGCGTTGTATACAAGAAGGTGGTGAACAGACTCGTGACATCCAATGTTAGCACTCGTCTGTAGGCTGATCATGTAATGGAAAGCCAACAAACACCATGGCGAGTTCCAAGATCCACGCACACTAGCAATTCCAAGCTTCTACAGACCAGGAGCATAGCACCACCCAGTCGTTGTCCTCGGTTGTCATATGATACGCTCCACGTGCGGAGTCCGCTCCAATGGGAACACAGCTCATACTAGCTCTCAAATTCGTTTGGAATTCCCTGAGAAGAACATCGTCGGCAGTGTTGGAAGGGGAGACACTCTTATTCTTGCAATAGTTCAAGTAGTCAAAACGTCGGTTGATGGTCAAAGGAGTTGTCGTTGCGATCGGTTTTCAAAATTCAACCTCTCACAGAGATGCGCTCATATCTCAGCAGCAGTGTTTTCCTTTAAGATACACTGAGATATACGCATGTTGGATGCAACCACGGCTCAAATGCAGCAATACCTTGAAACCTTTGGCTCTCGACGTCGCATTGATATTTTAAAGAACTCTTGAACATTTAATGCGTCGTCAATAGCGATGGAATATACATGCCGAATAAAATTGATGACGCCGAAATAAGATCCTCACCCAGAAGCAGGAGCTAAGATAAACTTGGCAAATTTCAAGTGAATGAATGTAAAGGGGCAAATTTCATGGATGTTGATCGATGCCTTGCCTTGGAACCTTCTATATACGGAATGAATACAGGAAGACATGATGCTCGTAGATAAGATGTAATACTACATGCGGAGATAGGGTACGAAGCTATAGGATTTGGCAAAAAGAAAAGAATTGTAGAGAAGGTATGATTTGAACTGTCAGAATCCTTATAGAGAGCCATGCAGTGTTAGGAACGTCCCCAACTGTGTGAGAGATGCCACTTCCGCTCGAACTCAGTGTAGTTTCCAGAACGAGAGAGGAGTATATGCGAGGCAAGGAACTGATTGCGGCGTCTCAAGCAAAGGTCTGGCGTCTTAATGTGTTGGGATCCGGTGTGGGGGGACATGTTTGTTCTGCATATCACAGCCCTGCTATATTCGAGAAATTGTCGTAGAAATGCTAGCACAATGTTTGCAAATACAGGATCAGTTGGCCACGTTTCTCGCAGCTACTACCGTTATKAAGAACAAGCAGGGTCTAGATTGAAGGACCTCGAAGAACCCGTTTGAGACAATAGTATACAGTACAAGTTGTACCTGCATAGGTCTTGTCATACAGCCAGAATGATACCTCCATGTTTGTGCTAAGTTCGTTGTCGTAAACTACAGGTATATTCCAAAAAAAATGCTATAGCACTGTCCGCGAAATCGTGAGGATCAAAACAATAGAAAAGTTGCAAGTGAGATGGCAACTACAAGCAAGTTAGGAATACATTCGCAACAGTGAGTCGACTTTGAGTAGCTGGCGTTACTGTCATGTGAATAGAGTGACGTTTGCAACATGGCTGTAGCGATGGACGCAAAAAGAGGAAAAATGACAGCTGCTGGCAGGATCTTGATAGCTAATACAATCTCGTAGTAAGTTGCAGGTAGCTGATGATTGGAAGGACAAGTACAGTCGAAATGGTGCGAGATAGTACCTAGGTAGTTTAAAATGACAAAAACAAAAAAAGATGTGCTGCGCAGAAGGATTCGAACCTCCTACTACAACACCGGGACAAGGGTGATCTTGACATACATTTCAGTATACTCCCGCGGAGAGCTGTTTCATGTTAGGGGCGGTTGGGTAAGAAGTTCGTTGCACGTTACTCACGCTCGAACTCTCAACCTTGAGATGACTACCTGAGAACAGGTTTAAAAGTCTCACGCGCTAGCCAACTTTAGAGAATAGTTAGTACTATTCGTGGTATCAAGTAGGATCTGAGGAAGACTGACTTGTGCCACGCGGGATTGAGCTGCATGATTTCTTGGCCAGCGCCTTGAGATAGTATATCAAACTGTGATATTTCCACCGAGCTTTTGCCGGCCGGGGCCGCGGTGCACGAGTAGGTAGGTATCTTGTTCACCTTCATCGCTACGCATGTCCGTCTGACATTTCCATGAACAGTTCGATGTGATTACTCGCAGGTTGAAGTCGTGATCTGTTGAACGATTTTCGTATCACAGAAGCAACCATGCCGATGAACGCGACATCCTCACGTCGGCATCTTTCACCTCCAAAGCCGTCGACCGCCAAGCCCAGCCCGGGCCATGTCTAGCAATGAGCAAGTTTCCACAAAACCACGCCTCAGCACGCGATGACCACGCCCATCACGGCCAATGTAGCTTTTCGCCAGAGCATCAGGTAGGGAAATGCTYGCCTTGAAATTTCACAGTCCACGTTCACTCACGCACGCATTCAACACCTTCCATTTCCTTGCAATCTCCATGTCCTGACCTCACCTCTCCTCTTCGCCACTTCCCCGAGGCACCCAACGCAACAGCGATACATCTCCCCACCATGAACACAAACAACAACATCGCCCTCGTCGACAAACGGCACATTCAAGACCACTCCCAAGCCAACACCTACTACTGGGGCTACGCATCCCGCACACTCCCCTGCACCAAAGATGTCGGAACCTGCGAATATCTCGACGCCGTCTACGGCATGCACGTCACCTCCATGCTCTACACTTTCATCCTCTGGGGTGTCATTCTGGGAGTCCTCCTCATCTGGTTCCTCTGTCGAATCTGGCGAACAGAACCCCCTTCCCATGGACCCAGCAGCCTCCTCTCCCAACTCCTACAAAAAGCCTCCCCATGGAGACGCCATTTCCTCCCAGACGCCCCCTTCCGCTCCCTCTTCGGCCGAGTCTCCCGCCTCCAACTCGCAATCCTCTCCGCCATCACAATCTACCTCTTGATTTTCTCCCTCGTCGGCATAACCTACCGCACCTGGCTCACCCCAATATCCGGCTCGCCCCTCCTCCACAACACCCGCACAGGCCTCGGAGGCTGGTCCGACCGCATAGGAGCCCTAGCATACGCCTTGACCCCCTTCTCCCTCCTCCTCTGCCAGCGAGAAAGTCTCCTCTCCCTCCTCACAGGAATCCCCTAYCAACATTTCAACTTCATCCACCGCTGGCTAGGCCGCATCATCTTCGTCCAAAGTTTCCTCCACACTCTCGCCTGGACGCTCGTCGAGGGGAAATTCTATCAACCGCAACCGGACATTTACAAGAATTTCATGGCGCAGCAATATGTGGTTTTCGGAGTCGTGGCCATGTTCCTCATCACGTTCCTCACGGTTTTCAGCACGCAGTGGGCAATTCGCAAGACTGGATATGAATTCTTCAAAGCCGCGCATTGGGTTTCCGCGGTGCTATATATCGGAGCGTGTTGGGGCCACTGGGATAAACTATGGTGTTGGATGGTCCCTTCTCTCGCTCTCATCGTCTTCGATCAAATGGTGCGATATGGAAGAACAGCATACCTTCACCTCCATGGAAAGCGACATTCCRGCGGCTTCCACTCCGCTCAAGCAGAGATGAAAATCCTATCCGATGAAGATGGTGGCAAGGTCGTGAGATTGGACTTTGATTTCGAACACAAGAGAGCTTGGGAAGCCGGACAGCATTTCTATCTTACATTTCCGGGATTGAGTCTTTGGCAGAATCATCCTTTTACAGTGGCGAGTGCGCCGGAGGTGAATCAGAGGATGCAKCATCATACGTATTTGTTGAGAGTGAGGGATGGACAGACGAAGAAATTGGCGGAATTGGGGAATGGGAGTACTGTGAACACAATCCTTACCGGACCCTATGGACATGGATTCCCGACGTATGAATGTCAGCATGTTCTCGCCATCGCGGGCGGGACGGGCGTCACGTTTACTCTACCGATTATCTTCGAGGCGATACAGCAGTTTGTGAACAAGAGGGCTGTGATGGATTTCGTGTGGGTTGTGAGGAAATGCGAGGATCTTCTTTGGTTGGGCGAGGAGCTTGCACAGTTGAAACGATTGCTGGATCAGGCATCTGGATTGCGGATAAGTATCTACGTCAGTCGGGAGAGCATGTCGGAAAAAGAAAAGGGAAAGTCAAGAGATGAAGAAGTGGAGAGTAGTATTTCATCACCAACTTCCACCACCGATCTGCTRGAGGACCTCCTCACCATCCGACATCCTCGCTTCAGCATAAACTTTCTGAGAGACCACCATCCCTCCGTCGCGGAGCTTCTGGCAAACTTTCAGGAGAGGGTGGGAAATGTTGGTGGTTTGGCAGAGATTGTGGGAAGTGGACCGGAAGCCATGGGTAGTGATCTCCGAGCTGCGGTTGCAGCAGCAAAGGACGGTCACGAGTGGAACTTTTACTGGGACTCAAGAGAGTAGTATCGTAGGAAATTCACTTCTATGGTCGTCGACATCCAGACATCTCATCCCGTGTCATCCACTCTTTGGTCTTCGCACTCGGGATACTCGGCAACTCCCTCGCTCCACGTCCCCACCACTTCCCTCAATCTCTGAGAAGGACGGCCATCCTCATCGCTGACATCCGTCCCGGCCTCCTTAAGAAAGGCCTCTCTCGTGACTTCCATCTCCGTGTCCTCGAGATTCTCCTCCCGCAACTCCAAATCCCGCTTCCGCAACGCCCAAAAGACGACGTATCCACCTCCCTCCGACGCCTTGAACCACTCAATTTGCTCCCTAAAAGCAGCATTAAAKCTCTTTTCGTTGCTCACCGCTTTCGCAGCATATGTCTTCATGGCATACTTTGGGTGGCGCGTGCCAGAATACGCCAGCACATGTTTGTCTTTGTCAAAGCCGCATTCCTCTCCAAGCTTCTCGACAAGAATCTTCCAGGACAAGCGAAAGGCACCCTTTGCGTTCCGATATCGACGGAGTGCGCCGGGTTGGWCGAAGTCGGCTGCGTCGAACGTAGTGGAGTTCTTGGTCTCGAGGTAGTGGAACCTAATTTTGTGGTTCTCGATCTTGAGTTTGGTGGACTGTCTGCGGACTGCTTGATGAGCCATCTGTGGAGTTGGAGAGGCTGCAAGCTTGATGTAGGATTTTGTCGAGTGGCACGCGCGAGGAGTGAAAATCCCTATTATTCGACGCGCGTGGAGGTGTGATCTGGATATCGCTCGACTGGTGCAGGTAGGTTATTGTGATGTACATGGATGATCGGTGTTAATGTTAGTGTCGGTGGTGTATGTGGTTGTTATTTATTGTAGCGGAAGCCTGCGCGGAAGTGTACGCGGCCCGGGTGTGAAGGGCTCGTGCTGGTGTTGAGTGAATGAGAATGCCGAATAAGTGAAGCTGATGACTGGGAGAGTGCGGAAAAGAAAATGTGAACCGTGGTTCCGCTTCGGGAAGGCATCTGACACTGACTTGCAAATTCCTCTCATGTTCCGCGTTCGTCGCTTCCTCCCGTCATCTGTGGTGGATAGAAGGAACAACCATGAAAAAGCAACACGGCCGGCAGGTGTTCCATTGTTGCCAATGTTAGTATTGCAGTAATGTACAGGGTGAATGGGCGAGATCATCACCAAAACCTTGCCAGCGGCATCCCTCCAATTTTCCTCTCTGCACACTCCCTCGCCTCCATAATTCCCTTGTCGGTGCTGACAGCCATAATCTCGCCAATCTGCGTCAACGGCTTCACTTCACCTGCTTGGCGGCCTCTCACAACACGTCCGAGATCCCGGCTATTCAGCATGATGCGCTTCGTTGGCTTACTGATCATCTTGGCCTTGGTCAATACCGGTCTGCTCTCGTAGTACTTCAATCCCAGCCATAGACGGCGCGATGCGCGGTTTTCTTGGGTAACAACGCCCTCTGCTTCGAGCATCTTCGGATCTGCAAAGGCCTTTACTGGCAGCGTGACGGATTGGTTGGGGATTTCAAGTCCCATGGCGGAAATGGTGATGCCCTTTTGCCGAATGTCGAGTTCGGTGCGGAGAGCATGGCGGCCTGCGATGATGGCGATGGTGTCAAAGTCGAAGCGTGTTTGGCGCAGGTCCTCCAATCGAAGGTGGCCAAACTGTGTGTAGATACTCCGCTCTTCGACGGAAAGCTGTCCAAGCACTTGCTCCTCGACCACCTGCCTCCTCAGCTCGGGACTGCTCTCATCACTCTCAATCAATTCCCTCAGTTCCTCCTCCTGCCCCTCTTGTCGCTGCAGATACTCCTTCCTCCTCTCGAATTCAAATGTCCGCTCCYCGGCCAACACATCCATCTGCGCCCGCACATCCGCGATGAAGCGCACAATCTGTTGCGGCCAGCCTTGCGCCTCTAGATCCTCCAAACTGCGTCGACTGTGTTGCTCCGCAAATTCCACCGCATCGGGCATGAATCCCAGATTCTGCAATTGCGCCCTGTTCAATCCCTCTCTGACCACCAGCGCCAAGGCCGCTTCAGGACTGTGTTGATCTCTGCCTGCAGTGCCATGCGGGTGGTTGGTAACGTGGTGGTCATCGCGAAGGCCTGGCGCGAAGCATGATGAAGGAGGCGATGCTCCCCCGAGTTTGACGTGGGAGAGGAAGCCCTGTCGTTGGAGGAGAATGGCCAGGGATAGATGCCATCTCGTGTAGGGGATTGAGGTCAGACCGAGGCGTGCAAGTGATGCATTCTGGAGATGCGAGCAGACATTGGCCAGGTTGACGAGGGACATGATGCTTGAGGGAGGAGGTTGCTTCAGTCCGACTGGTCGTGTCTGGAGTAGGTGTATCCTTGATTTAGAGATTCCACTCCGATTTCCATGTGATGGTCCTGCAATGCGATGCGCTCCTCGACGATCCTCCCCTCAATCAATGTCGGTGATGATGATATGGATGCTGTGGACTACAAATTGTCGGGGGCGAGGCGGTCGGCAGACCTGCCGCACTCGATCATGGAAGCTGGCCGACATCTTGCTCACTTTACCTCCTTCACATCACGACAACGGCATCATCAATAGCTTGGTACCATTCTCCTCTTCAATGAGCCACTGACATCAACGAGTTACTTCAATACTCTCCATCCAGAAGCAGCGGACGAATGAAAGCTTCAAAAAAAAACCCCCCCGTACCATACCATACCACACCATACCATACATTCCTTCCACCAGGTCCTCTTGGAGACGGGATGCTTCCACTTCAAACTGGATCGTTGAGAAATGCCTCAAACACCGTCTCCTTATGACCATTCTGCAATTTCATCAAACGCGCCTGAAATGATCGCCACCGCTCCTGCGTCTCAAGAAACTCGCGCAACTGCAACCTCTCTTCATACTCTTCAATCATCTGTCCGTGCTTTTTGCGCGCTTGAGCTTCAATCTCGCGACACCGCCGCTCCAGTCTCGCCGCATGGGTCACTGAGAGCTGGTGGCACCGGTTGGTCTGAGATGTTTTGCATTTTTCTTTCCTTTCCTCTGCTAAATCACGGAACATTTCGTTCCTGCGACTGTCCAGGTCCTTCCAGTGTTGTTCCTCCCGCTCGGTAACCTCGGCACACGGGTCCTTCATTTTCTGGTTGTCGAGCGAAAATGACCCTTCTTCGCGGAACGATTTGCGAATGGGATGCTGGCCTCTGCTCCCGAATCCATCTTCCCATCCAAGATTCTGTGTCGCCGCTAGCGGGAGGAATTGCGATTTGTCTGGCTGAAGATTGAAACTCGCTGCTAAGGATGCAGACCGACGGCTGGCAGCTCGGTCTCGGGGTGCTGCTAGGTCTCGGGGTGCAGCACATGCCGCTGCCGCAATGAGTCCTCTCAAAATCTCAAGCTTGACTCGCAGCATGGTGACTGCAAGAATGGATTGGGATTCGTCATATCTAGGAAAAACTGTCAGCAAACGACACGGAATTCCTCTCTGACTGGCAAATGTGGCTCTAGACATGCTCCCTGCCCTTCGAGCATGACCTACACTTGATTCCGAACCGAGGCATAATAGCGATGGCCCGGCCAGACTTTGCCCTCAGGATCGAGCTGGAWCCTGGTATTGCGCTCGTAGGCCTCGAAGGACTCTCGAACCACTTCGAGGTCGGATGGGATGGATGTTGGTGACAGACTGTTTCTGAGAAGCTTCTTCGCTATAATCACAAAGGCAGTCTGGTCGTCCGGATTGAATGTATTAATCGCACGATCAATGTCCTCGATTGTAGCCATGTTGCTGAAGATGTGTTGTTGAGGGATGTTGTAATGAGCAGCAGGGTGGAAGTAACAGTTCGATGGAAGAAGGAGACATCAGCGGATATAGGCAGTTGCGACTTCGTCTTCGAATGGGAGATAAGTGTACCTACTTTACCTGACACTAACAATGGCCCTTCCATTGTAATCAAACATTTTGAGAGAGGCAACCTTGAACGGGACGGGAGACTCGGGATGCTTCGAAATTCAGGGCATACATCTCACGGGCTCCCCGTTGAATTTGGGATCGGAAATTTCCACCTTTGCTCCAGCTTCTCACATGTAGACAATTCATACCTAATCAGACCTTGACAGAAGCTTTGCGCATATCCTGTTCCAATCGACATAATCATAGGGATGTCGCTCCGTTGAGCCAGAGCAACACTTCACACCGCACTTGGAGAGTCTCGGCGTGGTGAACTCCACGATGGGGTTCTTCGCCTTGGTCAATCAGCCTCTTTTCAGGGATTTGCAACGTTCAGGATGGAGAGGCTGAAGTGTGAGGAAGTAGATCCAAAGGATTCCAACGATGAACAACTCGCTTAACGACCAAAGCTTGCCCGTTTCTCTCGCTCTAGATGAAAATTAAATGCCTTTAGTGGGAGGTGGAGTATAGGTGTTGCTCCTGATTTTTGGGCTTCTCGCGGCTACGTTGGTAGAGTGGCGAGCATTCTTTCTACGGGTCCAGGTGTGATTTCTCTGCACTAGGGATACCGATTGGTTGAAAATAGACAGACTCTGAGAATTTTGTGTAAATTATAGAGCGTGATGAGTGACATATTGGTTGCGGCTGTCCCAATACATGCAAAGCAGATTATCCCATACTGTCGAAGTGAAGCTCCACCTGCACACTTTCCATCGATGCCCCTTATACTTGTCTCGACTCCACTTCGCGATCCTGTATCAACCTTTCAAGGCTACCTCATCTCCGCGCTTGGCAAAAACCTGAAGTTCCTGCCTAGTTTCCGCTCTGATCACGCTGAAGAAATCTCAAAATGGCTGCGATCTCACCAGTCTGCTGCTCCATACGAGCGAGGGTGCCTTGTGGTCCAATAATACCTTCCGAATATCGAGTGGCCGGGCGCACAGATTTGTCGGTATTCTCTTGGATGTTGGTACCATCCCGGCGCATAGCACGACTTTCACCCTGAGATGTAGTACAAATAGCGTCCTTGACCCCATGCTCCATCAGAAGACTGACACGGCTCATATGGCCACGTACGGAAGACATATGGGCCTCTGCCTCCATCAATTCGGCCTCTGCAGCGACCGCCGAAGACGAGCAGCTTGCGGTCGCTGCAATCTTGTCGATATCTCCTTGTTCCTCGACTGGCGTAGCTACTACTTCGCCATCCTACCGCTTCCATTTCAGGCCCGCCAGTCTCTTTTGAAACTCTCGTTCCAGGCTCTGCGTCTGCGCAGTCAGTCCTTGATGATACTCCGCTTCGAGTATCCTCTTTTGCTTGTTCAATCTCTCCCTGTACGCGTTCTGCAACCTCCACTTTTGTTCGCCACGCTCTATCTCGAACTTTGCGACCAGCTTCGCAATCTGTTCTGGCCCCTTCTTAGTCATCAGTCTTTCAAGCTTTCGAGGAAACTTTGCGTCGTCCAGGTCCTCCAGGCTGAAGTTTCTTGGTGCCTTAGCGACCTTTGCGCTAGAGATCGTAGGTGCCGCTGTGTCACTAATGGTGAGCCTCCGATCGGAATGACTCTTGTCATCGGCGATGTGTGTGGCTTTCCACCATTGCGCTTGCCGTTTCGCACTTTGCAACTCAATCATGATCTTCCGCAAGGCAACTTGGAGGACTGATCTTTCATCAGTGAACACTCCGGCGTGCGCAGCAAAAAAGCAACCGTGCAATTCGTCATCCTCGGTATCTGAGTCCTCCCCGTAATATCCTAGGGTTTCCGAAATGGTATCACGGAGCTTCGTCTCGATAGTCTCAAAGTCATCAGAGATATAGCATGATAGTTGCCGACAAGCCCACTCGAGCTGACTGGAACCTTCGTTGTACGCGAACGAATTCTCGAATTCACTGGCGGCGGCCATCGTCATGTAGATGCTGTCGGATCAGGGTAGGTGTGTTGTGGGGTTTTATGTGTTGTAGGGTGTTATGTGTTGTAGGGTATTGTGTGTTGTAGAAGCGTAATGGTGTAGAGTGGTTGATGAAAACGGAGAGTTACAAGCAAAGGGGAGAAGGAAGAGAATAGAAGTCGCAATCACAGCGTGAAAAGGGAAGGGGCAAGTTCGGTATTTCGAGGGCAGCTCAGGGACAAACCTCAATCTAGGTAAGTTAGGTTGCCGGTCTTTCCAGTGATGATGTGCGGGAAGTATCTACCTTACTGTACTTTACCAGTAGGAGGGTAAGGTATGCGAAAGGAGGTCATGGATCATTAGTGAAATCGCCTTTGAGATGGCCATCACTTTGATCGGTTTCAAAACTCTCAGTTTCTTCCTCCTCATCGAAGCTGTCAACATGAGGTTTGTTCAGAGAGATTACCTTGGGCACCCTAAGTCATCGACTCTGAAGCGCAAATTCTGGAATAGATCCAATCTCTGAAGAAGGAGCATCCAGTACCTCCACGCCATGCATGTTCCTTGCCAGAACGTACCTACCTATAATTTGGGAGGAAGTACAAGTAGACCATCGATCAATCCTCCCGTCTGCTGTCAGATCGACAATTGCACTCCGAAAGGATTCACACACAAACCTGCGTTGCGTTGTCCAGCTGAAGTGAGCATCAGATGACCCACCGAAGGATTCCCCCCATCCAAGGATGAAGATCCTACTCATTTTTCCCCAAAGCCAACACCCGGCCTCATTGGCTACATACGTCGCTAACGGCCAATGCGGCCAATACGAGACATCYGCCAAGAATTTTAGATGGCACGGATATGTACAATGATGAAAGCGACCGTGTGGCATTTCGATGCGGGTGTGCTTACAAGAATGCTCGATTCGCTGCCTGAAGATTCGGATCAACACAACGCAACGCTTGCTCCAAGACCAGATTGACCATGATTCGCACTCTGCTTGTCCTCATCGGAGTCGTTCACTGTATATGCAGCGACATAGTCACAGTCGATCAACTGTAAATATGCTCTTCCACCTAAACCTCGCAGTTAGCTAATGGCAACTCCTCCAGTCCCTCCAGCTATAACCTGACCGTGTCCTTCTTCCCGGAAGGCAACATCGACAATGAGAATACCACCACCTGTCCTAGCACTGAGCCCGTAACTTTTTCCACCGGAAGTTTACCCATAGAACGTCGAAGCGTCTGCTTCAACCTCCCCGATCTTTTTGCCTCGAACAACACCCTCAATAGCAGTGGTATTTACAACTACATTGGACGCGACGGCTATAGTATCCCTACGAACGTGTCCTATACCCTCACCAACGCTCAAGCATGGGATCCCACAGCAAACTACTCTCGGATCCGATATACCCAGACCAACGGCAGCGAGGATCAACGCGGAGAACTCGCGGCGGGGATGTTCCAGACCTACCCGGGGCTTGGTTGTGTGGAGGAGGGTATTCCAGGACTGGACGTCAATGAGACCTTGAATCCATGGATTCGATGGAGTTGTCAGAGTTCCCCAGGAGGGGACTGTCATACTGTCCCGTATCGTATTAAGAGTTTTCTGTGGTTGTCGAGTGCGAACCGCGCAGGTGACGAAGAGTGTGTGGACGCTGGAGTATATGGAAACGCGGGGAGTCGGATGGTTGTTCGAAATGGGTGGCCGATTTGGGTTGCGATGGTTGGTCTTTTGGCGCTGATGTAGGCGTGAGAAATCAATCACGTGGAGAGGCCAGATGTACCATCCTCATCATCATCAGAGTAATGGAGTAATGGAATCATGCCGTCCTTCAGAGTGGGGATCGGCCCTCGGCCAACCTTTCCCCACAACGGTCCATGTCTATGAATCTGCCACCGCTGCCGATAATATCGCGGGACCCATGATGTTTCCAAGAAGTAGAGAGCTTCCGCAGCTTGGCTGTCAAATCTTGACACTTCTTGGCCAATCATAGGGATGACTCTTCCTCGTAGCTGAGTGTCCCCATAGCCTCGACAATCAATCAATCAATCGATGATCGTGCAATGCTGTGCCTCGATTATCGGGACGAACAAACCATAGATTGCAGAGCTCCGCTGTGGATCAGTGTCCACTACTGATGATACCTGTGCTTCACGGGGCATTAGGAAATGTTTGTGYCCAAGGAGGTGGAATCGAGGTGTTTAGTACAGTAAGTGGCATGTGTAAGTCCGATGTTGAGGATCTGAGCTTGCACGTCAAAGACTTTCAGCCGTGATCATCAAGCTTGCTCCATGCGGATGCTGCTGCCATTGCCAAGACTTGAGTGTTGCAAGTGGGTCACCTCCCCAATTCGTGATCATCGCGGGTCTTTTTGGTAGCCGCGATGTGTGATGGATTGTTGACCGGGGTATTTGCCAAGAGCACAAGAGCTTGGGTATGTGCAATGATGAAAGAGACCGCTGTGCCACAATGTGCAATGGTCTGAGCTGCCGTAAAGCCTCTCATTGTGTTCAAAGCCATCCTCCATCTTTAGTCCTTCGTAGATTATCTTGTTCTCATCCAGACGGAATTCAATATGGCACGCGCTGTTCTACTGGTTGTCGGCCTCCTCGGCGCGGTCTGCATTGCCCAGGACATACTCCTTCAACTGTAGGCAATCAGCACTAAACCTGAGATTCGCGGACTACTAACACCCGATGCTTGACAGTCCTTCGATTCAAAACCTCACAGTCTCCTTCTTCAAGGAGGGATCCATCGCTAATGAGGACTCCAATGCCTGCCCTGATACCGAGTCTGTCACGTTCTCCACCGGAAGCGTACCTTATAGTAGCGAAAACATCTGCTATAACCTCCACGAACTCTTCGCGCCAAACAACACCGAGAACAATTACCCCGCCAATTCCTTGTCGTACACGCTGTCCAACATCCAAGCATGGGACCCAACGGCGAATTACTCYCGGATCAGATATGCGCAATCCAATGCAACGACCGAAGACCAAAGTGGAGAAGACGCAGCGCTGTACTTCCAGACTTACAACGACCTAGGCTGTAAGCTCAATCGTGCTCCCGGCTCAAAGTTCCCGAATCCCATTCTTCCGTGGATTGGATGGAGTTGTCAGAGTTCTTCTGATGGAGGGGATTGCTATACTGTACCTTATGCGATCAAGAGTTTTCGTATGGGAGATGCTTCGTGGACGAACTCTCTGGGACAATGCATGAATGCCGCGATTGCGGGTACAGGCAACCGAGGGAGGGAGATCAGTGCGTGGGGCCTTGTCGTTGTTGTGGGCTTTCTCGCCGTGAAACTGGCCTGAGGGATTTCTTGGTGGGCCCAATATTTTGTAGGCCCTCCTATCCTTATAGCTCGGTGTTCAGACACGCAAGTCTCTTGCTCTCTACTCAGCCACATTGCGATTGATGCCCGGTGTATCATAGTGGAATGGAGAAGGCGTTTGAGGGAAGAGGGATGAAGTCCTCCTCGGCCAACCTTCCCCCACTCACTCACCCACCCACCCCACCTCCTCGTCTCATTGGACTTGTAAGCGCCAGCCCTCCGCATCATCGCGATCAAGCTTCCTGCTGTTTGGTCCTACAAAATCTCACGCAATGGCCGTGTCAGACCCTCTTCGATGCTCTTCCTCTCCCATTTCCTCTTCTCCGTCATCTTGGAATTCACCGTCAAATCTCTCGCATTGTTGCTCACCATCGAAGCCGCCTATACCTTGACGGAAGGATACTTGGAAGCTTTCAAGGAAGGTACGCGAGCTTATTTGACTGTTGTCGAAGGACAGCGTAGGTTGGAGAGGAGAAGGAGACGGGAACTAAGACGGCAGAGAAGGGAGCTGAGGCGATTAGAAAGGGAGAGGGGATAGGATCGGTCACGATGCCGGCTGGCGTGGGGGAGACGTTGTTGGTCACCCTGTGAGTTGTTCGTCTGGCAAAGAGGATGCGGTATCGGTGACTGATGGATGAGTAGATTTGCGGATTGCCATTACTACTTCAGTGATCCTTCCTCGAAACCTCCTCACCATCGATTCGATCGCGGATCCTATGTCTACTTGTTCTACAACTCCACTGCCCGACAAGCAAAACTTGAAGTTGCCAACAATGCTGGCACAGCGGAACAGGATGCYTTTCATGGATATCTGAATGTTGCCAATGTGGCTTATAGCTACTTACAACCTACATTGTGTACGCTGTTCATCAACACGGGAGCTGTCCAAGATCAATCGACCTGGCACCTCCCTACCTTGGATCCACGAAATGAGCAGAAATACTCATACAAACTGCATGCAGTGGATATCTACTTTTGGACAGAGAAAGACGCCGGGACCTTCCTCTCCAATTTGAAGAACATCCTAGGAGGGGATAAATTCGACATCAAACACGCCCCTGCATCAGCCTCTTCAGGGTTCGCTTCCCCTTCACATTCCGAACATCGGGATTCGATGAGTCCAGTCGTACAACTCTTGGAAAAGACAGCGGTAGGAACACATTTCCCCCCTCGAGCTCCCAGCGCTGTATCTGCGCAGTCATTCCCTGGACCTCCCACGCCTGCGACGAGTGGAGGTGGTGCTTCTCCCAATCCTGTCCCCGCGCCTATGGCGTACAATCCTGCTGCTCCCGCGGCGCCAGAACCGGTGGTGTTCAGGGAGAAGACGCCGCCGCCTATTGATGAGAATGGGACGGGATTGGGGATGGTGGCCAAGTATGATAGTGCGCCGCCGCAGAACCATTCATACGGAGGTCTGTCTGGGATGGGGTATGGAAACACGTCTCAGCCGATTCATTTCAGCGGACCACCCCCGCAACAATATCAACATCAACCACGACAAGCTTCGCAAACGAGTTTCCCTGGACCACCACCTCAGACTTCTGGGTCTATGGAGAACGTCCCGAGGACGTTTTCGGGAAGTGTTCCTCCACCTCCTCCGCAGGGCCAACACAGAGCACCGTCGTTTGGTCCCATGGCGCAGAGTACTCTACCGCAGTCCCCTCCTCCGGGGCAAACGTCTTTCCAGAGACAATCTGTGACTCCTACACAGCAGCATGCAATCTATACTCCTGGTCAACCGCAATCTCAATACGCTACGGTAGCGAGTCCTCCGGCTTACTCTACACCGTTGCAATCTCCTGGATTCCCTGGACCTCCTCCTCCTCATCAACAACAACAGCAACAACAGCAGAACGTTCCGATTGGCGGGTATGGACATTACTCGTATTCAGCAGCTCAGACGCCTCAGGCAGGGGAATTTGGGAATATGGGTGCCTATCAGGGCGACTTGCACAGTCAGGTTTATAGACCTACCGAGGCGGAGGTGGGCTCGCATGTCAAGCCGGCGAGCACGACGGCAAAACCTGAGGGCAAGGTGGGCAAGGTGGAGGGGAATGTGAATAAGTATTTGAAGAAGTTGGATAAATTATGGTAGATTCTAGGGTGATGATGGCATGGCGGTATAGATGAGGGTGTGTGACGATCTTGGGTACTTTGAGCAATTGAAGCGTTTTGTCAACAGTCTACAATGAGACTACATGTACTTCCATGTCGTTCTTCTGTCGGTCGATCATCGTCGACGTCTTCAATGCTGACTAAGTGGTTGCCAATGGTGATGAGCACGGACATGTTTACCCGTTTTCTGCGGCAAGCTTCGCGTGCTCCGGGACGATCTGACGGCACATCCTCCCAACATCCCGGAGCAGACGCAGAGAACAGACGGCCCAAGTTCCAACGTCTGACTTGCATACATCACCTTGCCCTCGTCATCTTCACCTCGCTCCCTCTGACACTGAGACTGTCTTTCCAACATGGCACGTCGGTCCAGCGCCCGTCTGCGCGACAGGTCCACCACTCCCAAACGCGTCTCCCTCTCCCACGATGCGCCTACCACGACCACTCGCACCCCCAAAACCCTCCCGGCCAAGCTCTCGTCCCTCATGGAGAGCGATGAGATGATGCCGGGCGCATTCCCGCAATCCGTCTCGCCGTCGCTGATGATGGAGGTGGATGAAGCCACTCGCACCCCGACTCACCGCACTCCCATCCGACCCACCGCCAAAGAGRTGCATCCTCAACTCCACCATCAATCCACCGCCAAACCGCTCGATGAAGCGCGTCATCTGGGCTTCTCCAACATGCAGCACATCAACGTCCCTCAGACGGAACCCGCTCCTCGACAGAATGCTTCGAGCAGATTGGCCGCCATGCAGGGAACTCCCACCCACCGCAATCTCGAGCAAGACGTCACATCTCCCAGCTATGAATTCACCTTTCGGAGGGAACATTCCCTCGAATTGTCCCCCGACGCCAAGAGGTTGATGTATGAGAAGCGCGAGGAGGCGGCCAAGATTAAAGCGCAGATGATTGCCGATGGAGAGGGAATTCAATCCATTGATGACATTTTGGGGCGGAAAAAGGCGACGCCGGGCGGCAGATATGGTGATGTGCACGACAAGGAGTTTGCGAAGATGGGCTCCATTGTCAATCATCCTTCGGCTTTTCGTGCGGATCCCAATCGTGTAAAGCCGACATTGACTGCTGCTTCTGCTACGAAATCCCTCAAGCGGAGTCAGAGCAAGGCCGAATTGCAGTCTCGCGCCGAATTGGATGCCACGCCTTCTTCACGCCCCGCATCAAGGGATGTGTTCAAGCCGGCGCCGTCGTTCAAGTCAAGTGCTCTGCCGCGGACGACTTCCACACATGATTTGACGGCGTCGGCATCTCCAGCCAAGCGAGTCAAGCGCGCCGTCAATGAGGATGTCTCGGCGACTCGTCCGGCTTCCAAGGATGGTCCGTCCACCCCTCAGACACACACCAAGCAGCAGCCATCCTACCCGGATCTGTCGCATCTCACCACTCCCACACAATCCTCACTCTCTCGTGCGGCCAGCATCAAGTCTACAAAGACGAGCAAGATCCCAGGTCCGCAGTTCACACCCGCCAAAGCTGCTCCTCCTCCACCGCCACCTGCATCCACCCTCAAGCAGCCCATTCGTCCATCAGAGCACAACACCCCACTTCTCCACCGCTCACCATCCAAGCCTTCATTCTTCTCAAAGCCAAATGTCGTCAAGTCGGAGGTGGAGAAGACAAACGGTGAGAAGCCGAAATCAATGATGGACCCTCACCTTGCCCGCACACCCGCCAAGGCAGGTTTCTTGAAGAAGACTGTCGGGTTTGTAGACCCGGCTGGTAATGGTACTCCCCACGAGAAGCCTGCTCCTCTTCTCTCGAGATCTCCAGTCAAAGCCTCGAWCCCGAAGACGAGTGAGACTGACTCACCTCAACAACAAAAGACTGCTCCAGTCCCATTCCTCTCCAGATCTCCCTCCAAGATCCCCATGACAGGCGCAAACAACCCTTTCAGCACGACAACAGCATCATCAGACACTCCTGGCAAGAGTACCGCCACCAAACTCCTCGGTCGTTTCAATCTCCTCCGTCAATCTCCCATGAAGTCCATCTTGCGCTCTCCACAGCGTTTGTATTCGGATGATCCTTCAAAGATCGCTGCGGGAACACACATGGCTACTCCTCCCAAGAAGACGCCTTCCAAGACTGAAGTGGCGAGTGTGAGGAAACGTGTCGATTTCAGCAGCTCCACCAAGAACTCGGACAGCAGTAGAGAGGAGACTCCACTGACCCCGAATGTCCAGCCTTCCACCAGCATCTTCGATCGGAATGGCGGAAAGTCCGAGGCGCGAACCGTCAGCATGCTTCCCACGGTCGACTATCCTTCTTTGGAGAGGGCGGACCGTATGTTGAGTCCTAGTCCTCAGAAGAGGAGGGAGACTGCTGGACCGGGAGACTTCACTTTCCGCGCCGATGAGCATGGGGTGGTGTTTCAGAGTCCTAATGCCGCCAATGTCTCGGGAAAGAAGAGAGCAAACACCATCCGGTTCATCGAGAGCGAGTCGTTGAGCATGGTTCCTACGGGGATTTTGACGGGGAGCAAGAAGCGGAAGCATGRTTTTGAGGATCGCAACGCTGTTGTTGAGGGGGAGGTGATTGGTGGTGGGAGTGATAAGGAGAATGCGGAGATGGATGAAGGCGAGGAAGTGGAGGAGAGACCGAAGAAGAGGGTCAAGGCTAGTGTGCCTAGTCCTGTCAAGATGAACGGTGCTGCTGTCAAGAAGGGAGATGTGGTGGAGAAGAAGAGGAGTACTTTGGGAGTCAAACCCAAGGGAAGCAAGAATCTACCATCTGCGAAGACTGCCACGAAGGGAGCTGCTGGGGTTGCCAAGAAGGGAGCTGCTGCGTCTGGAGGAGGTGCTGCTGCTGCTGGAACGACGAAGACGATAAGTCGGGAGCGATTGAATGCTTTGAGTCAACCGAAGAAGAGAGGTTGATTGGGTGAGGTCGAGATGTATGAACAAAGGGATGAGTTGTGGGGGGGATGTTACGTGAATGGAGTACGACTTTTCGTATGAGCGGTTTTGATGGGGGTACCTTGAGCGAGGCGTTGGGTGTGTTGTTTGTTCTCTCGTACTTGTTGTCATGGCATGGACTGGCGGCGATGAAACAGAAGCAGCGGAAGCCAAAGGCGTTTGGAAGGAGTCTAAAAATTTCGAAATGATTGCGAGTCTTGTTTGATTGTGAGAGAGAGGATAGGTAGACAGGACTGGATGGATCAGGGAAAGAGCGTATATATCATACTACCTGATTGTACAATGCATGTTTCTCAATGATTTCTTCGGGTGATGTGATGATTGTCGTGGCGATGGAGATGGAGATTATTTAGGTTTATGTGTATGAGCGTGTGATCAGGCTCATAGGCTAGGTTAGATAATGGTGGTGGTGTGGGAAATATGCTTGGGGAGGGATGGAATTCCTCTCTCCCCCCCAGAGGTCATCGTTCTTCTCTCCCGATGGTATTTCGTGGGCCAGTCAATTCGTGAACGAGTATATAGGTCACCTCGCTGCTTACCGAACGGATGTTGACCAGTATAGTCCCTACATATTATCTTCCTGTGCTAACCGATACGTGCGCAGTGCTTCTGCTTGATTCAAAGCGTCAAGATAACTCCGCAACTCATTAATGCAAGCGTAATCCAACAGAGCCTTTGTATTCGTCTTCGAAATTCCCCAAAATCGAGAATCTGATGAAATGATATGCGTGTTCATCATGGTCGTCGTCGTCTGTGTCTGTGTTATGACAAGATTTGGTCCACTACCCCAACCCTAACCCGAAGGAAATTATTCAAAAATTGCTGTTGGATTGCGTTTTGCTTTGCTTTGCTTTTCTTTACTGCTTGATTCTTATTATAACCCTCTTCAAAGTACGGGTAAGGAAGCTCTAATATTGCTTGAAGAGCTTTAGTGAGATAATGTTGTGTATCGTATTGAGATTGGAAATCTCGTGCGTTATTTAGATACGTATCATGGATGGCGAATGATTATTAATGTACTATGTGAAACGAATGAACAATCTCAATCAACGATGAACTGCTTCATGGCACGCTCGCGCCGCATCGTAAGTGGCATAGCCCTGAAACAACAAACGCCCACCTACCGGCAACTTCTAGGCTTCTTCCTCGCTCGGCCACCGATCGTGTTCGCAAAAAAGATTGAGATGAACATGTAGAGGTCTGCGTATTTTCGGACCGAGACTACTCATCCTTCATTTTCCATCACATGCAGTCTACGTCATGATGGAATTTGGAAATGTCATCCTTCTTCATCATTTGATGAATCCGTTTTTGGGGGGATGTATCAAGTCCGAGCGTTGGATTCGCGCCTGGGACGCCTGATTGACTAATTGAGAAGGAATTAGTCTATTCTTGTGTTTCTCTGCGGACATGGTGTTTTTGTTGGACTATTAAGTGGTGGGAGAAGGATGACGAAAAGCATTGATGTTGAATGAGGAGGATGGACCTCGGGGTGATCATTTTTCGAAGGATGATGATGTTGGGAAAGGGAGGTAGGATCTKCTTTATGAACACGAGGGTGTGTTTTGCAGGATGGCAGGAATAGATTGTGAGAGAAGAGAAGGATGATGCATGTTGGATGAAAGTCACCGGAGGATGCGTGTGCTCCAGAAAATCGCTAGAGATTAGGGTGTTGAATATCATTCACTCACTTATCGTCGGAATGATCCGCAACCAAGGACGACGTCACTGGCCTCACGCTTTGGTCTTCCTCAGCAAATTCACAATCGTCTAGCCGACCTTGCATGCCCTCTGTCATGACAGGAAGGAGAGATCGCCGCTGGTGAAACAGCGAGTTCATCTTCACCTCATCCATAGTTGCGACCGGCAGTTCCTACGGCATGACGATGAAGGTGAAATGTCCGTATCACAAGTCCTTACCAGGCGAATCAGAGCCATAAATGAGCGCGCTCGTATCGATCCAATATAGGAATGGATACTGGCGCTGCTTGCGCGAAGGAAGTGGTCATGCGCAATTGCGTAAAGCTCACTCACTACTTTCGAGCGGACGTTTATTAGCATCGAATCACAGCCTGCAGTTGTTGGGAGCGGCTTATAGATCGYGTGCGTCTTCGACATGGATGCGCATGGGCTGCAGAGCATGAATGATCAGCAGGAACATGCAACACATGCAAAATATGCAATGGTGGATCAACCCATCGGTGATTGCTCCGGGGAACCCATCAAATTCCATCGAGTCTGCTTGGGAATGCAACATTTGCGGCAGACTGGACCTGCAGCTTGCCGCGTGRGCGTGAATACGAAGTACTGAGCTTGTGTGTGCGGTTGTGCAGCATGCGGTGCAAGTCTTCTGGAGCTATCTCGGCGGTTGTGACAACTCAACACCGCTAGAAGGTATGATAACGCTTTAGGAGGTCGCGTTGGTTAAATCTCGGAAGTTGGTCCCTGAAAAGAATTTCGGCACGATGATGAGCAATAGTACGCTGATCAGCTTGATCGTCCAAGGGACTTGCTCGAGTGCCTCGATGCGGCAGCCTGTTGGAATCCGAAGTGTTGATGATGTCCGGGGTAGATGCCAGACCAGATGGCGTTGATTGGAAGGGCTCATGCGCGTCGCAGATGGCGTAAGCTTGGCACGCTTAAGCTCGCGTCAGAATCATAAAGGGCGAAGTGATTGGAGCCGGCGGTGAAGGCGAGTAGGATGGCTGAACCCTATCGCACGATTTGTGTGGACTACTGGYAGATATTCTCCTGTGGGTGTGGATATCCGGCACGCGAGGTGGGATGCATGCGTTGATTGTGTGGGTGTGAGACCCGGCCACGTGAAAGTTATGCCGTTTGCCGTGACCTCCATTCAGGATCGAGAGGTTCGAGAGGGGAAGCGTGTTGGAGGCTAGAAGAGCCTCGTCTTACCTGGCGTGAACGAAGGTGAAGTCTGTTGCAAGTGGCTTACAGCCCAGAGCAATCCAAATGGCCACAGTGGATCTCTGTTTATCAAATCTTGGTACTGCGGGTGTGGTGAGACGGCCAAGAGAAGCCAAGTTTATGGAGCTGCGAGCACATCGCATCGCGCCATCCTCGCAAGCGCAGAAGAAAGAAAGGGATTTGCCGGAGGGGTGTTTGGCGCGGAAAGGGACGACGAGGGCCCGTGAAGCCTCCGACGTGGGTATCGCACATGTACCTGTCAAGTCCAATGGTGCATGACTGATGATAGCTCGAGCGAGCGAGCGAAAGGATGATGGTACGCAGCCATTTCGTGGGATGTCACCCAACCACACGGCGACTTGCCACGATCATCGGGAATTGTTCGCCAGCGCCGCGGTTTGAGAAGTTCGATCGTGGGAGCACTGTACGCAGGCGCTTGAGAGGGAAATGTCCGGCTGATGAGCTGTGGCATGTCGGTGAGGATGACCGCGCGGTCAACCACGGCCAAAAGTGCAGGCTTGGTGCAGGAAATCTCACGACTGCAGCTCGCAAGCGGCGGGCATGTGACGATTTCTGGAGGGTGGGCCTAAGTTAGGTGGAGCCGAAGAGCGACAGGCAGGTTTCGCAACGAGGAGCTGGCCTGCAGACTGCAGTCGTCGCTCGCCGTGGGCAGCATCCGCGTAGGCGCGAGACTAAGGTAGCCCCGAGCTGAAAATGCCTCACGGGCATGAGAAGCGGCGGCAGATGGAATGGAGCTGCTTTGTCCCCACGAACGAACGTGGCCACCTGCACTGATGCAGACTAGAACTAGAACTACAGCTTGCATGCATTGTTTCATGCAGCAGGATTGGCAGACTGAGTTCGTGCCGTCGACGCGGACAACTGTCAAAGCTGCATGCATTCCTGTGGTTGTCGCGCCGCATCCGAAGGACTCCCTCCAGTTACATGTGTACACATGGGATTCGAATAGACGTCCAAGTTGACCAATCGACGTCATTGAGTCAATATTAATAAAGTGTGGGCGGGCTGGGCGAACGGGAGTCGAAGCGTTCCAGCTTGTTTGTGGCCACTGCTTGTGCTTGTGCTTGGGAGGAAATTAGCGGTCCATCTCACCACAAAGGCGCGCCGAGTGCTGCTGTGCCTGTTGCAGCACATTATTATTCTGGAGTTGTAGGACAAGTGGGACTGCACTGCAGTGCGTCCACGGTCCACCCAAGAAAAAAGCGCAAGAGCCGGCTCCGTGTGCGTGTGCATGTGTGTGTGTGTGTTGTGGATTAATGTATCATCAACGCTAGCCCGCCCGCCCGCCCGCATCGTTTCGTATTCCCGAGAAATCCTTCATCAACTCGGGCAAGTCCCGCCCGGCGGACCTCGAGACGCCTAATCGCTCATCTCCCTCGCCCACAACACGCTTCCCGCGCGCAATTTCTCCTTCATCATCCCGTCTGCCGCTGACAGACACCCGGGGAACGTGCTGTTGTGTAGGCAGCCTCTCTCCCCGGCGGCGGCAATAATACTGTTTTGTTTGTTCATCATCCATCCTTCGCTCCACCACCTTCGACGAGGCGAACCCAACCCACCTACACAGCCCACCTTACTCATCGCATTCGGTCATCACCGCCAAGTGCAAAGAAGGGTCGTTGAATAGAAACTTCCATTCCCTGCGACCATCCACAGCCCCAATTCAAGCATGTACGCAGCCGGATTCGCAGCAAGCATCTAGCATCCGCGTCCGCTGACCAACGTTTCAAGTCGCCGCCTCCAGCATCCGTGTTGACATCTGCACCCGCGACCGACATCATCTTCAATTAGACATTATGTGTTTTTCGAGATTGTTATAGCACAAGCGGCCCACCTCGGGTCAGCCTGCTCGCGCTCTTCACCGCAGCATCGACAGCTGAGCGCTGAGTTACCACCTCACAATCGAGTCACCACCCTCCGATAGAGAGGAACCCTCCCACCCATTCGACGACGACGACAACAACGAACTCGACCCGTCGACATGGACTTTCGCAAGGTGACACCCCGGGCGCCACCAGCCGCCACTGCCGATATGGACTACACAGAAGAACTTCTCGCAGAAGTCGACGAGCCGCCCGACGAACGAAAAGAGCACACTTCATGGATGCCTCCCAAGTTCCAGCCGGCATTCGGCAAGGCCAACCCTGCCATCTCCAACCGCAGAGAATCCCTCTTGACACGCCAGCTGCACTCCGAAACCGATCACACCGATGAGGAGGAGAACAAGCGCACACACAGCCCACCCCCGAGGACGCTGAGTACACAGTCGACATGGAGCAATCCGAGCATTGCGTCCACGGCAGAACTGACCAGCGATGACGGCCATAGCGTCGCCAGTCCTGCTGTCAGCCCTCCGCTTTCACCCACCGCAATCACATCCGCCATTCCTCGCTTCATCTCTGAGAAGCCATTGACCAAAGAGCCCACGATTGTGGGACTTGCAAAGGATCAAGGTGCTGCTCCCGAGGAGAAGAATGTGGAAGAAGGGTTGGGACGCAAACGTTGCATTAGCTTCGCATGCGGTAATAAGAATACTCCCCCTCCGGTTCCTGCACCGGCACCACCCAAGGAAGCGGAGACTCCAGCTGCCTCTCCACCCAAGCGCAAGTGCATGCTCAAATTTGCTTGTCCGACCAGACCGGGATCCGAGAAGAAAGTGGAGAGACCGGCGAACGTTTCAAGGCGTACGATGAGCCCATCACCGCCGGAGCGAAAGTCTTCTGCCCGAGCTGAAGTCACAAAAGTTCACCGTGGTTCCGACAGCACCGTCACCCACGTCTCGCCGAAGAACGCCAGAAAGTCTCCTATTCTCCCCAGCGTGGACTCTGCACCTACGACTCCACGCCCAACACTCACCCGGAAGATGTCCAATGACTCGGATCGTAGCACCGAAGCTACGCGCTTTCACGAGTTCGCTTCAAGCGATGACGAGCCAGAGGAGTGGGTCCTGGAGTCTACCTGCCATCGGAGTCGTCTGACCATCAACGACACGCTTCAGAAGGAAATTGTTCTGCGTAAAGCATGTGAAGAGGTGGAGGAGGAAGCCGTGGAGGAAGAGGAAGATGAGGATGAATTGGAAGACGAGGCTGAGCTCGACGACGAAGAAGATGATGATGACCTTGACGAGGAATCGGATGAAGGATTCCACACGGATGATGAGGAAGGTTTCGCTGAATCCGAGTCGGAGGGCGAGGGCAGCGATGAGGAATGGTGGAGACCGGGAGGACTCTCAACCGCCGCCACATCTATCGAGCAGCACATGGATAGAATGACCATCACGCGGCCAGAAAGGGARGGATCTCCTTCTTCTATTGAATCTACCAGCCCTGGGAATGTAGAGCCGCCGAGGATGATACGGCCTAGACCGGAGCGCAAGTCCCGCCAACACAACATGCCCATTCATCCCCGGAAAGAGGCCATGGACCTTCCGGATTCGACGGACTTTGTGTGTGGGACACTGGACGAAGACCGCCCTCTGGAGCAAGCATATCTCAATCACATTAAACAGCGTGAAGCTGCCAAGCACAAGGCTAGACCACAGGACATTGATCCTACATTTCCAACTTCAGATCCTGACATGGATGAAGAGGATGATGAGGATCTTGAGGATCCAGATGACAGTGATCATGAGACCCTCATGCATGGCAACATCGACGAGCTCGATGGAGATTGCACTGCCCGGCGAAGGAGCATTGTTCACCGTTCTCCGCCGCCGCCCGCTCGCCGCCGCTCTCCGGCTCCAGGTCTGAAGAGACAAGGCACTGCTCGATCTCCACCACCACCTGCTCGCCATCGGTCGCCTGTTCCGGCTTTGAAGAGACAAGGTACTGCTCGCTCTCCACCACCTCCGACTCGTCACCGATCACCTCCACCTCCTGCTCGTCACCGGTCTCCGGCCCCGGCTTTGAAGAGGCAGTCGACTATTCCAAGGCACTCGCCAGCCCCCAAAGCTACGAGGAGGAACCTGACTGGTCGCTCGCCACCTTTGCTCTTTGGCGCCGTGCAGCGTGAGAGGTCTCCACTGACCCCGGGCATGCGATTCACTTCCCCACCAAACACACGCCGATCATCGCCTTACACGTCCGACGCGAATGTCAGCATGCCACATGTACTTGCCAGTCGTCCTCAGCTCACTCACACGGCATCGCTCCCTCGTGGCGGTGGTTTCACTTTGAGAATGCCACACGCATTACGTCCCGATGAGGAAGAGGACTCGGATGCAGTCGCTGCCGCTGCCTCGGGAGATCTTCCCAAACGTGGCGCCATCGACATCTTCAAAGGCCTCGAGAAGAAGCGGCAGCGTAGGAAAGAGAAGCTCTACCAGAAAGCTTGCGCCAAAGCCGCCGCAAAAGGCGAAAAGGCATACAAAGTCAAGCCTGGCAGAGGAGCCGAACGAATGAGAGAAGTCGGCCTGGAAATGCAACGCTACCACGGAAAGGGAGAGCACATTCTCTCCCTTTGAGGGGAGGAAATTTTATCCCTCTTCATCCATCCCATCTCTGCGAGCTCGAATACAGCGCCGCCGTGAACCACGGCACTATTCACAGACTTTGTTTCCAAAGGAATGGGTCTGTCTGGTCGCTGCGCTCGTGGGAGATATCCCTTCGTTAACAATTGTGAATGAAGTTTCTCTTTTTCTTTTATCTGAGTATCATGGGAGTTCTATACCACATTGCAAGCGTTCTCGCATCTAGGAAGGGGAAGGATGACCTGGGAGGAATTGCTGCTGGGTCCGTTCGCTTTGAGCGTTTTACCGGGGATGGTGTACATACCATGGTTTATGGCTTCGAGAGGAGAAGTCTGTGAATATGACGAGGTTCTTTATCGTGGTTTCCCTCCTGCTGTGACTTGTATGCGTGTTCGCAGTTTTTGGTCAGACTGTGCGATCTTCCTCGCATATTCACGTGTATGAACATCACCGATCGCCAAGATCAAGGCCAATGGCGGTCTACAATTGGTGTTGGTTCAATGTATGGTAGCCCGAGTAGACGAACAAAGTTTTGACATGTGAAGATCCAAAGCTCGTGATGCGAGGTCATTATTTCATCTGCACACCCTCAAACAGGCGTGAATTGCCTTGACCATGCTCACATTACATCGATGGTGAGTCGTGAAGATTCCGCAGCAAAGTGAAGATTAAGCAACATGACAGCCACCCCTATCGAAGTCTGAGCAGACCCTCGTGACTGGCCCATTAGAAGCCACCAACACCAGTAGACCGATATGTATACCCATTCGTTCATCCATTCGAACGCAGATGACAATGTCAAAAAAAAGACCGAAAACGCCGCTGTGGCTCTTCGATTCCGTGCCACCTCATGACCGATACTCGCGGCTGGAAATGAGGTCTGCTGGGAGTCAGCCGTGCAAGTACGGGAGAACATGGTCCTCAAGCTTGCCTTCCCCCGATAACGCCATGCTGTTCCCGAACTTCCTCCAGACAAGCAAGGCTCTTCTCCATCCTCGACTGAAATGTGGCTCGATGGCGCTGCGACAAGAACAATATCCCGCCCATTGCCATGTTCATACTGACCGCCAATCCATGCGTGGTGTAACGGTAGCACTACTCCCTCGAGCCGATGGCGACAATACGTCATTACTGCTGCTGCCGTGTTCCAATTTCGCATTGCCCCGATCCTTTCAAAAAGTAACCTCTCCCTGTCACACACTCTGGGGCATTGCAAGACGCGCGGATGTGAGTGTACTAACCGTTGGGCCACACCTGCTGATTCGACTGGCTGTTGCAGCAAGAAGACGACGTCGCATATTGATTTACCGCGCCATGTCCACGAACTGAAGCTAGTAGCTCTGTGGGAATTGGTTCGCTGGCTGGAAGTTTGTCAGTACGCCACGCCTCTCAGAAGTCATAGCTCATCAACACCACATACCGGGCTGTTCAACATGCTTTGCCGTTTGTTTCGTCCTTTCTTGATGTGACTCTTGAGCGCGCTGGAGTCTAGCGGCTTTAGCAATTCGAATGAGCACAGCAGTTCGCCCGAGACGCTCATGACAGCTCCCCAGTTATCAAATTCGCCGCAGTACTACACGACATGTCAGCAGTTCCAATTGACCCACAATCACGTTCGACTTACATTTGGTGCCGAGAAGACGGTAACCAGAATCCTGTCGTTGAAAAATTCATATCCATCTTCAACGACCATGTGCGCTCGGCACACCAAATCGAAATCATGCTTCTGCAAAAACTCCATAATGACCTTCTTTCCAAAGCAATAGCTCACGCCTCTTTCGTTGGCTTCCCAATCCGAGTCCATGTCCGACGGATCCGACCACAGTAAATCGTTCAGGAGCCCATAGTCCGGAACGTCTGTAGGACGGGCGATGTTTCGAATGTCGTCCATGTGAGTCAGCGATGGGGATAGACCGCCGTGCACGCAGAAGATCTTGCCAGCCACAATGGCCGCAATCGGCAAAGTGTTGAAGGTGTCGACAAAAGTCTTCCACACCTTGACATTGCACCTCCTCTTGCACTCGTCGTAGAAGCCGTATACTCGTGTGACGTTGGCGCATTCGTGGTTGCCTCGCAACAGAAAGAAGTTCTCCGGGTATCGCAGCTTGAAGCACAGCAACAGAAGAATGGTCTCCAAGCTCTGCTTGCCACGATCGACATAGTCGCCAAGGAAGAGGTAGTTGCTGTCAGGAGGCCAACCACACATCTCGAACATGCGGATCAGATCCGCATACTGGCCGTGCACGTCGCCAACAACCTTGACCGGCGGCGAAAGCTCGAGCAATGCCGGCTGAGACAAGAACAGTTCCCGGGCAGCGTTACAGATTGCTGTGATCTCGGCGTTCTTAAGGCATACTGTCTTGGTGATCTTTCCAGAGTAAGCTGCATCTACAAGCCGCCTGATGAACTCGTCCAAATCGGCAGTCTTCAGCGCGCCAATGTCCATCGATCCAAGGGATGATGGAAGTTCTGCGATGCTGAGTGCACCTGCGCTGGCGGATCCAGCGGTTGGGCTACCCGATGAAGCCTTCCTCACCAGAATAGATCCCGTTGGTTCCTTGTTCTGTGCCATGTGGTATGTGTTGCCCTGTGGAGGGGCGTCGGAAATGGCGTCGACCTCTCCGCTGCGCTGTGCCTCCGCCATGTCGCTGTGCCCAGCGCCAACAGAGCTTGACATGGTCGGTGAAGGTGGCGGCTGCTGCTCGCCCTCCTCAGCAAGACTTGCACGGTGTGACTCTGAGATTGAAGCCGGTCCTCGCGAATGCTTCTGCGACGACTTTCCGCTGGCAGCCGACTTGACAGAGACCGAGTCACTCTTGTCCACACTCGTTGTGGATGGGTCCCCAGCTAGGTGTGTGCTCGACGCTCGTGGACTGTCTGATGAGCTCTTTCCCGGGATTTTGGGCATGGTCCGCAACGCGGTTCTGAAAGAGCGCGATGATTCTTTGGTGTCCGACTTGCTGAAGGACGGGTAGGAGTCCAGGCTGGGACCTGTAGGAGTTGAAGAGCCATTGCTACTGACCCTGCCGTCCTTGTCCTTTGATTGCTGGTTGCCCATGTTGGCGACGTGGCTGCACCGATGGCGGATGTGCGGGGGATTTGCAGATAAGGATGCGGTTAGTTATTGTGATCGCGGCTGCGCGCAATGGTCGGAAATATGGTCGGGTTTTAGGGAGGTCGGAACAGCCTCGCCAGGTAGGCTAGGCAGTGCGCTTGGGCAGTCGGCGTAGCTAATGCTGCGGCATGAAGCTGATGGCTCCTCCGCCGATGATGACGTTGCGGCGGGGACGGGGCGGGCGTGTCGCGTCGTTGTCGTCGGGCCAGAGTGTGCGGGGTGGATTGCACGCGGGGCTCGGTGCAGTGGTGATGATGGGGACAGCGAATGTAGCGGGAGCGAGGGTGGTTGCACTGAGATGGTGTGTCTTCGAGAAACCATGGGTCATATGCGGCTCATAAGGCAGGCGTGCACGGCTTCCGTTCTAGACTACTTGTAGATCGGCATAGAACAACTCCACGCGACAGAGCCGTCAACATTATTGACGGCTGGGCATGTACAAACATTTACTTTAAGAGCAGTACAGCGGGCGGCCACGAACGCAACGCGATCACGAGACAGTCTGACTCAACTCACGCGGATCTCAGTAGGTCGTGAGTTGCAAGGGAGAACCTTGCATCTCATGCGTCAACCAGACCTTCAAAAGCACCAAGATTGAAGAGCCCAAGCTGACCACGTAACTTATGTGGAGCTGCCTTGGCTCGACCAGCAAATCAGTGTACGCGACCATGCAACAGCTGAACGCCACCTTCCGCAAAACAATCGATCAAGGACCCTACTCCGCAGTACTGTACTGACCATGACCAAGCAGCTTGTCACATCCACCACGGACGCTGCATCAGAGATCGTCACCTGACGAGAATGGCCCATGTCCAACCAGGTGGTTGCGTCAATTCACATGTCAAGAGTTCATAATTGTACATATGCTACATCCTCTCCTCTTCCCACTCTTCATCTTCTAGATCGGGTTCGCCGAAGATACTGGCCCATAGTCTCGCCCCTAAACCCTTCTTCTGCACCATGGCTAATACCAGAACAATGGGTAGCTGCCAGACACTCGCCCAGAAGAGGGCCCGCGAGGATCCCTTCTCACCGTTGAACCTCCACATTCTGATGGCCTCCCTMAACATCCACGCGTTCGCCACACTGCTCGTAGCTATGAATGCTGGATCTGTAACGTGGTACCAGCTCAATGCGGCACAGATCGGGAACATGGCAAAGCTGTACCTCAATGACACGCGGCATGCCATTGGCATGTTTGTCGATGTCAGCATCTTGTATCCTGCTCCAGCATACTCCTGCCTAACACCATACGACAAGGCGAAGAAATGAGGGAATTGCCATGAAAACAGCATCGCTGCAAGCAGCCATCCTCCAATGGCTTGTTCCGTAAAGAGCAGTTCCTTGGACTCGGCCCAGATTGACGTCAAGCTGGTYTGTRTGGCATTCATCGTGCTGTATTGACTGGCTGCAGCACACCAGCCCATGAGAGGTGGTATTCCGCCCACGATTGCTCCCACCCAGGTGTTCACCGGATGCATCCTCTTTGAGAATGTGTAGGCGACAGCGTACAGTGCAATATTGCTAGCTCCCAAGATCGCTGTCGTGGGGTTGACTCCATACCACAACACTCCGGTGCCGACTATCCCAGTTGCAATGGCAAATAGCAGCGCAGCCCGCTTGCTGATCAGACCACGCACCAACGGCCTATTACGCGTCCGAATCATCTTCGCATCGTGCTGTGGCTCAAAGAGCATATTCAAGGTGTTTGCAGACGCAATGCATGCAAAGGTCCCGCTGGTGAGGAAAGCAAGGGTGAGCGTGCTGAGAGAGGGCGCGTCGGTTACGGAAGTGCTGAGTAGTGCTGGGACGGGATAGATCGAGTAGGATGCGGTGGTCGTGAGGACAATCAAAAAGGCCAGACGCGGTTTCGTCAGGSCTAGGTAAGTAGAAAAGATCCGTCGTAATGACTTGGCCGGCGCGGCCTCTGCGTCTCGGGAAAGTATGGAAGATGCATCTGGAGGTAGTTGTGGCTCGCCAGCTGTGTCGAGTAATGCAGCTGCGGCTTTTAGTCGCTTTCGTCGTCGATGTGGCGGCTCCTGATTTGTGGGATCAGTGTTCCCCTGTGGTGTTGTTGGATCCTGTGGAACGGTATGTGCTTGTCGTGTTCCTTCAGCTACTCCTCCGCCTGAGGAAGAGACTTGCGACAGTATTTTCGAGCCCCCCTCTTTTCGTGATTGGAAGGCATTCGCCCAGAAGAATCTCTTGTCCACCTCTTCATCTCTCGACACTGCGACCTGGCTCGTTCGGACAGCCCGCGTGAATGGCCGTTTGTGTGGTGTGCTCAGGCGAGCCAGCCTCTTTGCGCAACTGAAGCATATTGATCCACCATCCAGAGGCGCCCGCAATGCCGTAGGTTGCAGGCGAAGAAGCATTGGGACTTGTCAAACGCGAAGACCGCGACATTTCTTCGTGATGAAGCACTTTTGAGATGTCGATCCGATTAGGGCTTCGGCGACTTCATGGTTGAATCATACACCCGGCTGTTTCCGGGGTCGAATGCGACACGGGCAAGTATTCATAACATAATGCTTGAGCAGCTACATTTTGTCTATTTTAATCCTCTCATGATGATCGAACTGACCTTCACGGTTCCGCCATCTAGCACTGTTTTTATTCCGCATACTAAGCCCTGAAGCGGCAATGTACATCTTATGAAAGCATGTAGTCTGTATTCAACCTCACCCTCTGAGCAAATCCATCAACCAGAGTACCGGCGATTTCTGCAACAGTATGTCCTCCGCAAGCACCCTATCCAGGGCCTGTCCACCCTCTAGCATCCTGCACCCTTGCAGGTCAAGTTTGAAGCTGCCGTTGCCCTTGACCTTTACGCGCGCTATCTGATCCCGGAGAAACATGCGTCGCACTTCTCGGATGGTGGCAGGCCAAATCCCTTTGACAGCCGCAGTGACACCACTGCTCCGTGTTGGCTCAGCAGCACCCTTGAAATAATCCGCGGTCCAGGATTCAGAGGAAGCCATGGGTATGGAGTGAAATTTCAGATCCTGTAGGGCGATCGGTACTCGCCTGTCCAGGGCGACATTCGTAATGTTTGTTTCAAGGATGTCAGGCTTCAGGAAAGGRAGCTTCCGCTTGACTTCGATGCGTAATGAGCGCGGTCCACGGGTGTATTTGGACGTAGCATTGGCAATATTGGCTTCAGCAGTCACAATGGCAATCGACTTGATCAATCCGAAGGGTCCAAGGAGGAACATTGTCCCAAAGGAGGCTGCAGCGAGTGCAGAGATTGCGCCGATTGCCTTCTTCCACCTAGGATGAAACGTCAGCGTTATCTTGGGTAGAGCTCTTATGCCTGTTGGTCCTCACCATGGCGGTTTAGAGCCATCCGGGCTGTCCTTCAATATCAACTCCGAGTATGAATATGCACCTATAATGAAAAGACCACCCGCAAGATACGATACGACATAGAAAACCCCATGACTAGGGKCCGTGTAAAGTAGAACGACATTTTGCTTAGCATCTCGCATCTGTTTCTCGCCTGGAATCACAATCGGTGGTGGTTTGCCAAACTTTGCTGGCTCCGGCGGGCTGGGTTTTTTATTGGCGGCGGGGACTTCGACCGCAGCCTGGGAGAGTCCATATGGTTTTGGCGGTGGTGGCAAATGTCTGCCCTTTTGTGCATATGTTCTTTGGGCCGTGACACGAAATCTCAATGCAGATCGGGATGGCTCGAGGATGTGTTGTCGCAAGCCAGGAGGCAGCCGTAGCAATAGCCGCGTGGCATTCGACATTCTGACGATGGAGATCCGTCTTGGTGAGGAGATGATGGACTCGAAACGAATGTAATTGAAGTTAACATTAGTGTTTCAACTTCCACGTGAAGAAGACGCGTGCTGCATCATCGGGGCGTTCCAGCTCCCGTCGGAGGCAGTTCGGCCAATTTGTTCTCAACGACAGCCCACCTTTTCCTGAGCTGCTGTCACTTTCCATCCTCACGACCACTCGCAGTTGAAAGGCAGTGGAAGCAATGGCTGGAGTCGCAAACACAGCACGCCTGTCTGCTCGGTTCGCTAGCAGATATGCTCCCCGATACGTCTCGCGGAGAGGTAAGCTCAGCGCAGTGCACACTGCTTCAGCGGGAGTATTGCCTTGCAGAATTGACCGGAATCACAGGTTTCCAAGCCTCTGCGCAGGACCGGGCTGCTCAGAACTACACAATGCCTGCCCTCTCCCCTACCATGACCGAAGGAAGCATCGCGAGCTGGAAACTCAAAGAGGGCGATTCATTCTCCGCCGGAGATGTCATTTTGGAAATCGAAACAGACAAGGCGACCATGGATGTCGAGGCTCAGGATGATGGAATTCTCATGAAAATTGTCAAGGGAGACGGGTCAAAGGGTGTGCAGGTTGGAGAGCGGATAGGCGTCACAGCAGAGCCCGGCGACGATATTAGCAGCTTGGAGATGCCTGCAGATGAGCAGAAATCCACAAAGTCGGAGAAGCCCGCGCCGAAGAAAGAGGAAAGCAAGGCTGAGAGCGCTCCTGAGCCAGCTCAGCAGTCCGATACGAAGCCACAGAAATCTTCTACAACCTCTGGAACATCGAAACAGAGCGGCAAGCCGAACAAGCAAAAGTATCCCCTATATCCATCAGTGGAGCATCTCCTACACCACAACGGCCTTTCCGCAGCAGATGCGAACAGTATTCCGTCTACAGGACCAGGCGGTAGGCTGCTCAAGGGCGATGTCCTGGCCTATCTCGGAAAAATTAATAAAGATGCACCTGCACAGGCGTCCGCTCGTCTTGATAAGCTTTCACATCTCGACCTGTCGAATATCCAACTCGCGAAGAAAGCAGAGGCCAAACCTGAAAATAAGCAAGCCGAGAAGGCTGCTGAACCCGAGCTGCCTCAGGAGACCGAGATTGCCATGCCAATCAGCCTTACATCTGTGATTGCGACTCAAAAGCGTGTACAGGAAACTCTGGGAATCTTCCTCCCTCTCTCCACATTTATTGCTCGCGCTTCTGAGCTAGCGAATGACCAGCTGCCTCTAAACAAGTCCCGCCAGCCCACCTCGGACGAGCTGTTCAATGCCGTACTAGGACTTGACAAGGTCGCCCACAGCAGCAAGGGCAGCTTCTTCCCAAACATTACCGGACTGTCAGTGGCGCCTATGGCCGTCTCGCATCGTCCTTCAAAGAAGCAGGACATCATCGATATACTAGCCAGCAAGCCAGCCAAGGCCCGAGCGCCGAAACCTGATGCCGCCAATGTCTCTGGCATTTCCACCAGCGACAACATCTTCTCCGTTGTTGCAAAGACCGGCGAGGAGGAGCGTGCTGCCGCGTATCTGGAGCGGATGAAGCTGGCTCTTGAGGAGCAGCCTGGACGGCTTGTATTGTGATTGAAGCGGCAAAGCGTGGAGTTTGGGTCATCGATAGATCATGTTGGTGCTATAGCTTGAGAGCGTGTATCTTTATATCCTGTGATCAATAAGGCTAGCACAACCGCCTCTTTCATACGCCATTGTGGATTCAAGAGATGGTGTTAAGAGGTACGCTCAGGTTTGTGGGAAGAAGTACCAACTAACGGATCGGCAGAGCCAACTATTCCCCATCACCTGGAGTCATACGATGCCCTGCTTGATACCAACTCCAAATGTTGAGACCAATCTTCTGTCCAGATGTGACAGGCATGCCAGCATGTATGGTCTCTTTGTAACCCCTTCCATCCGCATCAAAGTTCATCCAGAATACCGCAGCTCCCTTCTTAGGCTTAAAGGTCACTCCCATATTAGAAACATCGTCCTCTGATCCGCACTCAATGACATTGCACCATTTCTTCTCCGCAGGTCTGGGCAATCGTGGGAAATGAGTTCCGCCGCCCTCGCAAGTATCTTGCAAGTAGACCATGAAGCTACTCGCTCGTCTTGAGTCTTTGTTGGCGCTACCCCAATCGTAGTGTAGAGAGTAGTGGCCCGACACGTTATATCTTTGCGTCCAGAGCTTTTCGATGAAAGTATCTTTTGGCCAACCTTGGAACTCCAATGCTCGGGATTCAATGCATTGAACGATATTGTCTCGTTCGATGCCCGCCTTTTCAGACTTGCGAACGGTATTGTCTATACCTTCGATGCCCTTGTTTGAGACTGTGGAGATGTTCCATTTGTTTTCGCTGCGAGGTTGATTAGTGGCGACACAAAATGCAGGGGATGAAAGATGAACCTCAATTTAATCAGATGATCTGCCTCGTTTTCGCTGAGGAAGCTTTCAATATGCATCACCAGTGGAGTCGCGGAGAAGATCTTGACTGCGTAGTCGTGTCGAGGACATTGTAGATCTTTGGAAGGATAGACAAGCTTGCCGACTTTTGCCTTTGAAGGTGCCACTCGGGATGACTCGTCTTCGACCTCTTTTGTTGGGGAGCCAAGGAAGATGTAGAGAAGGATTGAGATGGCGGCTATTTCGAAGAWTGTTCGATATCGAAAGGGCTGAGTGGCCATTCTTGGGAGAAATTTCTTGATGTATTCGCGAAGATGACGAGAGGTGGGAGGGACATCGATGTCATGTGGTCTACCGGTTTCGTATCAAGAATCAGTGATGGAGAGGTTGATGCATTGGGACGGAGATTCCCATGACAAGACGTTCGTGTTGTGGTGTGGTAAGCCGGTTGATTCGTCATCGTGCAAGGCTTGCGCATGAAACAGGGAAGAACGAGATGCAATTGATCAATACCTTAGTCTCTATAGAAATGTTCCTCGAGTCTTGCAATGCAACTTTATGCCAGCTTCACGCAAAGAAATGAAGAAGAAATTCTCCTCTATTTACATAATCATCACTTCTTCCACTTCTTGGGATCCCCAAGGATGACTCCCTGAGAATTCCACTTGGATGAAGACTCCATCGAAATAGTCTTTGAATTGTCCTTTCCCCCATAATTGTTGCCAGACTTGAGGTCTCTCCATCTATCGCCCCACGTTCGCTTCGGTCCGGCATCTGGTGGTGGTCCCAATACAGCCGCGATACTTGCTGCTGATGCCGGCTCTGTGTAGCGTTGCGGCGTGCGTTTACCAGCAATCTTCCCGTATGAAGGCGGTTGACTGCTGGGTTCCGAATCGAAGTATGTTGGTGGTTCCCGATCCGGCGAAGGACTTCTTTTCACAGCTTGCTGCTTAGATTTTGGAGATTCCATGGCCCGGTTTTTTGATTTATTGTTGCTCTTCAATGCTGACGTCTTGAATATGAGCAATCATCCAGCAACCATGGCTTTTATCTCTGCAGGCAAGAGTCGTGTTTGTGCCGAAGGATTCTGTTGATGTCACCCGCCAAGGATATATGCTCCACCACCGAGCCGAGACGATGCCCAGCCATTAATCTATGTAGGGAGCTCCTGTGGCCCCTCGGAGGTGGTATGCAAGGCCAAATTTTCTCTGAAGCGCAGGTTTCCGGCAGTAGCTGCAGGTCTCCGCGTTATGTGGTGATGGGCATCCGCCACATTGACAGGCCCAAACGCCTGCCAGCAGTGATTGAATGTAGTGTTCAACAAACGGCAATTCCTTCCACTGGCAGAAAACACCGCTTGATCGATTCACCTCGAACAAATGGACCAACCTATCGCAACGGGTCTGTCCCCAACTGCGAAATAGCTTCAGATCATACACCCAAAATCTGCGGTCTGCGGAGCCGCACCGACGATAAACCTTTCATCCAGCCTGAGCACTATACTCAGATGCATGCTTCTGGCACTCACCATAGCAACCCAACCATCCCATATATGGCTGATATTCCGTCCAGCCCATGCGAGATGCTTGATCAGCCAGGAGACAGCCTTCCGAAATTGCGGTGATCCAGGTCTTCTCACTGTGAACGACGGCTGCGTTGCAAGTTTGGAATCGGCACTTCAGAGCACCATGCTCGTTGATGTTGAGCTTGTTGAGAAAAGTCAGGTAGGCGATTAGAGAGCTGGTGGATCGACAGAGGTTGTGCTGAGCGATAGCCATGTGCAGGAGGTCTGAGGATACTTAGTTAGCTGGGGTATTGCTGGGATGATAATGATTGAAGAGTGATACCAAGCACGGAAGCCATCGCTAACACTGATGATTTCTTTACTCCGGAGTTGTTGAATCTTCGGTCTTCTATGAGGATTGGAGTTGGTTCAAGTTGAYTGTCTGTGGAATGCTTAGTGTTCTCACAAGTTCGCGTCTTGAGTGTCGAAGCAATGCTAAGTATCTTTTTTGACGATTGCTTTTTCGTTTGATTTGCGGTCAGCAGTGGCGCACAGGCAAACGAAACAGAAAGAAAAGTAGACCCACATGCCGCGCCACCCAGGCCTACCCTGATGGCCAACAGATCTTCACAGGGTTATGACAAGCTAGCCCGACCCAGCGCTACGGATGTAACAACGCAACAGAAAACAATGTGCGCGGCTCGAGTCCATGTCGATGCATTCGAGCTACTGATCATCCTAGATTATAGCTTACAGTCTCGACTGAATCTTCTCCGGCGTATCACCCAAAGCGTATTGCACTGCAAACTTCTTGCTGCGAACCTTCTGGATTTCATCCATGGAAGGCGTCTTGGCCTCGATGGCCGGGTTGTAGCTCCAATTGGTTCCCTTGATGGCTTCCTCATTCGTGAGTTTTTTGTTGGCCTTGCCATCGGCACGCTTGTACACGTTGATGACGACACAACCACCAAGTCCGAGGTTGTGCTGAAGGGCTACTTTGGCATCGACGTGTCGAGGGCCTGTCCAGCCACGAAGTTGCCAGCAGAGTTCTGCACATTGTGCAAGTCCGGTGGCGCCCAGGGGATGTCCTTTTGATTGGAGGCCTCCTGATGGATTGATGATAGGGCCCTTGCCACCGTATGTGATGTCGCCGTTCCTAACCATCTCATGAGCCTTGCCTTTCTCACAGAATCCGAGACCCTCTAGCAGAATGAGCTCGTTTGCGGAGAAGCAGTCATGCAACTCGCAGACGGCAATGTCCTTGGGGGTGACTCCAGCCTCTTTGTAGGCCATCTGGGAAGCGTTCTTGGACATGCCAAACCCGCAGAGATCCATAGCGGACTAGGTCGACATCTGTCAGCATGACTACATGTATTAGCGTCGCTAAGCAAACTCACCATGCTAAACAGTGAAGGGTCGTCAGTCTGGAGCTGCTGGCCAGCCATAAGAATGGCTTGGCTCTTCAAGTGTGCGCGGGCATTGAGAAATCGTTCAGACACAATGACTGCGGCTCCGGCTCCGTCACTTGTAGGGCTGCATTGAAGCTTGGTCACTGGTGCATGGATCATGGTAGAATCCATAATCTCCTTGAGGGTGTATTCCTGCTGGAACTGTGCGTATGGGTTTCTGGTGGAATGCTCGTGGCTGATTCTTCCAATCTCAGCAAAGTCTTCAGCTTTGGCGCCATACCTGATGTACAATGTTAGAATGATACGAGGAGCCGTCAAACGGGGTTGATGTACGAACTTCTCCATGTATTCACGTCCTGCGTTGGCAAAGTACTGAGCGTTTCGGGGACTCTCGTGCTTGCCAAATTCATTCTCCATCATTTCAGTGGCCAGTTGCATTGGACTGGGTCGGTCAGAGTAACCGCTCTTGATTGAGCCAGGCTGCATCTGTTCAAAGCCAATGACCATAACACAATCCGCAGCACCCGATCGAACCAGAGTTCTAGCCATGTGAAGTCCTGTCGATCCAGTAGCGCAGGCATTGTTGGTATTGTAGATTGGAATTCCAGTCATTCCAAACTGGTAAAACACACGTTGAGCACTAGTTGTGTCGCCCTGAACCGCAGGTCAGCATCTTAAAAATACTGGAGTTGAATCGATACTCACGTAGCAGAAGCATCCAACTCCAAGTTGTACATCATCGTAGTTGATTTGGGCATCGAGCATAGCTTTCGCGCCAGCCTCAAAGCCCATCTCTACGTAAGATCGTTGCTGTCGCGGCTTGATGAACTTTGTCATACCCRCGCCGAGCACGTAGGCGTTCGACTGTGGCTTCTGAATCTCCATGACTGCTTTAGTTCTTTCTATTTTGGATTGGACAGTAAGGAATAGTGATCAATTGATGGAATGGCCGGGAGAGATGATGTCGTAAAGGTCTATGGTTTCGGAAATAGGCATAAATGTATATGATGCCCTCGGTTGTCAGCCCCGCGATCTCCAAGTTTGTTGCCCGAGGCTGCTATGATGTGCAAATGCATCGGCACAGGTAAGACGAATGTCATTGCGGCAAAAGCTGCTTTTGGCACACATTGGCTACTGCTCACCGTCAACTGTTGATGGTGGTGAGTGAAGATGTAAAGATGGAGCACGGAGCACTTCGACTTGGTGAGGGCACTAAGGTATTGTAATCACTATTTCCGGCGCACGTGATATCGCGCAACGGACGCGTCCCGACCTCCCTAGCTCTTCTGTTTGAGCTTGCATACGTGCCGTACGCCTGTCGATGTTTGTTATTCGTCGGAGCTCTGCAGGTGAATCTCCAGGCTTCCCTTTCTACTGATGGCACATTCCCGAGAACGTCAGCATCGAAATGAGCAGTTCTGGAGCAATGCAGCTGGTCGTGACTCTGTCCCGAGGGCGATGATCCTCGATGGAGCTATCCACCGGTCCTGTAATCATAAACGTATCTGCCTCATGAGATCACGATAGTATAATCATCCTTTGAACGGGAACTTCTCTCGTAAACGGCGACCGGTCCAGTAGAACAGCAATGGAGCCGGCATTAAGACCAAGCTGATGATACCGAAGACGCTCATGCCGAGTCCGTATCCTATCCTGCAGTCATAGTCAGCATTGAAAACATACAGCGTGTGGTTTGCCTCTCGAGCCACTTACTTGTCAAACATACCACCCACAAAGAGTGGAACGACACCTCCGATGATGCTGCGAAGGAAAGCACCAGCTGCGAGTGCTGATGCTGCATTCGCGGTGAAAGCATCAATGTAGTACGTCTGGACTGTGTTGAAGATGCTGACTTGTGAGGCACCGAAGAATAGAGTGGCAGCGAGTGGAACAGGCCAGTCGAGCTTCTTCTCAACAGCCCAGCCAAACCAAAACAAGGAGATTGGCAGGAGCACTGCTCCTATATTGGCCATGGGTAGCCGATATTCGGGCTGGCCATCATCTCCATTGCGATTCGCGAGCCAATCATAGAGTCGGTCGATGAACAGCACGATGAAGAATGAAGTGAAGATGAATCCAGTCGCGGGCCCAAGATAGGCAAGCCCAACTTCCCATTTGCTAAAGTTGTAAGGCGGCGCAGACCAGATCGTGCTGTATTGTGAGTACAAAGTGTACATCGAGCTGAAGATCAAAGCCTGGTAGAAGGACATTGTAAGGACAATAGGCTGGGTCGTTAGAATGCGAACGGCGCGAGTGCTGTTGCCTGCGATCTTTTTGAAAATTGGCTGATCGTTCACTCCTTCAACGTGCCATTTTGTTTCCGGGTGCTGTTTCTCCAGACTGGCCTTGCGTTGTTGTAGTATTGTAGGCCCTCTAGTCTCGTGTAGAAAGAAAAAGCATCCAATCGTCACACATCCAGCCAAGGCAGTAGAGAACCAGAAGATTACACGCCAGTGCAGATTCCCACCAACAATCAGACCTCCAATCAGAGGACCTATCGGTGGAGCGATGAGAGGAGCAATCAAGTAGACGCCTAGTACTTGCGCACGTTCTCTCGTGTCGAACATGTCGCTGATTGTTCCACCACCGTTCGCAACGCCAAAGCTTCCAAATACACCCGACAGTGTCCGAAAAGCAATGAAGCTGGCCACATTGGGCGACAAAGCTGTCGCAATTTGAAGCAAGGTGTACATGGCGAGATTGATCAGGTAAATCGGCCTTCTGCCAAAAGTCTCGGACATGGGCGCATGAAACAGCGGTGCGATGCCTAGCATAACAACAAACCCAGTCTGGGCGTACAGGACAGTTTCTTTGGGACATGCAAAGGAGTTCGTGATGTCTTCCATCGCCGGAGCGAAAATGGCACCTCCCATTGGGCATGCGAACGCCACCATGAAGACTTGAAAGGTCTGTAGGTATTTCCAGGTTAGAGACCATTGATGAGGATCGTCCTTGTCCTGTTTGCCGAATTCCACGGTTCGTTCTTCGCCATGATGATTCTCCTGATGGCTGGGATGTCWGTTCGACTGCAGGAGCGGTCTACGCTCGTCGTGAGTATGTGCCATGGTGTGTTCTCCCTTTTCCAACACAGAGTGTGTTGTTGCAGAGAAGGTGGCGGCCGACGTTTGAAATCTCAGTTGTGATGATGATGTTGTGATGCTCAGGTAACTTGGAATTTTCCCGATGTGGAAAGGTTGGTAAATTTATTTGATTAAGCCAGGCCAAGATATTGATTAAGCTTCGATCCAGAGCTTGATATTTCGCCGCCTTGCCATGCGAAGTAATTGCTTCGAAAGACCAACTACCTAGGTAATGCTGCATGTGCGCTGAGATATGGCTCTATATGAGAATCCTGGGTACTTGTCCCATCTTGTCTGATCGATGTAAAAAATGCCAGAATGAATCAAGTACGTCTGTATGTTCATGAGAAGCTCCCCTTGAGATTCGTCTCGAGGACCCATGGGCGTGGTCAATCTATTTCATGCCTGGTGTGTTTCAGGTAAAGTCACTCCAAATATTCACTCCACACAGGTTCTCCATGCATGCGAGTGGAATCCACCAGCAAGCGGACCGGTGTCCTTCGCATGTTGCTCTCAACTGGATTGGCCGAGAACCATGCTTAGCCGTACCCCCCTAGGCCACGAACTCCACCCCTATTCGCCGAGATGCTTGAGGATACGATAAGACTGGATCTTGGTCTGAAGTACATAGGAGGAAGCTTTGATAAACATTGCTTCGGCGCTCGACACGCCTCTTGCACCTCCTCTTTCCACTCATTTCAGCATGAAGTTCACGACCTCCCTCCTAGCAATCACTGGCCTCGTCGCTGCAGCACCAAGCAAGACGCTCAGCGAGCGAGCAAACTCTTGCGGCCAATGGGTAGACAGAAACCTTCGTCCAACAATATATGTCGGATTTCGCTGACTTCGTTCTGCTTATCAGGATAGCGTTGTAACGGGCACATACACCGTCTACAACAACCTCTGGGGCCAGGACTCAGCGACATCCGGAAGCGGTTGCTTCAGCGTAGAGAGTTTGAGCGGCAAAAGCGTCGCATGGTCCGCCTCGTAAGTTTTGAATCTGATTCGCAGATGACGCGGCACTAATGGCATGACCAGATGGTCGTGGGCAGGCGCCGCGAACGTCGTGAAGGCGTATCCGAATGTCGTCGTAACCGCCGCTGCTAAGCGTCTGTCTGAGATTGCTTCGATCGAATCAAGCTGGGCTTGGAAGTACGGCGGCGCGGATGTGGTCGCTAATGTGGCGTACGACTTGTTCACCTCTTCGACAGCGGCTGGGGAGGAAGAGTTCGAGATCATGATCTGGCTTGCTGCAATCGGAGGAGCAGGCCCGATTTCTTCCGCCTATGTTGGTTTTGTTGACAATCGTTTGGAAACTCGAAGATGCTGACATCGTGACTACCAGGGAGCGGATGGAAAGCCAACTGCTATTGCCACTGTAACTCTTGTCGGACATGAGTTCAGCTTGTTCAAAGGTCCGAACGGACAGATGACTGTCTTTTCCTTCGTTCCGAAGAGCGAGATCGCCAATTTCAGCGGCGATTTGAAAGCGTTCGTTGATTATCTTGTCACCAAGCAGGGCTTGGACCAGAGTCAATATCTGATCAGCACGGGCGCTGGCACGGAACCCTTCACCGGGACGAATGCAGTGTTCAACGTGTCTGGGTACAGTGTGAATATTGCCTGAAAGAATGCAATTCGACTGCTGGAATTGGTACATCGAGGGATAAAGGAGGGAAGCGGAGGTTGAATTTCGTTCCCTTTCGCAGGAAGGCACCATCGGTTTCGTTGCTATAAAGACTAGGCAGTGTGCTATGACAGAGATTGCGAGGAACACAGTAGACTTCAGGAGGCAAATCACGAGGGATTTCGTTCGAAGCATTTACTTTAACTGGATGATAAGCTGCGACAAAGTGTTAGCCATTGTGCGACGAGAGTTTTAAGTTGAAGACAGTGTGTAATGTGAGGGTAATCATAGAGGTTGCTGTGCCTCACCATGGATGCGCCGGTCAAGGCGCTCTGAAAGCCATGCATGTTTTCTGAGCGTATAATCATGTTATGGGGTTGTGGGACCAGGGTCAGCTTACCTTTGACTGATTCCAAATAGCATGGGTCAGCAAAACTGTTCGAAACGACAGGGCCATGTACTCGATCTAGGTGAGACGCCTGCGACGCTGCATGAGATGCACGATCAGAAAATCGTGAAAGAGACGCGAATGTGTCATTAAATCGCTGAGAAGAATCGGGAAGTCGCTTGGACGGCGAGGGTACCTATGTGAGCAATGCATTAGCCGTAGTTCCATGCGAGAAAGGAAGTCGAGGCAAAGTGAGGGTGTGAATTGCGTGATCAGTAGGAACAATTGGTATATTGAATTGAAAGCATCAGTTGGTTTGAGTTCAGGGTAACGATTGGTGTCATCAGAGCAGTGAGAGGGGGAGTATCGCCAGGAGTATACGTACCAATTGCCTGGTCGGTCCGGCTGAATTAGCCATGCTGAACAGCAAGAAATGTCGGCACGCAAGGAGTCACACTTCCCTGGAGATCCCAGTGGGAAGGCAGTATGAACTATGAAGGTCCGTTGGTAGAATTAGTCTGGCAACACCGATGTGGCCGCGCACGCACACCTTGCGGTGATTGCTTGCGGTTGACTCGGCCAGCTCACAGCGATCTCCATCCAGCAAGACGCGTTCAGAAGGGCCGCTCCGCTCCTCGTGAAAGGAACAGACCTCGTGGAATCTCCCGAGGGAGGCGAGTAGCTGGTGTTGTCGGGTTGCGAATGAGAGGTCGTGAGAGGGGCGTTGGTTAGAACTCCTTCATCACAATATCGTATGTTGTTAGAGGCCAAATGTGTGCCTCATGTCGTCGTCCCGCCCGGCCATTACAGCATCATCTCAATCTGCCGGTCATATGAAAAGCAGAGGAGAGTTAGCAGAGCATGTGAAGGGTCTCGCGTTGGAGTTGTGGGTAATGGAGAGAAGAGATGAAAGTAGGTGAAGTCGAGGCGAAGATTTGCTCGAGAGGCCGGAGCTTGGCAACGGGCCGATCATCGACGACCGGCTAAACTCGCAGCTGACAACACGACCGCGCTTCCATGTGTTTGAACATCATGAACGCCTGATCATTGATCAATCCACCCCACGAATTACTCCTCCTCCAACACATTCCGACATATCGCCCAACATGGCCGACGCCGAAATGGAAGATGCGCCTGCCTCTCCCTCGCAACAGGCCGAGGTCGAGGATGGGAAGAACAAGAGTACATCGGGCTACAGCGACACCAAGACGGCACAAAACGCAGTTGCGGTGCGCAGTATCGAGGGGTGGATCATCATCGTCACCAACGTGCACGAAGAGGCGTCCGAAGAAGACATTCAGGATCTCTTCGGGGAATACGGCGAGATCAAGAACCTCCATTTGAATTTGGATCGGCGGACGGGTTACGTCAAGGTGGGTTGGATTGGAGATCAATCAATGGCTTGTGGGCTTGCAGGACTAATGTGGTGTGATGCAGGGATATGTGCTGATCGAGTATCCAACCTTGTCCGAAGCCAAGGCTGCCATCGAGGGCGCGAACGGGGAGAAGTTGTTGGAACAAACGATTGGGGTGGACTTTGCCTTTGTGCGGCCTCCGCCCTCCAAGGGACAAGCGGGCCCTAAGAGCGGACGTAAAGGCGGTCGTCAGCGGAGTCGTAGCCCGGGCGAGAGGCGTGGACGCGACGACGAGGATGACAAGGAGCGAGACTAAGCCGTCTGGCATGGTATGGCATGATGGTGCTCGGGATTCTCTTGCGATGGAATGAGTCGTCCKTCGTTTCGGATCTCATATGCTAGGAAGCATCCTCCTGGAAGCCAGCTTGACCTTTTCTGGAGAAAACGAATCAAACCGCCGACACGTGTCGGCAGGTATTACTGCAACTGCTCAAGTGAGTACCCATGCCAGCGCCAGCGCGCCAAACCATGAATTGATGCTGATACTTCTTTAGCCTGTCATCACTCCCACCTACTCCCTTCACACTGACGAGCACAGCCCGACTCCTTCATCGCAGCGCGCGTGATCTTCACGACGCTCTTCGCGCGATTCTTCTGATCCGCCCGCCTCCCTGACCTGAGCACCTAGCTTCTTCTAGCCACTATTACGCGACACGACACGCCTACAAATGCGATTGCAGTCGAGCAGGGGACATGTGGTCAACCAGTCGCTGCTTCGGCTTTTCATTCCAGTACTCATTATGCTGGATAGCTGAAAACGCCTCTCGCCGTACAAGCAACGCACTGAACGGCCATGTAAAGCCCGCCGTCAACAGTCATGTCTGGATGCTTTTACCACTCGCGCACATCTGGAACGCTTACGCCGAGAAGCGCGTTCGATGGTCCGAACTCGCCGATGTCGCGGACCTAACGTTGGTACACTGTGTCCGCTTTTACATGATTGTGATTGGGATGCAGTGATGCACGCATCTCTCACTATCAATAGCACCTATCAGAATTCGCACCCCTTACAAGCGGAGATGTATGAAGGGACGCATCCGCTACATGTAGTGCGAGCTATTAGCCTGCGGCCACTCGAATCGTAATACTTGGCTGATCATCACTACTGCTTCCATTTTCTCGTCCGAACTCGCACTCAACACCCGCACTGCAACAATTACGACTAACCAACGTCATGGCTCGGTCAATTCGTCATACAGCTCATCTGCTGCCTTGAGCGTTTCGTTTTCTGCCTCACTGTCTGCCTCATCACGCTCATTCACGGTCCCATCTTCCGCCTGTGGGATTTCCAACGGGCCTTGGAAGTCCTCGAACTCTACAGACTCATTGGAACTCTGTGACGCTTCCCATATGTCGAGATACCTTCGTGCGACTGGATCAGCACGCCGGACACTGATGGTACCGCGAAATGTTACGCCCCTGAAATGACACTCTGGGTGCGCTTCCACAAGACTTGCAGCTTTGTATATGTCCCCGATAGTCATACCAGACGGATTGCTAATCTCGTGCACGCTGTCTTGTTCTTCGCTCCTCCAGATAATGGGGTACTCCGAGCTTCCAATCGCACCGCAGCAGCCCGGGAAAACGGTGATGCTCGTGATGATTGGTTCGCACAGCAGAATCTTCTGGCACCTTGCACCCACTCTCGGCAATTGGCCTGGATCGACGTAGACGAACAAGTCCATATCGGCCCTGTCCGTTCCTCCGGTGTAGAAAGGAGCGGTGTCCTCTTCATCCTCGTAAAAGACAGCCGGGGGCCTGATCCGATATGACAGTCCGAGAAGAGTTTCTATGTTGCATCTCCACCCGCCGCTAGGCAGGAAAGTCGAGAATACGTCGCGGTTGCTTCGATTCAGCATCATTTTCCGCTGCAGCTTCGAAGACGCTTCGATTGTCTCGAAGAACTTCTTGCTAGTGGGCTGAGCATTGAAAAGAGTCCTAGGACTTAGATTCAGAAGCACCATTTCCAACAATTCCGTCGCAGCAAATGTCTTTTGTGCGAGAGCGGCTGATCTGGAGGTTTGGCGAACATTGTACTATTGGCGGATTAGTACACGAGGCAAGCCTACTTCGTTCAGAACTTACGAAGATGGGGTCTGCAGCGGTGAACAATCTAGCGAGCTCTCCCACACTGTACTCGGCGTCGTCCAGGATGCATCGAAGGGTATCAGCGTCGATGGTTTCGCCAGCGTCTGCTAGTTCTGAAATCTCCGACAAAGCATACTGAATCTCTTGCAAGTTGCTCACAGCAGTGTGAGTTTTACGTACGCTGAGGCTCAGGCCAACAGGCATCTTTCCCTCGCTGAAAGACATCTCGGTCATCGCAAGTGATCTTGATCGAAGAGAAAGAGAGCTGCAAAGAAGGTATCTACGATGGAATTCCAAGGAGAAGCTGATCGCGGAAATGAAACTGTGTTGAGACCGATGTGGATGTGATTCGATGTTAAATAAGAGCTACGACGACTTAAATGGGAGTGAGGTGTTTGCAAGGTCTCAGAAGTCGCAAACACGCCCCCTGTGCCACGAGATTCTAGACAAGCAGCGAGAGGAGTGCGGAATTGAAGGAACTGCAGCACAAAGAGAGAAGCTAACAAGCTTCCAGTATCGATACTCCTAAGGGCATCATCTTTGTCTTCTGCCCTTCAACGAGTTTGCTCGATATCTACACCTGGCAGCAAAAATTGTGCAAACAACCGCATAGTCTTATCTCGCATCTCAGGCGAGTCCAAATGAGACATGTGGCTGGCACCAGCGAGAGTGACCCATTTCACCTTCGTGATCTGTTCGAAGAAAGGAGCTCACGATCGATACTGTGCGGTATCATATTCCCCATTGAACACAAGAGTCGGAGCACTGATGTTCGACAGTGAGCTTCTTCCATCCCATTCTCCGACCGACCCGTCAAGGACAAAAGGTGATGCACCGAACCTATTAACAAGACTCAAGATCAGTGCTGTACAATAGAAGCGTTCTAGGAGCCAATACATACATCGTAGCGCGGACTGTGTCATCGTCCTCATTATTCGCCATATCAGCGGCTAGTTCAGGTGGTGGGAATGGGCGAGCACGACACAGAAACGTGCTCATGAACGTTCCGATCGCTTCTCCATAGGCCTCACCGGAGAAGTCTTGTCTTTCCACAGCCTGCTCGATAGATCTCTGAGTTTCCATAGGAAGTTGCTTCAGCAATTCCCATAGGCTCTGTTTAAGCAACGGAAACGCAGCATTTGCTCCAGCAAGAATGAGCCTCCTCAATCCCATCGGTTGTCTCGCAGCAAATTCAACTGCCAAACTGYCGCCCCAACTGTGCCCTAGAATGTAATAGCCATGGCCAGTTTCATCGAGACCGAGACACTGTATCAAATTATCCAGCTCGTCAACAAATAGTTTAGGTTGCCAGAAAGACCTATCGTCCCTTCGCTCGCGAAGATGAGTTGATCTCGCACATCCAATCTGATCGTATAGAATCACGGGGATCTCGTATTTCGTCCATAGGTCACTAAAGGGCTCGACGTACTCGTGGCCTGATCCAGGACCGCCATGTAAGACAATCACTGGCGTTGTCTGGAGATGATAGCCATAGATTTTGTAGTATGTCTCGCACAGTTCGGTTCGAGATTTGATTTTGAAAGATACTTTTCCGTCCTGGAAACTTGATTTTGCCATGGGGTGATTTTCAGGAGTGTTCAGTGAAGGATGTACATACAGGTCGAGATGAGGTGCAGCGAGCCCCGCTTGCTGTGCCTGAATCCTGAAGGATGAAGGATGGGGGGTCTTGGATTGATTCTTGTGCTCTCCGGAATTCGGTCTGGTTCCTTAAAGTGAGAGCGAAGCAGGTAGTTAAGAACGTATCCATGGGATGGACGTTCGGGGTAGTTCACTGTCTTTTTGTCCCGGCAAGCTCTTGATTAGCAGCTAAGTTGAGATCAGGCCACCCAAAAATTGGTGTAGAGGTACGTGACAAAAGTCGAGCAAGAAGGATAGACATGACGGGAGGCACAAGTAGCAATGACTTTGGAGTAATGGTCAGGCTTTCGAAACCAAGTTTATGCTACCAAACGCCTTAAAAGCTTCCATCCAGGCTCAAAGTTCCTCCCATTGCAGCAGGGCACTTTGCCGACAACTACGATCCCTCGATGACGGCTGGGAACAACCCAGCCCGAGCATGCTCAAGAACATACCAGAAAGACAACACCAGTCTACGGCTCCGCCTGAATTCCACACTTCAAAAACGCGGTGAATTCAGTCTCTGATGGGACAGCAAGTTGGCCATCGTAGACACAGCCGCGATGCTCCCTGGTATCCACACATTGATAAGTGTGCTGGCTGAGGCCATCCTTGGACTTGACAGTTGCGACGGTGTTCCTGTTGTTCGTCTGTCCTGCTGCCTGGTCGTAGTCGCAGCCGGAGAAGGAAATCTCCACGTTGGCGTAACAGTTGTCGTCGAAGTTTCCAAACTTGTCTGACAGGGGAATGCGCAGAAATTYGAGAGTCTCGTCTGGTTGGCGATCAACACAGATGTCTAAAGGTACGAAAGTCAGCGAATGTCTTAAACATTCAAAGGCCGAGAGAAGATGACGAGACACGCTGTGTGCCTCCCACACTTCTATCTTGCTGTTTGCTTACTGGATCCGGTGGTGATTTTGTTGTAGTTTGAGCACCAGTTGCGGCCGTAGATCCATGCACCCTTCTCGGTGGTGTTGTCCGAGTCAGGGACTCTGTTACAAATGTTAGTGTCTTTACGGGATGATGGAAGATATTGTACGTACTCGACTGCTGCAACGAGAATGTTCGGCCCAATGGTACCGTTGAATGGGCATGATACAGGCACGGGATCTGCGGTGGCAGCCTGWGGAAGAGCGGATGCAGTGAGGCTCAGAAGCCCGAAAGTGGCAAGTGCTGCGAGTTTGTACATGACTATGGTATGTGAATGATGTGTGGTGTGAAAATGATGTGTTGCTGTGTTGAGATCCAGAAGGTTCAGGACAGGAAGTTACGGAGTACTTATACCAGTTGTATGCTTACTTGTGTCACAGACCTTGTTGGCCATCTAATGGGCCAAGTGTCAAGACTCTCCGCCTCCACATATAGCATACTTTTACTAGAGATGTCCAGGGTAAGACCACGTCCACGTGGAGTGCGGTACTGTACGATGTACCTGCCGTGAGGGATCTTCCGAGAGCCGGTAGCTCTACGGTCCGGCATGATGTGTTATTTCCCTTCCTTTTTCGYAGGGTAGCCCGGTAAGACGATCAATCGGTGCGTGTCTTGGGGGTGTTTGGCGGGTAGCGTTTCATGCAGCTCCCTAAACATGTATTTACCAAGCTAAACTCGGTGGTTTGGGGCCTACCGAAGGCTTGAAAGTTGAAGGTCTCCAGGGCAGGAGTAGAGGGTAGAGGGTATGGGATAGTCGTTTATACAAAGCTCCTTAACACACCGGTAATCTGTTCATACTGGAGGACCACATTGTTCGCCACGCTAAAGATTAACCAGGTAGCATTGCATATTTGGTCAACTTGGTAGGAATCATGTGAGGAAAGAGTAATTACTCCTGACGAGACCTGGATCTCATGGTGTTGTATGGAGCCAAGATCCATCATATTTTCGGAGGAAGTGCGGGTTGACAGGGATCCACGCGCTTCTGAAGAGAGGGGATGGCGGTCATTGGGCAATAAGGCTGATATTGGGAGGGAGTGTGTCGATTTGGGAGATTCCGCGCAGCAACCCCACAGGTTTTTCTTCGAGACACGACCCTAGTCTCCTCCCTGTACCGAGTGTTCCGTGGACACGAAGACGTCCATCGACGATTCGGCAGGATCAGAGATGGTTACCTTAGATTTGCCCAGGCTACTTTATTTTACTCGTATGAAAGCATTCGATTCTGGATGATGTCAGTGTGGTCTGATCGGGAAGAGATGAATTTCCGAGAATGACCGGTGGTGTTGGGTGAAGTGCGGTGGAGGAGATGGACGACGGAGAGTCTCGGAGGGAGATATACGAGTAAGCCGCTAGACTCAATCCGGAGGTCTGAGGCTGAGATGCCTACGACGTCTTCCGCGAAATTCCACCCAAGACATCATCGACGCAAGATCCCAACTGCAATCGCGATCGCCTGCGCTTCCTCGTGAAGACATCTGTGCGCCAACACATGCTTGGGTTTCACTTCGAAATGAACTCTCTCTCAAGTCTGCATCAAGCGCAAAGACGCCAAGAGTGCCACTCTCTGTCGCCTGTCAACGCATCGACGTGCGGGCGAACAATGGAGACGTCTCGGCAGAGCAAAACTTGTAGCCATCTGAGTCGGGCAGAGACTTGACTGCTAGCTGACGACGCTGCCACTATGTTCGATGACTCAATGGAAGCATCCAGACTATTAATTTGCGCCAAGAAACGCCTAGTGGGATGTAGGACACGAAGGGCGTAAGGCGTTGACAAGTACATACGTTGAAGGGTGATGTTATCGATCCCAGAGATACGGCCAACCAACTTGTTCAACACAACACAGAAGCACCAAATCATCGTGGAGGCAAATCAACCAGCAAACTCCACAATGGCAGAATTTGAGCTCCAAGAATATCTCAATCGCGCGACCGTGGCGCAAGAAGTCTTCGCTCTTCGTCCAGACTATCGCGCCCTTCTAGTAGCAGCCTCCGGAGTACCTTCAGGACCCAGTGATGAATTGAGCGAATCCATGCTCTCAAAAGCAGAAGAATTAGCACGATCAAATCTAGCCACGCAAGCAGTCACCGAGATCCYTCACGTTGCGGCTTGGAGAGAAGCACACAAAGCCTTTGGATCGAAGCCGAACAAGTGTCGTCCCAGCGTTGAAGCGCTCACTCGACGCATCACACCGCCGGGAAAGGAACCAGCTGCGGGTCTACCGAGAGTCAATCGCTTGACCGACATCTACAATTCCATTTCGGTCAAGTACCAAATTCCGCTTGGTGGAGAGGATCTGAGTAAATATGTTGGTGCGCCGCGTTTAATCCGAGCAAAGGGAGATGAGAGGTTTGAGTTCAAGGATAGAGGCGTCATGGTCAAGGAGCCGCCGGAAGCTGGCGAGGTTGTTTGGTGCGACGATGTTGGTGTTACTTGCCGCAAGTGGAATTGGAGGCAGGACCCGAGAACAGCGTTGAGCGAGGAAACGACCAAAGTGCTGTTTGTTATGGATGCTTTGGATGGCTGCAGCGATGAGAAGCTCGAAACTGCGGGGAACGAGTTAATCGAGGCGATAAAGTCTTTGTCGGATCAGGTCGTCGTGGCGAAGAGGTGTCTCAGAGCTTCATAGAAGAACGCTGTATCCAGAGAAAACGGCAAAGACAATGCATTGTGAAGCAAAACATCCACCGAGAGGTTTCTGCAACAAAGAATGCTGCCAACTTAACATTCAGACATGTTCCGCCTAGTACATTGTTTCACCAACAATGAACAAAGCCCTTTGTGCAAAACCACCATTCCCATTCGTATATCTTCTCCTCGCAGCCTGCAATGCCAGACTCCCTCCTCATTCGCTCTCATTGGCAATTGCGCGTTGCCAAAGAACGTCTCATCAACTCTTTCTCTTCGCCCTTGATCAACACATCTCGTCACCGAAAGTCGCTGGTCGACAACCCCCCTCGACAAGATGTGCTACAAGGAAACCCCTTACTTCACAAAATGCGGCTGCTACGGCAGACCGCAATTCGTAGGTGAGCCCTGTATACGCGCTGCGGTCAATGTATCCCTTCGGTCTACAGGCTGTTGGGATGTCGTTGACTTGGGCGTAAAGTCCACTAACAGCGTGTGCGGGAAATGCGAAGAGGAGAGTCTCTCCGAGGAATCTCGACGACAGTCTCCTCCCAGCTGGTCTGGGGGTGAGAGCAGTAGCCCGCCATGCACTACCTCTCTTGATAGTGAGAGTAGTAGTGGTGCTGGCGGTATGTCGGGATCACCGGAGAAAAGGAAGAGGAGCGCCAGAGCTCAAGCCTGTGTTAGTCTATCCGGCATGGCGAGTTTCAAATCTCGTCGTGCGGATGGGGAAATCGATCGTAGTAAGACTGCGTATCGGGCTTTCTATGACACCGAGGCGAGGTTTTGGGGCTTGAACAGTCTGGAGCATACGGAATCCCGTCGAAACATGGTAAGATCGCAGGTTTCTCCGCCTCTCAGGAGTAGCCATGAAACCTCGCCTGACGACCGGTAGGCAATCTCCATCTCCATCATGATGCAGGTTTTTCAATCTTTTCTCAAATGTCATGATATCTTCTTCCAGCATTGTTTCTTACCTGCTTATTTCCCACTTATTTTCCAAATCCATTGTCTCCTGTACCAACCTATTCAGAAAGTCCTGAACAGCCAAACGGTGCCCCTCGCCGAGTAACACGAAAGTCGTACTCGGCCACATGCCATCCGATGACTGAAAGTTTCCGCCTCGGCAAGCCAATGACATATTGTGAGGCGAAAGATTCGAAGAAGAAGACCCATTGCAGAAGGTCCGCCAGCACCACGCTCACCTACATCATCCCTCTGAACCGGAGCATTCCAGGCTCACAGAGTCTTCTCAAACATCCTGGCGCTTGTGGGTTGTTGGCGAATCAACCTGCAAATCAGTAGCAAAAGTATGCCTCTTACCATCAAGGATGCGGTAGTGTTTCCAATGAACGACAAATCCGCCCGTTCGTCACTCCAACCAGACAGACGAAAGACCTTTGAGCTTGCGGTACATTAACAATGTTTGCTTGGTGCGCGTGAAGTTGTGGTGTTTCTCGCAAGTGGCAGTGTCGCGCCAAAAGATCACAATGTACTGGTCGTTCCGCGCCGTCGTCAAATACCAGCACCTTGGTCCAACGCAGAGAGGCGATCGAGGATGTAATACAGCTACGGCGAGTGTTTCCTTGTCGGCTTAAGAGTCGAGGTAAGAGATGAGAGAAACGGCGAGACTGTAGAATGTGAATCTGGTCAACGTGAACTGTACTGTACATATTCTCTGATTTGCAATTACTGGTATCAAGCTATTTCCGTCTCAACATTCGTTTCTTCGTGAATCGTTTACTTGCCGCCGAACCAGCCAGAGAGACCGCTCTTGGCCTTGGAGGCCTCCGCCTCGACAGTGTTGTCGAACTTGTCCTGTTATCAAGGTAATTAGCATGAATCTTGTTGCGGATTGTGAAGGACGAGCAACAATCGTGGTTGCTGATGCATGTCTCGTCTCATGGATGCTTTCCGTCTTCTCGTCCTCAGTCACTCACAATGTTCTTGTTGATCTCCTTGCCAGCGGCATCGAGCTGCTTGGAAGCATCCTGGCTCAGCTGACCAATCTTGTTGTCCATCTTGTTTGCCTCGGCCTTTGCATCGCGGCCGAGTTGGTTGAACTTGGATTGAGCCTGAGCGGCCGCAGACTCGGCGTCCTTCTTCATCTCCTTTGCGGAGCCTGGGATGTGATCGCGGACCTCCTGTAGGTTGATACGTTAGCATGTAACTTCATGGAGGGGGGTAGCGATGAGAATGAACTTACATGGCTGACTCGAGCGGCGTCGGCTAGAGAATCGTCGTGGTTAGCTTGAACAACATCGAGTAGAAGTCTCACTTCACATACCCTCGACCTTCTTCTGGGCAACCTTTGGGTCACCACCGGCCTGGTAGAAGTAGTATGCAGCTCCAGCGAGGAGAGCTCCACCGCCTACGGTCTAAAGCTGTATGTCAGTGACGTTGTTGGGAAGAGAGCTCTGCTCTACGTACCACGACTCTGTTGGACATGTTTGCTGTTTCTGAGGTACGACTGGGAGCGTAGGGTGTGTAGTTGGTGAGGGGTGATTTGCAGTGTTTGTTGTGGTGATGAAGAAGAACAGAGCAAGAGAGCAAGGCGAGGTTGGCAGAGCTCTTTGGCGGCGCCAATGACACTTGATTTCATTGCACATGTTCGTCGTCATTGCCCTGTGCGCTCTGCGCTAGTCCTTCCCCGGATTGAGACTGCCTGCCGCCGCCACGATCTGCGCTGGGAACAGGGAAGTCAAGGACGGAACGAACTCATCTGTGCTTCTTCTGAAGGGAAAGAAAGGAGCCGAGCATGCATTCACGTCCCAAGACATACTGCACTTGAAGTACAGAACAACCGCACGCTCGCTAACAACACACCCGGGCCATGTGGTGATTCCAACAACCATGTCGGTGGGAAACGATTCCGGCACCAGCTCCACCTCGACATCCCCAGCATCAACCCCGTCGTCACAACAGGCGCAGCAACAAACAGCATCTCGGACGGCGGACTCTCCAAGCCGCAAGTCGCGCATCGCCTCCATCCCGGAAGTGCTGTTCGGCCACAGCCATAGCGACGATTCGGCTCCTATTACGTTGCAAGAGAGGTGATAGCCAGTCCATGTCTTGATACATTCCCCACCGTTACCCTTTTACATATTTTATTCGTAATGTCTGAAACATCATCCTTGGCCCGCATTCCCAGTCCGTCCCGCATCAAGGCCGAACATCACATCGTCCTCGACGACCACACCGCGTCAAAGAAGCCGTCTTTCACGCACGAAACAGATGCTGAACGGGGTGATGGTGATAGCGATACTCCACCCACGCCCGGACAGGTTGGCCTGTATAAGCGACTGACCAACAATTCGTCCTCGGTGCGGCAATCGGTACGCCAGGAATACAACAAGCAAAAGTATGCTCGCTATGGCCAGGGGCGGTACCATTTCGACGATGCTCACGCCTCCGATTCCGACGCGGCAGAGGCAGGCGCAAGTTCGCCCATCGTCGGACAGGAGGCTTCGGCCGTTCATAAAGGATACCTGGAACGGGCGCAGAGCAAGGCGAAAGGGATGGTGAGCCGGAAAAGGACTCTCGGCAAGGGCGATCAACAGGACACGGTCATCGACATACTTTACGAAAATCAGCGTGGTATGTTCTTCTTCGGCATCCCCAAATACTCCAACAAATCCTTGCTGCCAGCCGACCCCAAGCCGTGGCAGAATGCGCAGTTTAGGACGAGCGCAGTCGACATTCGCAACGCGCAGGTACCGGACCCGGGCTGGGAGTGGGCGTGGAAGGGCTGGTACGTCGACATGAGCCGCGACGTGGACGAGGAGGGCTGGGAATACAGCTTTGCATTCGTGGGCAAGGGAGCGACTACATTTGCGTGGCATGGCACTCACCCATGGTTCCACAGCTTCGTRCGGAGACGGCGCTGGCTGCGCATGCGAAAAAGAAAAGACACAACCCATCGCACCAAGGAGAAGAGTCATGAGCTCACTGCCGACTACTTCACCATTCATCCCAAGACTGTGCGACCGACCTCGATTTTCAGTGGCCAGAATGGTTCAATAATGGCGCTGGCAAAATTGAGGGAGCCTGTGTTGGATGTTGAACAAATGGAAATTACAACCATCGGGGAGCTCTTCCTGGCGCTGAAGCGATCAAGTGTGGATAGAGAGAAGATCGTGGCTGTTAGGAAGTTCACCAACGAGGGAGGAGACGAGCTCTACTACCTTGGCGAGCGAATGGAGGAGATCATGGGAATGTTCATCTTTCAGTCCTCTCGACGGCAGCTACTCGGAGATCTTATCTCACGCCACGACAAGGTCCACAAGGAGCAGAATGAACTCGCCGCACACCAGCACGAAGAGGACGAAGAGAAGCAGAAGGCACACGAAACAGCAGCACGTCATGCTAGCAACCTCCTCAAGGCAGTGCACGCTGCGGACGAGCAAGTCAAGAGATTGGAATACTGGTCTGATCAAAAAGGCATAACTGACACTTCAGCCGCGGCGAACGGTGAAAATGGTCACAGTCAGCCAAGCTTTATGAACAAACAGCCTGCTCGTGCTGGAGCGCCTGCATTACACAAGGCGCAGTCATCTTACACCAACGGTCAACAGAGTGCAAGCGATACGGCGTACGAGGCGGCTCCTGATGCCCCGACAAGAGAAAGCAGTGTCTTCTATGATTCCGAGTCGAAGAATTCCAAGGGACGAGAAAGCAGTACAGGCGACGACGACAAGCCTCCATTGGAAAGGTTCACTACTGCACCTGAATCAAAACCTACCTTGGAAAGGTTCACTACAGCACCCGAAGGTGTGCCTGACGATGACCAGAAAAGTGAGATACAGGTCAGGTCTCCGACACTGGATGGTGTCGCCGAGGCGGCGGAGGAAGGACAGCGAGAACACCGAAATCTCAGTCCTACGAAACGGTCCAAGGTAGCGGGCCGCAGTGTACAAATTGTAGAACCAGCGCCCTTCTCGCCGGAGATAGGTGGTGAGGAGTTTGCAACACCCCCAGAGAGTCCGTAAGCGACTGACGAGGCTCGTACAGAGAGCGAAGATGATTTGTCGGATGGTGACGGCGATGTGATTAATCGCAATGACACCAAGACTCCTGATAGTATCAGGCAGTTCATGATACAGATGCGCGCGCCGAAGAACTGGATTGATCAGGCGTTTGGATAAACAGCCATGTCCTACATATGGGATGGGACGTTGCTGCATATTTCCTTTTGTGTACAGCGTACATACGTTGGAGATGGTGGGGATGGCGTTATTGATGACATTGTATCTGGCAGAGGGATCCCTTTACTCGTTTATATGGGCATTTCTGGTATGTTCGATTTGCTGTGAGTGGTGGTGTATTCCTACGAACAAATTTGATTACTACGTTGAAGATAGGAGGCATCCCCTTTCGAGCCCTTTGTGGCGGTAGCGATCGAAGAATATCTATATTCCACCGAACAACGGGATCTGGCTCTGGTGATATGGTCGCGGACTTAGCCGCGATTGTCTTGATTCCGTAGAGAGAACTTCTTGGATTCCAGCGCCCGAATTAAGGTTTGACGCTAGCCGACTTCATCAAATCTCATTCACTTCACGCCGAAGTCGGCATCTACGAAGCAAACACATTGCAGGTTTGTGAGTCAAAGATATGCATGAGGACGGTCGTTTAAGTGGCTTGCCGTTCCGTGCGGATCCCCCGTTTCCTGGCAAGGAATGAAAGGCTCGAGGCTCACTCGCTTGACAGCGATGCTCGTACTGATTTTGCTTCTCGCGAGGAACGTGTAGGTGCTACTGAGGCATCTATCAGGTTCAATGACTGAGTCGCCTGACCTTTAGTCGGCTGACAACGTTYGATGAGCTGCGCAGACCAGACCATTGCCAACTGTTCGAGGAATGAAGAATGGAAATCTTTGCTTTGCGCGACAATGAAGGTATGTTAGACTTCCATCAGAAATTATGCCCAGCATGCCGAGGAGGTTATCCTCGTAGCGCGACTGCGAGTAGAACCAGATCCATGAGTTCTCTCMACCAAAAGCGGTCTGTCCGTTGAGCAGAATCAAACCAAGCCGGAGATTATTGAAAGACTCGCATCAAAACTGTCTCAAAAGTAGAACCATTTCAAAAAAGGACAGATCAACAGGCCATCAAGCTCACCGGGCTGTGCATCATCGCCGCGCTCCCCAGCAAAGCCGAGAGTAGCCCATTGTGCAAAACATCTCGAGCTTGGACTACTCTTCTCGGAAAAATAAACGGAGCCTTTCAGCCCCCTCCAATACTCAATTGGTTGCAATGGATCCACTGTTGGCTTTTCTACGCATTGTCCGCCGATCACTTCACGGCAGACGCCGGGACATGCTACAGATCCTCCGGAGCTGCCTCCGTCTCAACGATTAAAGGCTTCCACCACCGCTCAACAGACGTACTCACGGGATTCAAAACGCTCGTGAACATCCGACGTCTCTCATGATCTTACTCTAGTCATGCCTGGGAAGACCGCCATGCCAGCTGTGCCCTCGCTGTACATTCGGGTAAACAGTCGTGTGAATGAACCAGATGACGACCAGACGGCGCATTGGGATAAAAAAAATCACAATACGCATGGTCTGCCAGCCACCTGCTATTGTTGCCCGCCTGACAATAGAAAAGATTTCTGCTCGCAGAGAACACAAAACTTCGTCTGCTGTTTCTTTCTCTTCTTCTTTCACCCCCATACCATCACATTCCCACAGCTTTGATAGCACCCTTTCCCCTTCCCTTCCCTTCCCTTCCTTTCACACAACCACACACATCACAATGTCCGCCTCCTCTTCTGCTGCGTCCTCTCCGCCGTCTTCGCCGGCACCAAGCGGCCCCGGTGGCCCCTCGGCCGCCAACGACGCACCCAAGCGGTGCACCATCAAAATCAACCCCAAGGCGGCGTTGGCCGCCACACTCTGGAAGTGTGGCGATCTCACCTGCAAAAACACAGACATGACCAACCAGCCGCGTGAGAGGACCGGCCGAAAGTTCATCTCCGACTTCTTCGGCCGCAACAAGAGCGAGACGTCGGCCATTCCAGACGACGTCTGGGCTTGGGTCTGCCGCAAAGACTACCAGCGCAGCAAATACGCCAGCGACAAGTCCCCAGACGCCTACAGTTCCTTCTGGCTGTCGGCTGTCATGACCCAGCTCATCCGTCTGCAAATGTGGCGTCCCGAGGCCATCTTCGAAGTCAAGCTGCTCAACCGTGCCGAAGAGCGACTCAACACCTACAACTCCGCTCTCGTCCAGAATGGTAACGACACGGCAGCAGCCAAGCGACTTGTCTTCGTCGGTCCAGCCAGTGGCAAGAAGGGCCCTATTCCAGCCAGCAACGCCGACTCCATCGACCCAATCCAGGCCCAGCACATCAAAGACACCTTCTCCGGCTTCCGCACCATTGACTACATCATCAACTTCATCTACCCATGGATCGATCAATCACTCCAGTCCGGCGCTCTCACCCGCATGCCACCCATCGAGTTTCTCGTCCAGGAGCCCGGCGAAGACGAGACCGTCAACGACCCTTCCGAAAACTTCCAAATGTGGCGCGATTTCCTCGAGCCCAGATGGACTGAGCAGGACCAACAGGCCGCAATCGCTCTGATGGCCCTCAGCAAACAGGAACTCCGCCCCATGAATCTCACCTGGGAGGCTCWCCACGCTGCAGTTGCTGAAGACGCCGCCAAGCGCGCCGCCGCCCTCGCAGCTACAACCACTCCACCACCTCACACCGCCGAGAGCGAAGGCCAATCCTCCAAGTCCAAGGACAAGCCTCGCATGACTGACGAGGAGAAGATGGCTGCTGCCCTTGCCGCCACTACCCCTCCACCATCATCTCCCACCACCACCACCCAGAGTCACAGCCCGTCTTCCAAGTCCAAGGGCAAGCGTCGCATGGTTGATGAGGACGAGCAAGCTACTGTCCCTGAGCTGGTCTACAATGGTCGCAACGTCGCCAGCAAGAAGCGCAAGATCGCGCCCGCTGCTCCTCTGATTGAGAAGAGACGCACTCACAGCAGTGTGAACTGAAGGAAAAGATGATGGAAGGATACAGACACCTTGATGACTTGACAGCGTTGATGATGGATAGAAGCAGATCGCACTTCAGCGGCAATGACGGCAACGGCAATGATGATGATGATGATGATGATGATGATGATGGGATGCAAAGGACATGACATGGCAGCGATGATAGCGTTTGTAGCGAGCGCGCTTTTTTACTTTGCAGAGATTAGAATTCTCTGGTGTACGATCATGCAGCAGTTTGATACAATATTGACGGCCTTTACATTRCTTCTCTTCTCTTCTCGTTCTTTTCAATGTGATACTATCTCTCGCTTCCAGCAGCTGCTGTTCAAACTCAAGGCCGTCTTCCAAGATCCTCAATGGCTTCTCATCTTGTGCCCGCCTTGTCATGCACCTGCGGGATCTGTCACGAGGAAGTTCGCTGAGATGGAAACAAGGTCATGCAACAAACTTACCCGCTCAGTGGAGAGAAAGAGCAGAAGGGGTATGTCACGTTGTGAAGCACGTGGTAGTTTATCAAATGCTTTCCTTTCATCATCTAAGTTACATCTCGCCTGGTATCTATTTCGTTTCATCATCATTCATTAAAGCTTCTCCAAGATCAAGAACTTGGCCTTGTCACCCCGACCCTTGACGTAGTCCAACGAATCGAAGCTGACGACCTTGACGGCACCGCTCTTCTCCAGCCTTTCGGTCTCCGCCTTGAAGCCACCAGGCACCCAWATGTCCTCCAGGATCGTGGAGATGACGGTACCACCCCTCTTGGTAATGCGAACAAGCTCGCTCAATCCTGGGGTAGGTCCAACGTGGCCGGATGTGAAGGTTCCGACGCATGTAATGACATCGTAAATGTCGTCGTTTAGTGACAGCTTCTGGCTCATGTCCGCTTTGAAGACACTGCGGTATGCGCCAGTCTTCTCGGCGAGTTTAMGCATGGGGACGGAAAGGTCCATACCGTCGATGGTCTTGGCTCCGCCAGCTTTCAGGGCCTCAGCCACGAGACCGGTGCCGCAGCCGGCGTCAAGGATGGTGCCAGAGGCGGCTCCGGGGATCTTCAGGGCCTCCTTTGCGGCCAGTAGGGGAGCGACGTATTCCTTGTCATTGACTTCGGCGTTGTAGGTGGCAGCCCATTGGTCGTAGAGTTTCATGCAACCGGCAGAGTCGGTGCTGTTGCGCGCTTGTTGGAGCAGAGTCTCCAGAGTCTGGGTCTGCGTCTGTGTGGCCGTTTGCGACATCTTGATTTGGGTACTGCAAAGTGAAATATGGTAGGGGTATGGACTTTATGTCTTGATGCAGGTAGTAGAATTGAAAACTAGGGTGAGGGCAGAAGTTGAATGGACTTTTTTGCCTGTTGAAGAATGGTGCTGCAGGAACCATTTGAACGGGCCGTCCTCTCGCTTTTAAGGCCTGCCTTTGGTCTCTAGGCTTGGCTCTACATCATGTCTGACTTACCCCAACCCTCCACGGGAAATCTCGAGCTCTGGTTCAACTTGCACTGGACCTCCGCCAAAGGTTTGATACAGTTGGCCTCAACGCAGGGAATCGAGAGATCCACCAACGCCGGAGCTGACAATGCTTCGTTAGCGCCTCGAGCGTGGGCAGCCCGGCCTCTCAGATGGCAGCGTTGTGACGTGCTTTGGTCCTGACTGGGGGACGCAAGATTGGATGTCAAATCAGAGGAGCGGGTTAGCGGAGACGGGCTTGAGCGAAAGGAGACCTTGAGCAGCCAATGCCCCAGTCGGACCTACGGTGGACAAAGTTAGTTGCAGGACGGCTCGGTGAAATCAAAACAAAAGAACGCGTGGGGGAGGGAAGGTCCGAGCGACAAGGTGAGGTGGATTTTGAGGTGTGTGGTGCGGGGCAGGCGCGCTACGAACAGGGATTTTTGGAGTGGAAGGAATCCACTGGAGGCATCCAACCACTCGAGATTCTTCAACGAGGATGCCCGTTGATTGTTGTCAAGATGGACTCCTCTACATCCAAAGCCAATGCCGGAAAAGTCTCGCGGACTGATCCCTCGCTCGAGAAGAAAAAAATCCGGACCCCTCATCTCGGCTGCATGGCCGTCTTCGCATCTGATGCATGCAATGCAGGTAAACGAAAAGTATAAGGGGGGMACAGCTGTCTTCAGACTTCACGTCATCGCACCAAGACATATGCCGCCGACCCGAGCAAGCATTGAAAAGCCTGGCGCTCGCTGCCTTTGGGCCCACACCCGTGAGAAGGGCGATGTTCTGGACAATGTCAACACGAATCTTGACGTTGGGCAAMCCCTTTCTCTCTGTAGAGGACTCCTGTCGAAGAAAAGGGAGCTTTCCAAGCGCCTCCCGACAATGTATCCCGCTGAGGCTGTGTTCGATCAACCTCCTTCTAGTCTGGGAACAGGGTCAAGCGATGGGCGCTCGCAATCTCCAAAATCGATTCATGGGATTGATCCACTCCTCGGTCCCGCACGAGCTCCATGGTCTGACAGCTTACAAGCTGCATATCATGCATATCATCGAGACACTTTATCCGRGCAAATCCAACCTGCCACCTGGCGGTTGCTGTGCATAGCTGTGTGGTAAAAGCCTCGAAGATATGGGAATTCCAACGGCCTGGCCTGGCTTTCACCATTGGCTCCTCTGCCTTTGTCCTGACTATATGGAAGACACAATGGCTTCGGTATGTTACGCGGCAATTCGTTGGTCGATCAGTTCCCCCTTCCGTCTGTCCCATGTCACTTTTAACACTACTTTCAAAATAATCCTGCTCGGCTGAAAACAARACTGGGACTGCGTTTGGTTTAGCGGCCGTGGTCAGCTCTATACTGTCTTTAGCGATACCGGGGAAGTGATGTGGTCTTCCACGCCCAATGGAACCCTTGACATGGATTCGTGGATGGGAGGTAGCAAACTCTTGCACGAATGTATTTGCTAACTTGTTGGTGCTACAAGACCCACTGATGGTGGGATGCCCGCGTGCTCGTGATCAAAATGACAGCGGACCCTGTCTCTGGATGTTGCCTCGATTTGTGATCTTTGACATGGCAGCAGAAACTTTGTCGTCAACAAGGTGGGAACCCGGCAAATTGACGTGCATGTGAACGAGAAGACGCCATGCTTCCACGCAGCTCACATGGAACTGCAACCCAATGGCACTCTTGGCGACGTACATCAGAAGTCATGGTCCGCATGAAGGGAGAAAAGTAATTTCAGCAGGCCACCACGGGAAATGCGTAACGGATCCGACCCGAATACGCTCGCCTCAAGGAACTGAGGCCGACTCTCGACATATGCCGCCCGAATACCTCCTGCCTAGCCATTGCCCCGGGAATTCTCTCGCCTTCGCAGGAAATACTAGCGCGGCCATGCTGTAACTTCCCACGCGCAGCAACCACCAGCTCCCTGCATTAGAGCTTCATCAACACGTTCGATACTTCGCCCGCAGCTCCGGTGTGGCGTACGTGGAATGAACCATATGCAATGCAAAGCTGGGAGGTGGCACTCTCGAGTCAAGACTGGTCCGAAAGACTGGTCCGAGGAAAAGAGAGGGGAGTTTGTGCAAATGTCACGTCTTGGTGAGACACTCTCTTTGTAGTAGAGAGCTGCGCAGCGAGACGTCTTTTTTTCCCAAAGCAGGACCAAGTCTTGATCTTACCACTTGGAGCGTTCGGTTAACAGCTTTGAGCGATCATTCAGCCTCGGTGTGCATACATCCTCGCATCGTGTGGTACGTTGTTAGTGTGCGGGTGTGAAATATGGTAAGCAGATGTGTCGTGCTCAGATGCACGCTAATGAGACATGCATGTCCAAAGGAATGACAGTGAAAGATCAGGGATGAGACATCGTAATCTGGCCGCGAGTAGTCAGCGTGCTTGGAGAGACTTCCCCCTCAACTCCTCTGTCCACACAATGCGTACTCGCAGGTGGAGATTGCTCCGAGTTGCGAGGGAGATCCGCACGCGGTGTTTGTACATTCGCTCCCTAGCAGCTTCTGCGTAGTATACAATGCTCATCTCTTCCCGATCATGAATCATCGGTTCGATCCTCTCTTCTGACCCATTTCCTTCTTTCCCTGCTTGCCCTTTGGCAACGACTGCCTAGCCTCCGCCATGACAGGCTCTTCGAGCTGGCTCAGTTTGATCTGCCTGGCCTTCTCGATGGCGGCCGCACCACTGACAACGCGGTCCTGTTCCACCCGTTTGCCCTCCTCCAATAATAGCGCTCGTCGCTTGGCCTCCAATGCCTCCTTCCGCGCCGGAGTCAATCTCCATTCGTCTGGGAACACCGGTCGTTTCTTGACCTTGTGATGCCGAAGGTCCAGCGGGATATCCTCGAATGAATCTCCTTCTGTATCTTTAGCCTCTGCGATCAACTTATCAATCGTCTGACCTAGATATCGCTTATTCTGTGCCTGCGTCTCGAGCGATTCACAATTCATCCGTACGACATCCTTCTCCGGGTTATAGCGTGGCCCAGCCAACTTCTTCAATTTCAATGCCGCTGCTTCAGAGAGGTTGAGATGTGCGACTGTGAATTCCACCACCACCTTGCGACTTGCAGGGTGGGGCTCGCCAAAGTAAGTTGTATAGCGCCATCGCAGCGGCAGCTCTATATGTTTCGGTGGTTCAAATGGGCGAGATAGTTGAGCGAGCAAGGGCATCTCCCATGCCGCCAGTCGGACCATCTCGCGCAATTCGCGGTGCTGCTCCAATTCGGCGTGTGCGGTTGATGAAATTTCGGATTCGTCGAGGAGTGTCTCCTTTAGCGCGGCCATTTCTGCGTCCGAGTCCGTGTTTGCGTCGAAGTTGCGGTTGTATGATGATGCTTCTGCTGTTCTCCGTGCGGAAATGGAGTAGAATTGTCGCGCCGTCCATTGTCGCTGTGAAGAGACTGCGTGGTGTTGAGATATATTACGCGCTGCCTGCTGGCATACGCGTTTGAAGGGAGCCGCCATGGGGATCGGGGAGTGGATGGGATGGGATGGATAATGTTGCTGGAAGTGTTGCGCCTCTCCCAAAGTGCAATTCATCTAGTCGTGCACGGTCCTCCCGCGGACATGGACGTACCTTACCGATACTTCACTTCTCTCTCGCCGCCAGCACGAACAACAATGTCTGCCACAGCTTCTGGATATCACGGTCCAGACGCAGTGGAAAATATCATCGGCTTCACAATGATATCCTCTGCACGCGGTATTATTCTGTCAATACCAGCTACGAAGGTTTCTTTGACTTTGCCTTTTTTCCCTTTGCTCTTACTTCCATGCCTCGTCACTCCATACCTCGTCACCGCATCGCTGGAACGACAGTAAGGATGCTCATCATCAAGGTGTACGGCATACTCCGTGATATTCGCTATGATCCGTTTTTGAGTTGGCCGTTTCAACTTTGTTTGCGCTATGGACGACTAGACTGGTGATATGCCCGGTGGTATGGACTTTGAGCCAATCAGGCTTTGCTGTAGGATGAACATTTTACATTTGACGCACCGAATCATACTTGAACAAAAACTGACGTTGCTGCTCCTGGGAGGAATTGTGCTCCTTCTTCTTTCTACACTCCGTTGACAGTCGTCGAGCCCATCGCGCGCGAAGGTCGGCCTTGGAAAAACTACAGAGTGTGCCATAAAAACGGACGACGATGATACGACCGTGGATACTTCTGGTGGCATCGCTCACAGCAAGTGGATACGCACGCGTAGTACACAACACCACTGGTCATACGACAGTTCCAACCCCAACGACTTACACGATTATCACCGGACATGGGAGCTCATTTGCAAGCAGCTGTCGATCAGCTCTTTGGAAATGGGAAGACGCGTCGTTGGGTTGGGGGACAATTGGTAGCAACTCAGCTTACCAGACCACTACATATCTCCAACCAGCCCTTGCTCCAGTGAWCTCGGCGACTCGCCTGGTTACACTCTGTGATGGACATCCGCGGGCAGTTGGAGATGCACGCCAACTACCGGACTCCATAACCAGTACGGACATCGAAACGTACACCAACCCGCCTACAGACTATCCAGTCCCGATGCCATGCACAATCGGTTCATCTGATTGCGTCAACCTGTACGAGACGTATAGCGCTTTGCTCTCCACTGCGTTGCCTGGAATGACGAAGGGATTGACCTTTTCAGCGCCACCTTGTGCGACTGGTGCCAACCGAACTTTCTCATTCTCTTCGGCAAGGTGTGATCAAGGCTATGTAGGAATACGGGCATCGTCGGTCCAGCTTCTCTATTGGCCAGTCCGGACTGTTGAGAATTTTGACTACTTCTGCAACCACCACTCCATCACGGCTCCAGTGTCACCACAAACTTTACCTGGAACTCCTACTGGCTCTGGACCAAACACTTTCGTGACTGGCAGTTTGACCATCACATCTCCGGTATAAAATTCTACTCTGGCACTTAGCAGATTCGGCTTCTGACAGTCTCCCAGACTATAGCGCTGTCGTTTAGTGCACTAAGTCGTTATGACGATTGTGGTACAACTATCGATCATACTATCATCACCCTCCTCCCTGAACAACTGACAAGCGTTCGAGGAGCTCGTGCTCTATTTGATTGGTAAGAATGGCAAGGTCTTGCAAGATGCTCTGTTGTGTACATTGCTGAACTTGTCTGACCAGGCAACCCTTCAACTACGGAGACTTGAACTGGATGTGTCTCACGCCAGACAAGAGTACATACACTCTTCAGAATGTGATGGGGCCCGACTGCTATCAAAATGTGCCAGTAAGCGGAGAAAATCTTTCTTGGTAAACTACGATATGCTGATATTTAGAAGGCGCAAGCTTATTGGTCAGACGCGGTTCGCTTTGATCGGGCTACGAATGGCCAATATGAGAACTCAAAGGAGCAAAGGGCTTGGACCATGATGAACGACTACCAACCGCATATCATCCCTCCAATGTCTTTGTGGTCCGAGACTATGCAGAGTATATGGGGCCGGTCGGCGAGGTGGGATATCGATGGGACCTGGGATCCGTGAGTCGTCATTCCACAAAGGCCGGAAGACATGTGTTTAGGGTGATGGCTAACAATCCCGCTTGATAATAGACCCATCGCTCTTCAGCAGGAGGCTTCGGTTGCGAAGCCGACTCTTCCATCGACCGCCTCCGCCACTCCGACGACTTTTACGTACCTCACTCATCCAGCAACAGTATCTCCAACCCCTGCGAAGCTTGGCGATACTTTGCCTTCGCCTACTGAAGCTCCGCAACCACATCGAGAATCGACAAGCGCAGTTCCCAGTGAAGTAGTACCTTCATCAGCGACGAATGTACATGGAACCGGGTATGCTGCATCATCACCGCCGGAGGAGACCGTCGTTCCGGAAGAAGAGCCTCGAAATTCATCGGGAGTGCATCAAGGCGCAGCAGAAGAGCCCGAAAAATCACCGCAAGAAACGGTGGTTCCAGAAGCTGTGCCTTCAGGTCATTCCGTCAAGACCGACAGCCCAGGGGCGATATCTATAACCCCATTAAATGTTGGAACGGGAGACTTCATCGGCACGGTCATTCTTAACAGCGTCACTTATAGCTGGAAGACTGGGAGCAGCAATCGAGTGATTTTGCAGAACGAATACACCTCTACCTGGGTAACTATCAATGATACGACTTCTACAATCGACTCGCAAGTGCTCAGCACCGCACTCGTTGGGATGGAGAACCCTCATCCTACTGTCAGCGCCGGCGATACTTCAGCCCCACCTGCTGATTCGATAGCGAGCGGGACACAGACGACCTCTTCATTGGACAACCCCCACCGCAAGACGTCCCGAGCAGTTCAGCTCACGTCGGGAACATCTACTTTCTTCATTGCTGGGCTCTTGTTTGTGGTCAGCCTATTCTAAGAGTTCCGGTGCTTTCGATGATGATGGACTTACTCCCTGACCAGGCCAAGAAATGAAGGAATTTCACAGATACGGTGCAATGGTGCCGTACTGCTTCACGTGCCCTACCCTAGACACCCCACCAATCGACCAAACCGCAATCCAACGCATATGCGAAATGTTCGTCACCACATCCCTCCTCGGACCCAGGATTTTTTCTGAGAGGGCGACGCAAGCTTCTCGATTTGCCAGAGTCCGCAAGCTTCGCGATTTCTGGACCGACGAAACGAACGCTCGGTCAGTTCGCTTCGGGACCGTGGAAGTTTACTTTCACGAGGACGAGGAGCTCGAGAGCTTCGAGGGAGAGGGAATCAAGCCAACGGTACAAGATGGTGGGATAATCCTTTGGATTGAYAGTCCACAATGCCGTGCCACCGTAATAGTGTTGCATGAAGATTTGGCGGTGGTGGCGGTTGATTCGGAGCTGCCAGGGTAGTGTGTACTGATCGCTTATGAAGCGGTCGGGGGAGTCGATGGTGTCTGAGTTCAGAGCGAAGGTTTCTTCTACGATCATGTCGTAGAGTTCTTGGGGTAGGTTGTAGAGTCTCCTGCGCAACTCTTCGAGTTCTGGGTCCGAGACTGTTGGTTTGGAGGCTTGCGGGGTTGTGCGGGAATGAGAAGCCATTTGGACGACTGCGGTGGATGTTGATGGTTCTTCGGGGGTACAATTCGCCAAGGTTTGGCCTCGCCCGGCTTTGGTATCCTCTGGTCTTGGTCTCTGTGCTACATCCGAGTCCTGGGGCATTATACAGTCGGAAGAGGCAATCCTGACAATGCCTGCGGATGAGTCCGGTGGAATCGATACCCCGACCGTCGAGTTGGGTGTGGCTGGGCTATGTTCATCTTCCGCGTCATCCGGCTCCGACAGAGTCCCCATGACCGGATCGTCTGGATCTCTACACGAGCAGGAAGCGATCCTCATGGTTCCTGGATAACGTGCGAGGTCTGATAGAATGTGGTTTACGTTCTCGCTATCATCTGGGACTATCCTGCTGCATGCACAAACCATGATCGGTCGGTCGCGCAATCACGACTCGCCTGTAGTATCTAGATAGGAGGAAGAGGGTATATCGCAGGGAGAAGATCGACCTTCTAGTCAGCTTAGTGACGTTGTACTTTCGACTAGAGCGCTGGTCAATGGAATGGTCGACAGTGGTGATGATGGAGTGTCTGCTGTGGTCAGAGTTTCGTTGTTACTAAATTGCGGGAAGTTCACTACAGACCACACTTGGCCTTCCCACCCAAAGTATTCGAATATTCCAGCCTGAGGATGTCTGCGGAAGGCAGCAAAAGTTATGCACTAGTAATCATATAAGTCTGATATATCTATTGGCCAAGCCAGCTCCTTCCCAAACAAGCTTAAATCCCCGGCCCGCTTGCCTCCCGCCATTTGGGGAACCTTTCATGTGCTCACCTCCAGAATCTTGATCCTCACCACTTCCACAACAATAATGTAGCAGCTATATATCATCGCATCGCATACATCATGCCATCGAATCCGCCGCAGTCTGGAAAGACATGCTTTGTCACCATTGGCGCCACAGCATCCTTCACCGGCTTGATCAAAGCGACTCTTACTCCAGACTTCCTCGCCGCATTGGAATCACACGGATATACGGAATTACTGGTACAATATGGTCAAGGCGGCAAGGAATTATTCGATGGCTGCTGTGCGGGAGTATTATCGACTGTGAGACTTCATATTCATGGTTTCGACCTCGATCAGGCGGGTCTGGGACCATATATGCTACGCGCCAAAGGTGGACAGCGGAATGGACGAGAGGAGGGTGTTGTGATTAGCCATGCCGGTAGGACTCACCAACTAACCTGGCTGGTGGATTGTTGATATATAATTGCTGATGTCGTAGGTTCTGGTACGATCCTCGACGCTCTGCGAATTTCCGTTCCGATTATTGTGGTGCCGAATTCTGAACTGCTGGATAATCATCAGGTCGAACTTGCTGAGGCGCTGGCTGAGCAGGAATATGTTGTTCATGGGAGGTTGGAAGAGTTGAGTCGGGCGTTGCAGGAGGCGAGTGTGTTGGCACAGAGATATAAGGCGTGGCCGCCTGTCAATAGTGGTGTGCATCGGGAGGTCATGTCGTTGAAGAGCGTGCTGGATGATGAGATGGGATATTTGGATTAGAAGGACGGCCTCCTTGGTACTGAAAGAGACAGGTGTATGGTATGTAAGGTGGAAGGACTACAATTGAGCAGGCGTCATATCCTTGGCTGCTATTCAGAGCATGTGCATGTCCTGTCCTGGTCTGCTCATGTGTATGCGCTGCCGTGGTGGTCAGCGAAAACTTCAGTTCATTCTCTTCGCTACGAACGGATCTAGTCAGTTCTGCGTAGRGGAGTGAACAGACCTTTTCGCCAACCGAAGGGCGGACGCGAAGAACACATGCGTTGACATTCGTCTCACGGACAAGCCCTTTCATCGTACGATACCACGCCAGCAACATCGCTCGAGTTGCAACCTCATGAAGAGCCTTCTCCCCACCACTACGGCGTCTATCTACATTCGAGGTTATTTATAACGACCGAAAGGCTCAATTTCATTCAGTGGAGTTATCGACATGCAATATCCACAACCTGTTTGACACAACCTACCCCATCTCTTTCCCTCGCTCAACCATGGACGACTCACCACTCTCCCATCTTCCAGCCGAGTTGACGAATCACATCTCACATATGCGAGCTTTCGCTTACCTTCGAATACCAGCTCAAGCTTTGGGATTTCCCGCCGCAGAATAGTCTCACACGTGTCTGCCGACATACCCGCGCCGAAACTCGTCAGTTCTTCTGGGCTTCGAACAGCTTTACCCGCGAATGCTCCTTTCGTTCGGATTCCCATTAGGAGGACATATTTCAACTGAGAAGCGGAACGAGAAGCGGAAGGAGTACGCGGAGCACGTCTGCAAGATCATCAAGTTCGAAATCGGAGTTCAAGCTATTCGCCGAGTACAGTGCGTGAAGTTCTCTGGCCTGGGTGTTGATGGCGATTTACACTCCCAAGCGAGGTATCGTAAAGTATCCATGGAGATCTGTGTAGAAGAGGACGATTCAATACTCTTACGCCTACCAATCTCTTCGCACCGCTCGAACTCTTTCTTAGATTGATGCTCACTGCGTACGATGAGCTTGGCCGCAAAAGAATTCCCCTCTGAATAAACAAGTGCTTCAATGTGGAGCTTGTCATCAACCCTGAGCATTGGCGCGGCAATACCAGGAATAGGCAAATCTATGGTGGTCAGAAACCCTTTGACTTCTGCGCTTTGCTTTGGAAAAATAGCTTGGATGTGGGAAAGGAAGCCCTCGGTGTGAAGTCTCTGCGATGTCGATTGTGAAAGGTCCCCTTCGACTGGTGGCGAAACAATACAGTGAATGAAGATTCAACCGAGGGTCGTTAAAACAGCCGAAGCGTAGAAGGTGGGCGCAAATCACATGCGAAATCGGTACCTGGCGTTGTGTGTATGGGTCCTCATGCATAACCGATGGCGCTTTACGTCCATACGGCAAAGGCTGAAGAGGACGCCAAGCGAGCTAGTTGGTTCTCACATGCAAATCAACCCATCTAGACCGCAAACACATCTCCCAATTGTCTTCAAGTCACTTTGAACCGCAAAGCAACTGCAGGGATATAAGTATGCTTCGTCGAGCCCTGCCTGACTTTCGTCATTTCATCAACCACCGTCTCTACACCATGCTCTCCAAAGACGACACCGTTGTTGCGACTGACCTCATAGACGCAACCTCACCGCAAATCGACGACTTCAATGAGAATGAAGACAAGCAAAACTTCTGGAGTCGAACTCATTACACCGGCAGTCTACTCTTCTACATCGGCGCCTTCATCCTCCCAGCCCTCTACTCACACTAGCAAAACTCTGGGTAGCCAACATCGACTCATCTGCCGTCGTCACCACCGACGTCTTCACTTACATTGGGGTAATCTCCGAGGTACTGAAACGAAGGTCTACCGCGAGCATCCTGGAACATCATCGGCGACAAGAGCCAATCGATCCCTCGCATCCCGTCATGGACTCTCATACACCTTGATCATAATTCAAAGCCTTCTGGGATTCATCATGTCTCTTGCAATTGTCGGTGCTGCTCAACAATTCGCCAAAGCATTTGTCCCCGAGGAGGTCCGCGAAATATCATTGACTTATGTGCGCATCTCCGCTTTCTCGGCGCTTTCTTCTGCGCTTGAGACGGCTGTTGCGGCTGCGACTAGAGCTCTGGATCAGCCTGATGTGCCTTTGATCATCAGTTTTGTGAAGTTTACCGTCAATATCGTCCTTGATATGATCTTAATCTCCAAATTCCATGTCTCGGGTATCACTCCGACTGTCAACACTCAAGCCGCAACTCAATTTGGCATGTGGACTGGCGGCATCACTTTCTGGACTTCTATACTTTGTCTGGACTACGAGAAGACGGTTGAGTAAGATCAACGATCATTCCAGCACAGGAGAACCCGCACGACCTTCCCTTCGCGCATTCATCATTCTCGCAAGACCTGGATTCTTCACCTTTCTGGAATCTGCAGTCCGGAATGCACTCTACCTCTGGCTCGTCAGCGGCGTGGTATCTCTTGGATCAGACTACGCAACAGCCTGGGGTGTCTTCAACACGATTCGCTGGGGTCTCATCATGGTTCCCTTCCAAGCACTCGAAGCTACCTCTCTAGCATTCATCGGGCATACCTGGGGTTCCTGGCGAGGTATACCAGAACTGGGAATCACACCCGTCATCCCCAAGCGACGTGGAGGGATCTGAGATTCATAACCCTACCAGCTCTCCGTTCTTGTGCGATTGCTCTAGCAGTTGAAATTCCCATCTGTCTCTTTCTCTCCTTCTACGGCGCTAGGAGATTCGCCATGTATCTTTCCGAAGATATGAAGGTTGCGGTGATTACGGAGAAGATGTGGAAGACTATTGATTGGTGCTATATCTTCTACGCCGTCTCTACTCAATTAGCGACTATTCTTCTTGCAACTCGACCGCGTTGGTATCTCTATCAGTCGTTGGTGAGTAACCTCTTCTGGGTCCTTCCATGGGCGGTGGTGGTTATGCAGATTGATATCACGGCTGAGGATGCTTGGAAATATCACTCGATTGTGTTTGGTGGGAGTTTGGTTTTTAGCTTTGTGGATGTTGTTGTTGTGGATGGGATTTGGGTGTGGACTCTCTTGCGAGGCAGGATGACGGTATCGAATGTGAAAGTCTCTACGATTCATCGGGACTAGAGTGGTGGTAGATGGAAGGGGTTTGGACTGAGTGAAGATGGGATCACGTTTACCAAGGATGCACCTCTGATCCATCAATTGATCTTCTGCTACTTTCCGGTCATTCCGTGATGTTGTGTGCCACTACTGGAATGTCCGGTATATACATACGGGACCCCAGAAAGGGGGAAACTTTGTCCTTCTCCAGATCCATTGACTTCTCAGAAGAAATTCTCGGGCTCTTTTATTCCCATATCTCACCCTATTCGTCATGGGTACTAAAAATCAGCTTTGTCAACCAGTGGCAACGCTTAAACCTCCTCCAAGTCTGACCCAAACCGCACGCTGAGCATGGGGGAGTGTGCTACGATGCCAAGTTCGATTAGACGACTCCGTTGATCCGTAGATGACTTCAATCAATCGCTGGGCTTACGCGCCATTGAGGTACTGCAGCTTCAAAGAGCGCCGAAGATCTATGAGCGAAATAGACCGCGAAAGTTCAACTCCCGATATCGTCCTTGAGCTATCAAGCATCTCATGAACCGGCCCGAGAAAGAATGATTAATGAAGATGCGACTCTCCGACCTTCAGGGGAACAGCACCCTACGCTACACTAGCGTCTTGGACTATAGATCCTCCAACCTCAAGAAAGCGTAACCAAATATCCACTCGCCGTCAAACTCGCATTACTATTCGTATCCCAATTCTTCCCCATCCCCCTCGCATTCTTCAAAAAGCAATTCCCAGCCCAAGCAGGAATAGAATACGTCCTATCAGAAGAAAAGCACCAACATCATCAGCATATATATATCCCTCATCCCATTCCCTCTCCACAAAAATGGTAAGGTAGGGAGGTAACTCACAAATTCGCATAATAACTAACAGCCACACATTTATCCCCCAACGCATTCCCAATATTCAACTGGAGATTTCTCTGTTGACATTGATCCATACACTGTTCGAAAGAATAAACCGTGATTCCCGCAAAATTCCTTACGATAATCGAGGAATTATCATAGGATGTTTGATTTGTCTTGTAAGAGACATAGCAATCCTGGGCGAAAGATGCACCGAAGGGGGAAGCATAGGTGTCGTCGCGAGAGCAGGAGAAGGCGGCGATACCTGTGGCGCCGGAAGTCACAGTTGTGGAGCTGCGAAGAATATTATTAGACGCCAGAAGAAAATTTTCCTTGTAAGTGACCTGAAAAGAAGGATTGGGTGCGTTGGATACTTCGAATTGCTGCTATTCGCAGTCGACTTCTTAGAAGAAGTAGCAACATTCTCCCCAATCGCATATCCAATCCCAATCCCAGCCCCCAACGCAGCCAAAACCCCGAAAATCAAACCTAGAGTCCAACCCACCCATCTCTTCCTCTTCTTCTCCTTGATAACCTCCTCGTTGCTCTCTCCGACCGTCGTCGGTACAAGAGGCACAGAAGGCAACACCGACGAATTCTGATATTGATTGTATTGTGGCGGATAAGCTTGTGGTCCTCCTACAGGCGAGAAGCCCGAGTGAATTCGATCTAATTTCTCCCTTTGCTGTTCTTCGGGGGTAAATTCGAATCGATCATGGGTTTTGTATGTAGCGGCGACAATCGGTCCGTCATCGTGACTTCGAGGGGAAAGTTCAGGGGCTTCACTTTCTAGGGGTTTCGCTGAGTCCATGGTCTGCTCTGTTCATCCGTTTCTGTTACTTTTTCAACAAATGGTTTGCAGTGTAAAAAAAAAAAAGGGGGAGAGAATGTAAGACTTCCTCAGATGGCATCCATCTAAGCATCATCACCATGACTGACTGTCGTGTACATTTTGCTCACCAGCGGCTGCTTACTGTTCCACCAACAACGACGCCTCCAGAAGGGTGGTCAGCAAGAATGTACCATCTTATGCATCATTTTGGTGCCACAGATTCGCGTGGTCCGTATGCCGTGCTACGCTAGCCATGCCTTTGTAGTTTTTCGCATAAGCAACGTTTCAGAGGGCGAAAGGTCTCACGAGCCAGCCTTCTTCCTACGCAGTCATTTCCAGCTGCGATATCATTGACATGAAGGGGTGAGAATCTTGATTTTCATACTTCGAAGTGTTATTCTTCATAAGCTTTTGTGCTGTTTGCTTGGAGCTGGTGGTATCGATGTACATGGAATAAATCTCACAGAACCTCCACTCCAACTCCAGAAACCATCTTGACGCTCTGTCATCCTCAATCGTCTTTCGTTCAAGCCATTCTCAGTAAAGTAATACCCCCTTAAACCAACCACTCAACCACTCGTAATCCATCACTCTAAAAGAGGACATGACCTTCTTCCCTTCCAATGCTCTTGTAATAACTACAAGCCCCCGTCCCCTCAAAAAAGGGAAAAGCCATACCACTACTAGTTAAAGGAAAGGGAATTCAAAGACCGCAAACAGCACCATAGACCTCAAGTGCGAGGGAACTCAACTCCTCCTCCTATTTATTACTTCTTAATACTAAGCTAGCATTGATTTCCTAGTTTTTCTTATAGAACCAAACCAATCCAACAACCCCACAATCCCACAATCTCACAATCCCACAATCTCACAATCCCACAATCTCACAATCCGAAAAGAGAAGAGAAGAGAAGAAAAGAAAAAAAAAACCCCCTTCCCCTTGCTCCGTCCTCATTCAATTATCCTCCTCGCCGACTCCTCCTTCTAGAATAGCCAAAACATATAAATCAGGGCATAAGAAAATTATCTCTTCCTCCCTTCCTCTCCTCTAGCACTCTTTCCCTGCTCCCCTGCTCCCCTTCTCCTGCCCTCTTAGCCTATAACTGAAAGCTGAAATTAAAGCTACACTCTGCTCTAACTCTACCCTAACTCTGCTTTAACTCTACTTAACTCCAGCTCCAACTCTACTCCAACTCCACTCCAACTGCACTGCACCACGCTCAACAAACACAGAAGCACCGAATCTCATGCAACTCGCTAAATAGAAAGGGGGGGGGTATATATCCTGAATGTTCTCAAATCCATCCATCAATCCATCCATCCATCAATTAATCCAAACACACGGATTCCCAACAGTCCAAAACCCCATAGAATACGTCAGCAAAAAGAAGGAAAACACCTTCTCAAGAATAATCATCCACACCCAGCCCCTTCAAAGTCCCTTCCAACCCCTATTATTCTCTCACTCCCGAATAGTACCCCACTCCCTCCCCAACTTCCCATTCACCCCGGCCCCACCACCACCGCCATTACCACCGCCACCACTACTCCCCGACCCAACAGCCCTCCGAACCAAACTCCCCCCACCCAAACTTCCCCCTCCCCTCCCATGCCCTCCACCTCCACCCCCAACACCAGAATTCTTCCCCGCCGCCAAACTCTGCCTCACAATCGCCTCAGCAGCAGCAGCAGCAGCCAACCTCTCCTTCTGCCGACTACGATCCCTCAAATATCTCTCCGCCTCAGGCCTCATACGTAAGATCCGCAACAACATATCATCATTAGGATCCGCTTGGGCTTCCTTCCGTTTCGCCTCTTTGGCCTTGCGCATCGTTCCCAAATTTCTGCTCTGGAGGATGGATTTACTGCGGCGAGTTCCTCCCCCTACTCCCAATCCAAGAGAGGTAAAGGCCGCGCTGTTTCCGGCTGGTGCGGACAAGCGGTTCAGACGGGCGGATTGTTCGGTTTGTCGGGATGCGGTGGCGCTGGCCATGGCTTCTGATGTGCGGATGAGGTTGTCTGTGGATTCAAAGTAGAAGAAGTTTAAATTTTGGAGGTCGTGGTATTTCGGGCTCTTCAACACGTCCAAGGGTACGCCGTCCGCGACGCCGCGATCGGGGTCGAAGGCGAGGAAGAAGTCGAAGAGGACCTAATCATCATCATCATCAGTAATCACACATCATTCTCTTTGTGCATGTACATCTCACCTGCAACCAGCGATAAACAACATCCACCTCCACCGGCCCCAGCGCCTTTTGCGCGCTCAACTTATCGCTCAGTGGAGGGACCAACAACCCCTCAATCGTGACGAGCACCTCCTTCCACAATCTCGTCATGACCATAATCATGCCGCTATCCGTAAGCGTCTGCTTCATAATCGCAAAGTTATCGTCAAAGTATTGTAGCAGCGGTTTGAGTGCTTGGCCAGCTTGTTCCGCAACATTCCCACCAGCACCTCCACCTTGCTGCTGTTGGGCGCCGGAAGTGGTGGCATTGCCAGCCGCGACAGAGAGGGGTCTTCCGGAAACTTTGCTGAAGTATCCTCGCATACTGGAGATTGTGACGCCTGCGACGCCCGCTGCAGTGGAGACGGCGGTATTCCCACTGGTTAATTGTCGCAAAGTCCTCCGACTGAGACATTGAGAAATGTATGCACTCAGCTTGTCGGTAATCTTCCTGGTCATGTCCCGTTCACTCCTCTTCAGCGTTCTGAAAGCCTTGCCAAAGTAGAATTGAATGTCGTCACGTTCGCCTTCCATCGACACTCGAACCAGGACTCGTCCTTGTGTGTCCAGATCTAACCAATACTCTCTCGGTAGGTAGTCGTTGAAGTGATTGGGGTCAAGTTTCAGACTGGTCCTCCCCAGACAGTCATGATCTCCCAATACATCCCAATCCCAGACGGTAGCAATGAYGTTGAGTGGGCCGGTGGTGAGGATATCAACCGTCTCGTCCCATCTTGGATTGAGAGATTGATAGACAGTTCTCGTCTTGGCAAGTCGCTTCTGATACTCATCTCCCAGCACGACATACGGATCACTCAGCCCGTTCATATCACCAGCTTTGAGGTCTTCCGCTTCGATGATTTTGATGGTGAACATGAACTTGGTCCCTCCCGCGTGTCGTCTTCGGACATTAGCCGGCGGAGGAGGTTCGTATTTATTAATCGCCGCCACACAAGCGTCGACATTCATCTCCGCCTCCAACTTGTCAAGTTGAAGGGTTGCAAATTCAATGTCATTAATCTTGACAAAAGACTCGGGCCAGAATTGGAAGGGTTCAATTTTGGGACCCGCACCTCCCGTCGCCCAGACATCCCTAGCAACTGCCATCCATTTCTCTTTTTGAGTCTGTTGCGCTGCTCGAGCTTCCTGTTCCGGGGTTTGACGGTCCATCTCGCGAGCGAATTTGGCCTCGAGCAATTCACAATACTTTGCCACACCTTTTCCAATCGACTTGGAAATGGCCGTCATGAATTTGGCGTACTGCAAATCATCATCCCATGATAAAGTGATGATCTGATCAATACTCTGGTTGAAAATGTGAAAGACATCCAACACACTCTGAGAGTGTCTCTCATTATCTGCAGGAGGTTCACCGGCTTCCTTGGCGGCATCGCTCTGTCGGACTTGAAACTCGTCATGAGCCACGGCGCCCTCGACCCAGTCCAGAAGCTTGCTGTCCGTCATGGCGATCCAGCGCCATACAAAGTCTTGCAAGAGACCTTCAATGTGAAAGCCAAACTCCCTCCCGGGAAGTGCTTGGGCGTAGACGGCGCGAATCTGCACCAGCTCTTTGTACAATTCGAACCCATCCTGCACGGGCACCTCTTCATTCCGAGACTTGCACAGCTCCATGATTCGGCCCACCAGTTCTTTGGCATCCTTTGCGAAGGAAGGGAGAATCTCCTCCATCAGGATAGTCAGCGGCTGTACGCCCATGATTTGGGGATTCTTGCGATATCGCTTTTGGATCTTTTGACACAGACTTGTGACTGCCTGCCCGAGTTGAATGACATTGTAAAACTCCCACTTTGCAGAGTCGTCGGGAACATTCTTCGCGAGCAGGTCATGATACTTTTCCCTCGCCTTGTGCTTCAGCTGATCGGACATCATGGATGAAAAGGCATCGAGCTCTTCATGATTCTTGCTAAAGGAGGGGTCATCATAGACAATCTTATCAAGAGAGTACATTGCATCTCCAATACTGGGCGGCTTGCTTTCGTAGCAATGCTGAAAGACCTCGAAAAGCTCTCGAAGGAAGGCGTCGTGGAGGTTGGAAAGAATGGTCTGCATCGTTGCAGCATCGTGGACTGTCCATTTACTACTTCTGTCGTATAAACTGGTGTGTATGAGGAGGGTGGAAGTCTTCCCTCCCATCTTTTTGGTTTCTGCTGGCGGTTCTCGCATCATGTCGAATGCTGTGTCCACCGTTGAGAGAGGAATTTCAGAGTTTTGAAACTTCTCCCGGATGATGTCAAGAAGGAGGACCATCCTGGAGGAGTGCGGTACACGCCATCGGAGGGCCAATTCGTTGAGAAGATCTGCCGACTGCGGAGAGAGAAGTTTCAACGTTGGAGCTTCTTCAGGTCCAGCCTCTGCTTGGAGATCTTCATCTTCCAAGTCGTGGGTGAGTGCGGCTTTGAGAGCAGCGCGGAAGTAGGCTCTCGTATCGGGAGGTATAAAGGTAAAGTCTGCAGCACTTCCCTCAACCGATGCCGTGCCAGAGTCTCTCGTGGGGGAAGTAGCATCATCCAGATTCAAGCCGCTCATATCGACGAATTGATCGACGAGATTGATCGAGGTGGGATCCACCGGGGAGGAGGGACCATCACTACCGATGGATGCGGGAGGTTTGTATGCAGCCAGACTGGCACCCGAAGAGTCCTTGGCAAGGGTGGGGTCGGATTGCAACAAGGCGAGCATCATCTGGCTGAGATCACTGTATTCGCCCTTTCGCCACGCCTCGAAACAGTCATCCAGATCGAAGTCTTCCTTTGATAGGGTGACCCTTGTGTTGAGCATGAGATGACTCTGGTACTGCTTCAAGTCCTTCAGGGCCTCCTGCTCCGTCCAGACATGCTTGTTGGCGTTGATGTCATTCTGCGCCTGTACGGTAGGCTTTGCAAAGATTCTACACACTCGTATCACCAACGGCATGTCTTTAACATCATACGTGCGTGGTACCTCGACCTCCACGCTGGTACCTCCCTGGCCGGCGCCTCGTTGGGAAGATTCGGCCAGGTCTTGGTCGTGTTGGAGGAGTTTGGTCTCGAGCGTCCTCAGCCGACTGGTCAATTCGGGACGATCCCGGGTCCAGTCGTTGTGTGTGAGGGTACCGCTGATCAATCGGACAAACAAAGCGACATGTCTATCTACCATCAACTTCCAGCCGTCATCGTCTGCGGCCTTTCCCTTTTGCAGCTCACTGGTAGCTTTGGAGAAGAAGATCAACAGGAGATCCTCCACCTTGCGATCCTTTTCCATGCTCTTGCGAAAGGTGGGATTCTTGAATTCGTTGAGAAAGGTGGCAAAGGTTCTCTTGACCAGCGGGTCCTTGTATTCCGCCATCTTCTCCTGTCCCACCAACACTCCCGTGATTCGTTTATCCAACGCCGCCATGAATCCGTGAGGGAACCTTGTGCTCTTACTATCGCGGATGAGGGAAAAGTCCTTGACCATGTCGTTGATGGACGTGCTACTCCGCTGAATGGGCTTGGATGTGTTGGCGACATGTTGCGTCCGCTTCTGCCGGGGTTGCAGCAGATAGTGCAGGTAAGCAGCCCTCAAGGCATACGAATACGCATCGCTTTCGGAGACGTTGCATCGTTTGGCGTACGAGACATTTCTGCCCACCGACTTCCGCGCCGAGTATGACTTGTTGCGCCGGCTGTTGACCGACGATGAGGCCGACGCGGATGATCGTTCCATGTTTGTTCTGCTATGCTCGGGAGTGAGGGTGAAGGTGAGGGTGGATTGGGCCCGGAAATGGCAAGAAATCGGCCATGCAATCAATGCGTGGCAGGCAGGAAGGCAGGCAGTCGATTGCGGTGAATGACTGCAGGTCACCCCGAGCTTGCAGTTGCAGTTGCAGTCGAAGTCTCACGGAGGTTCTCCCGGAAATTCTCGTCCAATTGTTGCGGGATGATCGCGTCGGGTCAAAAGTCGTTCAGTCGTGTCGGGCGCAAATGTGTGTATATGTGTGTGTTGTGAGGAGTGTTTACTGTGAAAGTTGGTCCGTCGTTCACCCTTCCCTCTTTCGATAACTACCTTAAAGTAGATGGTCCGTGGTCATCGGCCGGGACGCGCCTCCGTCCGCTCGTGTCATTAGGTTCTCCAGCCATGCACGTTGGCGTCATTGGGCCTGATATTGCCTGCGCCACACGCCACACCTCAGGACATGATGTCCAATCCCAGCAGAACTTTCACTCTCATCCACATCCATCTTACATCTGACTGTACAACATCACAAGGATGAGGGCCGCTGATGAAGAAAGATGAAGATGTCTTCATGTCTGCCATGAATTCTTGGTCGGGCACGTCTGCAGATCCATCTAAATACATCAATGATCAATCTACGCCACGCGAGCGCGGGGAAATTGTGGGATCGCACTTCAGGCAGGGCAGGGCGGGCAGGGCAGGGCGAAGAATTGTGCCAAGCTTGCCCAGACCAGACGATCACGAGCCAGCCCGGCGCCGGGCGATTTGTCTGACGGGACCGGCAGTCACGAGCGTGTTCTCCGTCTGGTCAAGTGAATGACTGCCGACGTATCTCACTCGCCAATGCCGAATCCTACACCGCAGCATCCCCACGAGCACTCCCATCATTATCGACATCACCCGCCTTGACGCAGACGCACGAGAAGACACGCACCCAMGCCACGAATCCACTGCTGTGCTGCATCATCCTTCGCTACACCTGCACACGTAGTGAATAGACGGAAACATCGTCCACTTCAATCATCACCACCGCCGCATCCCCTCGAAGCATCCCCACAACATGCCCGGCGTTGCATTGCAAGATATCCACACTCTGCTGGCTCAAGACACCGAACGAGTGCATCGAGAGAGCAGCAACGCGACGGAATCCCTCTTGCGAGTCCTCGACGATCTCCCCCCGCCCTCCAACAACCGTGAGCACCCACATTCAATCACCCCCAACACATCATCACACATCATCACACGACGACAGAAGACTAATAAATCCTTCCTAGCTCCACCGCCTCAACCGCACCACGCCCCACATCAACATCCACATCAACATCCCCACCCACACCTCAACCATCCGGCTTACAACCACCACCCCTCTCACACCAACATGTCCTCTCCCGCCTCGCCCGGCGCCGCCGCCCAGGCCAAGTCGCGCCTCACCAACGAGCAGAAGAAGAAGAACCACATCGAGTCGGAGAAGAAGCGACGCGACGCCATCCGCGCCGGCTTCGACAAACTGGCCGACATTGTCCCCAAAATGACCGGTCAGGGTCGCAGCGAGGCCGTCGTCCTCCAACACACCGTCGCATACATGAAGTACCTCATCGCCAAGCGCGAGGTCCTCGATAAATTGGCCGCCGAAGTAAGTATGCCGCCTGACATGAAAGCACACATGTCGGTCTGCCCGCATGCGACTGGCATGTGATGCGTGCCAAGCATGATCATCCATCCATCCATCCATCCACCCGCAATCCACCTCGACCATGCCATTGATATTCAATCCGATTGACCACCCCCAGCAGAAGAATTGGTCGCAGGAGGAGCGTCTCGGAGTCTACCGTGCCGCCGAGCAGGAAATCCGTCGCAAGGATGATGCCCTGGAGATCGCCGCCCAGCAAGCCCAGCAGGCCGCCCAACATGCCGCTCGCGCCAATCAGTTGAAGCAGTCGGGGTCGGGGTCGGGATCGCGCTGACTGACATGTCATCATCCTCGAGCTTCRAGGTACTTTACATGAACATTGTCATCCTCGAAGCATTCAACTAACCATCCTCCAGATCTCCATTTCTCTCACCCATCACACCATCATCATCCCGCCTTTCCCGACAAGAACGCTGTGCATTCTTCCGCGAAATGGAATGGATCAGGTGATGATTTGACAGTTCTCTGATACAGGTAGAACATTTCCCCGCAGAGCATGCATACCACGGCGACTTTTCTTTTCATCGAAACTTGTATGAAGGGAGGGCGGCAAGGAGGGAGGGAAATATGGGTTGTTTCTGATTGTTTTTCTGTTGTTATTTGGCGTTTTGTTGGAACTTTCAAAAGGCGTTTGATGGAGTCGCGTATACCCCGATGGAGAGTCGTTTTTTATAAAGAATCAAGGAGCATGTTCACTTCCACTTTTCACTTTTCATGTTGTTGTTGTTGTCGCTGTTATTCCCGCCCGGCTTTTTCTGTGGGGGGGAAGATGATAGATAGGAACAATCCCTTTGTCTCTCTTTCCCTAATCCAAGAACCCCATCTCCTTGTGTCGAAAAATAAATACTTACTGACCTTCCCAATCCGGCACTTGAAGGTCAAGAATTTTCACAAAGAACCCAACCCAGCATACCCGATTGTCCGTCCGTCTAACTATCTCCTACCTATATCCTACCTAACTAATTCGCCCTTTTACACACGCGCACAACATTCCCAACCACCATATCATATCATCCATAAGAGTGGAGTCCGAGAATGAAACCTCCCTTTTTTCCAAAACCCTACAGATCCTCACATTATTATCAACCTCCTCCTCCTCCTCATTCAATCAATCATCAACCTCATCAGAAATATCTTGGTCCAAAATACCTCCATGCAGGATACACGAAATCCCTCCAAGACCAAATCTCCAATATTCGAACTTGGCAATTGGATTTATTTTCTAGGGCGCTTGCTCGGGGGTTTGAGGGGGCTTATCTTGAAGAAGAAGAAGAAGAGGGAGAAGGAGGAGAAGAGGGTATGTCAAATTCTCTTGCTTGATGAGTATATTATAGTCTGGTATAGTAGGAAGAAGATGTATACTAATCATCATGATGGTGCTTGTTTAGGGGAGGAAGAGGAAGAAGAAGAAGATCAAGAGAATTGGTTGGATTTTTCAAGAAGAAGTTTAAAAATCGCGGAAGTTCTTGAGGATTTTTTTGGGGAGGAGGGGGAGGGGGTTCATTTTGAGGAAGTTAGGCAACGGAAGGTGAGGAGGAAAGAGAGGGAGAGGGAGAGGAAGAGGGAGAGGGAGAGAGAGGAAAGGGAGAAGGAGAGGATTGCAAGGGAACAACGGGATCGTGATCGTGATCGTGATCGTAAGAGGAATGTTGAACAGCAGCAGAGAGGAAGTGAGGATGAGGATGAGGATAACAAGGAAGAAGCAAGAGAAAAACGGAGAAGCGAGGCCGTAGAAAGCATCATTCAGCGAGCGAAGAGATATAGAACCGAACGTGCCCAAAGGGAGAAATTGCGGACGCAGAGGGAGGAAAGAGAGAAATCTTGGGCTAAGAGGCAGGAAAGGGAGAGGTTGAGGGCTTATCTTCAGAGAGGAAGGAGAGAGGAAGAGGCTAGGGAGAGGGAGAGTATTAGGAGAGCTAGTGGGGGTTTAGGGGATGAAGAGAGGGAGAGAAAGGCGAGGGAGCAGGGGAGGAGAGCTGTTTGGGAGGGGAGGAGGATGGAGGAGGAGGTTCGGTGAGTTTTTTTTTTCCTTTCTCTCTCTCTCTCTTTCTGTTGGGGTTGCTGGTTTTGTTCTTGATGAAGAAGATGGAAAGGAAAGACTAACAACTAGAAACTCCAGACAAACGACTCGAGGTGAAGGGAATAATGGTTTAAATCCCAGTAAGTCTTCCATCCCCTTGACACCCCCTCCTCGATTCTGCATCGAAAAACTAATGTGATGGATCCACAATATAGCTTTTGAAGAAATCCCAGATGAAGAACCCTTCCCCCCAAATCGAGGCACTCAGAATGGTGCTTTACTAGAAGAAATCCCCACTGTCCCGAAACCCTACGCTCCGAATCCGAATTTGAAATCAGCTATGAAACCTTCAAGAGTTGCTGTTATCCCTATGGATCACGACGGTCAAATTTCTACAATTAATGACGATGAAGGAGGTAGAGAGAAGATCAAGAAGGGCGTGCAATTTCATAGTAGTACGTCCCACCTCCCTCCCCCTCCCTTCCTCTCAACCTTTACTAACTACATACAAAAAGTCCGCCAAGAAATCCAATTCCACTCCACACAACCTCCAATAACCCCTTTCCCGCGAACCACAGCTCCCGTTGAGAATTCTGGACAACTTGATGGGAGGGAATGGAGGAGGAGGAGGAGTAGTAGTAAGTACAATACATTTATATTTTTTTCTTCAAAAAGTGGAAACATTTATGAATGGAAGGGAATTTGGAATGGCTGACGGGTGAAGTGTGATTTAGCTGGGGAGGATATCGTGAGTGGGGAACCGCCTCCTCTTCCTCCTCTTGATGGGAATATGGGGGGTGTGGATGGGGGTGCTGGGGGATTTGGAGATGATATGGATATCTCACAGGATCCTCCTTCTTCTCCTCCTTCTTCTCCCCCTCCTTCTCCTCCTTCTCCGACAATGACAACAACAACGACAACAACAACAACAACGACGAAAGCAACGACGAAAGCGCCAAAGTCATTTTCTGAAAGTCCCCAAGGACAAACTCTYTTAAAGAAATCTCAAGAAGGTTTAATGCGGGCTAAATTAGAGGCGCATTTTCAGACTCAGGAAGAGGGGGAGGTTACGAGGGAGAGGGTTTTGAGGGAGCTTGATGAGGAGTGGATTTTAGCTGAGGAGGTTTGGCAGTTGGAGCAGGTGGTTGGGGAGGGAGAGGATGGTGATGATGATGATGATGATGATGATGATGATGATGGTGGTGGTGTTGGTGATGGTGGTGGTGATGAGGGTGTTGATGGTGATGATGGGAGGATGGATCCCTCTGGAGGTCCATTGGACTCTTTTGTGCCTCCATCGGATTCAATAGGTCCTTTCGATTCTTCCACAGCGATCACGGCCGGAAACCGAGCAGTCGGAGATGCCGTTRCAGCCATTTTCAACGACGCAGAAAACTTCCTAGGACGGTCGAAGAGATGAACTTTAGCTCCTAAAATACCACGTTGAAAGCGTTCTTATCTTTACCGACAACTATGTAGCTCTCAAACTCACTTATGACACTGAGAGTCACAGCGGAGCAACAAAGTCGACATTAAGTACTACTCTGTTCGTCAAGCCGTCACGGATAGGAAGGTTACTACTCAGAGAAAGGATAGCAAGGATGATAGAGGAAGGAGTAGTGGACTAAACCGGTGTTGTAGTGGATCTTACTTCAACAAGGGCGCTGTACATTACATCAACAATACGCGATTAACAATATCTACATCCACCCGCATTTCCATCTATAATGTTGCTGACATCTTCACTAAGCTGCTATCCAGGGACCACTTCGTCTGCTGCGTCGCTGGTCTTGGCATAAGCGGATCAAGCTGCGATCAATACGACCAAGTACTTAACAGTAGTTACAAAAACCTGTCTGTAGTAGGTGAATTGCGATCGACAGTCTCAGACAGGACTATAGGATTAGCGAGAGTCGTCGTTTGGCGAATCACTGGTACAAGAGGTACTTTCCTAATGGTTCCCAATACACAACAGTTTTTGTATTCACTCAGTCTCTAGGGTAAAACTTCAAATTACTACAAACTCCCACATCAATAGCTCTCGATACGCCAATCCTTATATCCCTAGATCAGGAAACAACATTCCAGTCTCCCCAAACAAGCCACCCCAACAACATCCATCAAGCAACGCAAATATACAGAAACCAGCAATCAAACCTGCCCACATCGCTGCATAACCCCCGCCCCAAAAACCCTCCCCCCCAAACTCATCATACCCATAAACGACCCCATCAACTCTAACAGAAAATAACCCCGCCAACCCCTCCCCCTCCTCCCCCCCCTCTCTAAACAACGTCTCAATATTCTCCCTCAACAAATCCAACCGATAGAAATAATACCCAAATCCTCCTTCCATCCGACCAATAAGTCCGTCCCTCAAAATCATCCCTCCCAAAAGGCAAATGGCGATGAACAATGACTTTCTCCAATAAATCTCGATACTCGCGCGGCAGGGAAAGTAACCAGCCGAATAGATGGACGGATTCGTGGATTTCGAAGGTGACGCCTACTTTGCCGTAGTATTGGTTTGCGTAGTGTGTGCGTGTGGAGCGGTTGACTTGGAGGAGGTTGAGGTGGTGGTGTTGGTTGGTGCGGTTTATGTGGCGGGTGCCTGTGGGGGCTGTGAAGACGGCGTCTTGGATTTTATCGCGGATTTCGGRTTTCAGTTCGAGGATTCGTGCTTGGAGTTGGGCGAATTGTGGGTCTTGTTTATCGGCGGCGTGGCTGGTGGAGTGGTTGGTTCTTTTTGGGAGTTTGGGGGTGAGGTGCGGACGTTTTGTCTGCCGTACGTGGATTTGGGAATGATGGGGACTGAAAGGTTCTCTTCGGAGCCTGGGAGTGCGGTTTGAACATTTTACCTGTTGTGCGAGGACGACCCGGGAATGATGGGGACTGAAAGGTTCTTCTGGGAGCCTGGGGGGTGAGGCGCGGACATTCTGCCTGTTGTGCGAGAACGATCCGGGAATTGAAGGGGACTGAAAGGTTCTCTTGGGAGTCTGAGGTTGAGGTGCGGACATTTTGCCTGTTGTGCCAGGTGGATGTAGGAGTAATGGCCACTGAAAGGATCTCTTGGGAGCCTGGGAGTGAGGTTTGGACATTTTGTCTGTTGTGCGAGGTGGATGTGGGAATGATGCGGACTGAGGGATCTGGCGGGAAGTGGTACGTGACTGGGGTGGATAGAGTCCAGTTTTCCTTCGGCTGTCGCGGGAATCCATCGCGCTGGGGTGCTGGTACTTCGATGTGGATTGTGGAAGTTTGGAGATTTCCAAAAGAGACGGGAATAATCAAGTAGAGGCTCACAGTCTTGACTTTATCAGGTAGATGTATCTGTCCTCAAGTATAAGCTTCCAGATTTCGTGATGGTAACATGGCTCGTGAGAACTTTCATTCATGTGGAATTCACTCAACTCTAAACTAACCCGTTTTGGACACGACTCTCTGCACTAAATCATCACAACCCTCTTCATCGAACTCCATCCCAACCTCATTGATCTCCAAAAATGACTGAACAACGCCCATCAATCAGCACCGAAGCACTTCTCCACGGCATGCAAAAACTACCACAAGARCTCTACGACATAATCTACAACCAAGTCTTCACCGCACCTCTCACTTCCCTCCGCTTCATCAACGACTACAACTGGGCCCAGACCAGTCCGAGGCCTAGATCTCCGCACCGCAAATCCATCAGTCTCCTACAAGTCTCCTCTCATTCCCGAGCACTCTACGCCAAAACCCTATTCCATCCAGACGCAGTTTTCAAAATCCACACCCCGCGGGATTCCAACAGATCTCTCCCTACAATACTGGCTGCGATCACTCTCAAAGACACACACATTGCGCTTCTGAAGCGAATCATCGTGGCGGTTCCTCTAGGATGTCATGGGTTTCGGCCTACCGATGCCTCTTCCGGACTGGGTGCATTTTAACCTTTGCATAGTATCGGGTAGGGTAGCGGGGGATGATATCTTGATTCCTCATGCTGTGCAGGTGAAAGAAATCAATCGGGTAAGAAAGTACTGTTTTAAAGACTTCTGGTTATAGAGAACTGACTTTTCCATGTAGCTTGATACGAATCTGATAGCTGCGGCGAGATTGGTGAGGCGGCCTTTGAATCTGACATGGTGGCAAGGGAAATATACAAAGTGTGCGTGTGAGCTACGATGCCCTCAGATCCTGAAAAATGATCTGATTTGCGGGCTGGAGAAGACGGATGAGATGTAAGATGAGGTGTGTGTGGGTTGAGATATTCCCGCATTGAGCGAGCAGGTATCTCATGATTCCGCAAGCAATGTCTGGATAGATGTAGTCATGCAATACCACCACCTTCCATGAATTCACATCTTCTAGAATCATCTTCCCCACCGCCCACTGGTGTCTTTCATCTTTTGAGTTCCAATCTACCAGCTCACTCACAATGCAATGGTGTCATATCCGGCCCAGCCATTTTCTCGCACCCACACTACGACGTGTCAGCTCGGCCCAGATTTCTCTCACACTCGCCCTCCGCACTCAATTTCCCCCGACATCTTCATCCACCAAACAATTTCTCCTGAAAATCAATCATGCCCAACCCCTCTACACAACCATGACGGACCTCCACGTCCCCTTCAGCAGCCAAACCCTCCGCCAAAGCCTCGAATCACTACCCCAAGAACTTACTCTACAACATGATCTACGAACAAGTCTTCACCGCGCCCCCAGGAATCCGAAAATTCCACAGACACAACTCAAACAATCTCAACAAAACTCCCCTCAAACCTTCTCAACCCCCTCCACGTCTCCCGCGCGACCCGCTCATTCTACGCCAAAACCCTCTACGGCGGCACAGCAGAAACCATAATAGAAATCGACGTAAACTTCCCCATTTACCGAGATCTTATCGAGGTGCAAAGTCTGATGAGACAATGGATGCAGAAAACCATCCCAGACGCCCACCGGAAATTCATCACGAAATTGGTGGTGGTGGTGGTGGTGCTTGATAATAATCACAGACCGGAATTCATGGAGAATAATGGGGTTCAGCAATGAAATGGTGCAGCGGCTCGCGGCTTATGAATTGGGAAAGGATTCTTGTATGGTGCAAGCGGAAATTTTTGCTCGGGATGAATATGAGGTTGTTGGGGAAGATTGGTGGAGAGATTCCAAGGCGGCAGGGATGACATTTCGAGATGGTTGTTATATCTTTGAGTGATGGGAAAGGTGTTTTTGAGGGGATCTTGTAGGATATGTGCGTATACTGATGGAATAATGGAAAAAGGGGACTTAGCGGTCTGGACATTCACGTGGAGATTTCTCATCGTGGACTAGCTCGCTTTTATTAAATGTCTCCTGTCTTCACTCCTCGCCTTCCTACCGCAAGAACTCCGCCACAAGATCTAGCTACAAATACCGTTTTTCCCCAACACCACTCCAAGTACACCTCACATCTACAGCAAAATTTCATCAACCACCAGAAAGCAAACATATACCCACCAACACATACAAACCCCTCCGTCTCCATCCCCTCCCCCTCCCCACGCCTCTCACGCGGCTCGCTACACGCCAAGACATTCCATACAAAGCCACGGACGGGGCCTACACGCCTCCTAACTCTACACTCTAATTCATACAGCCAGCCAGAACCCTAAGCATCCTCATCATCATAAATTAACTCGTATATACATCTACCTTCGACGAAAGAATGAATCCCTAGTAACAATCTACAAAAGTCCGGCAAGATTTCGATCCATCGAGCAAGATCTTTCAAAGTAAGAAACTAGACGAGACTATACTTACTCCTCGATAATCYCACGCCGTTCCTCCTCCTCCTCCTAAAGAATCGTCGATCCTAGGGTAACGGAAATAGAAAGTATCAGGGAAGATGCAGAAGGTTGGCGGAAGAGCCTGTCGTGGCGTGATTTGTAGTAATGAATGGGAAATTTGCAAGCCTACTTCTCGGATGTTACCTATTATTGCGGGATGTAGAAGTTCAACTTCAACAGAGACTACCTCCACCACCACCGCTCCTCGTCTCCCCCTCGTAAAGTCAATAGTCTGACGAAAAAGATGAAGCATTTCAATAAGAGAAGATGACATTGATTCAACACGTGATGAGATACAATTGAATACTCTCATTCCAATCGTACAAGACCGACCGACCGACACGCAAAGGTATAGTGGGAATGAAGTTGAACCCCTCCATTCCATCGTACAAGCCCGATTGACAGACACGCTATAGTGGGAATTGAACAGTGAAAACTCCAAACAAGAAACATCGTCCAGACCAAGCAACGTCCCCACAACTCAACACAACAACATGCAAGATAAGGTGGTGCACATCAAGCCGCCTCACTCTTGCGCTTCTTCTCCTTCTTCTTTTCCTTCTTCTCCTTTTTGAGCTCGGCTGAATCATCGGCCACCAGCTGAGAAGCGGCAGCAGCAGCAGCAGCAGCAGTGGCGGCCGCAGCAGCTTCCTGGTCGGCCTTGGTGGGACGGCCACGCTTCTTCTTCTTCTTCTTCTCGCCATCATCGTCATCGCCAGCCTTACGTTTGGTGGCGGTTGAGGAGGGGGTGGGGATGACGGGGTTGAGACTGCTGAACATTTGCTGGGAAGGAAGGGGATCGGCGGCGGCGGTGACGGATTTTTTAACGGATTTGGGCGCCTTTTCCTTCTTCGCAGGAGGAGGGGTGGGAGCTTTGGCAACGACTTCCTCCTCATCCGAATCGTCGTCCGAGGAGGAATCTTCCGAGCTGGAAGTGTCGTCGGAGTCATCCTCCTTGGCGACGACCTGCTCCGGGGCGGCGGTAGGCGTGCTCACCATGTCTTCCTCATCATCCTCGGCGCCGAGCTTGACATTGACACCACCCGCGGCAAGGTTTTCCTTGTAAGCCTTGGTGTCCTTTTCATACTGCTCCAGCTCGTGTTGGTATGCCAGCTTGTAGGGGTTGCGCTGCGCGTCCGTCAGCGCCTTCCATCTCTCCGTCGCGATCTTGGAGATATCGCCCGCCTTTCCACCCTCCCCACCCGCAGTCTCGGCATTCTCCGCCGAAATCACGGGTCGCTGTTCCTTGAGGAAGCGGAAGTAGGCGGTCAAGGGACGTTTAGGCGCGTTAATGTCGCGTTGCTTGTACGCGCGCTTCTTCTTGCCGGTGGTAGGGGCGCCTTCCATGGACGCGACGGGAGCCTGGGCGGTGGTGGGGGCATATTGCGCGTAGAAGGGCGGGGTGAAGATTTGGTTGAATGGATTGAGTAGCCCGCTCACGTCGAGCGTGTGGTCGGCGGAGATGACGACGTCGGTGTGTTCGGCGTAGGCCTTGACGGCGCGATCAATCGACGAGCTGAGCGACATGAAGGCATTGTTGAGGGCATTACGCGTGTGGATAAAATGTTGGCGATCGACAACAACGGTGATGCGATCGGAAGGAGGAGGGTATTGGTGGTTGGGATGCGGGAGGAGATTTGGCGGTGCTTGCGCTTGTTGTTGTTGTTGGTGTTGTTGATGTTGTTGCTGCTGTTGGGGAGTCGCGTTGGCCATCGTATCGTCCTCGTACGCGAGTGATGGGTCGAGGTTGAGATGGTCGCTCATCATTGGAATCGGGGAATGGAATATTGAAGGAAGGGCGGGTGAAAATTTCAAGGACGGGCGTTGAAGGAAGCAAGAAGAGAATGAAAAAGAAGGCTGGGAGAGGTTTTGCTGGGATGCCGGTCGATAATTTGATATTTGGCCAATCAAAAGACCGCATTGTGATCCCTCCCATCAATTATCCGTCCATCCATCAATTCGTCCATCAATCTATACATCCATCCATCAATCCATCCATCAATCCATTTATTCACCCTCCATCAACACACCCATGAAATGAATGCCCCCAGGGTTTGATATTAAACGGGAACACGCGCAAAGGCAGGGAGCGATAACAATCATCTTCCTTGCCCTAAGTTGACTGACACGTACCTTCCGTCGCACCTAGGGATAACGCGGCCAAGCATCTCATGCATTTCCACACGATATCCTTCGCCCTATGGGCATTTCACTCATTTCTCGGTATGACACCTCACAATGTCTTCATTTTCCCCTCTATCATCAAGCAAACTCCACCGCACGAGAAAAACCACATATCCCCTATCCCACCAATCTCCGCCTCCCAAGTTCTTCTCCCATTCCAGCATGGTATATCCTCCCTCCCTGTCCCTCGCCACACCTCTCCATCATCTCCCCGAATTATTCTACGATGAAATCTACGACTACACCTTTACATCCACCTCTCCTACAACGCACCATCTCGGAGATGTAGCACAAGTCCTGCGCGGCTTCAAACTTGATGGCATGTGAATTTTCACGTGGCCTTGGCACTCTCGCAAAGTATAACGACCTTGATCGTTGCGAGTAAGAACGGCAATCTTCACTTCCATGGTTCATGTTCATAAAGTGCTGAATAACACAACAAGTACATGACGCATCAGACAAACTTCTCCAATCCAATACGTGTCATTTCCAAGCAAAATCTCACGAATCCATGGTTCAGCACCAAGCTCCAAAAGATCCCACACAATTCTCCCTCTCACATCGCACAAATCAAACCTCTCCATCTTCTCAAACCACCCATCCCCAATCCAACAACACACTTCCTCCCCCCAAACATGTCCTCCCCCTCCAACCATCCAGAAACCCCTCCCTCCCTCCACCATGCCCTACAATCCCTCCCCCAAGAGCTGCGCGACATAATCTACACCCAAACTTTCACCGCCCCATCCGACACGCAAAAACTCACCCCAACCAACAAACCCACCAACCTCCACCTCCTCCACATCTCCTCCGCCTCTCGCGCTCTCTACGCCGAATCCTACTACCGCACCACCTGGAGACTGCATCAAAAATTCAATCTCATCGCCTGGCTCAACCTCCTTCCCGTAGAACATCGCAGACTTTTGAGGGAGATTATCGTGGAGTCGGACGCTTTCGATGAGGAAACCGCGGCAAAAGAGCGCGAGGAGAGGGAGATGAAGAGGAATGGAAAGCAAAGTGAGGCTGCTGCTGCTGCTAAGAGGAGAATGTTGTGGGTGGCTGAGAAGCGTTGGGAGCATGAGAAGGATCGGCTCGGTTGGGAGCATGTGATGACGGACCTGGATGTCAAATGGCCAATTTTGAGGGATGTGGAGATGGTGGATGGCGAGAATTCGAGAGGGTTGAGGGTGTTGATGGAGAAGGTTGTTTTGGGGAGGGTTACGATGGATGTAGAGGACGGAAAGGACTAATTTAAGAGGAGGATTTTATGGTGGAGGATCTTCGTCGAATTACAAGTACGATGGTGAACAATGAGTAGGATTTTGGGGGAGTTATGGAGAGCGGATCAGTTACATTGAGGATAGCGAAAGGAGTAGATGATTACGTTTCGTTGGGTTGTTGATATGAGCAGGAATTGGTTGGAGCAAAATCCTGTTTCCATCGGACCTTCCCATCAGCTGATAGAGAGACGCTTTCTCTTACAGTGGTCCCATCTCATCTAGTATCATTGACACTTTGGAGAGAAGGCCCGTGGGATATGGTAGAAAGGCGAGTCTGCTTTCTCGCCAAGGCATCTCTGGGCACAGAAGGACTACCGCCTCAAGACTCAGAGTGGTTGGATGGTTCCGATAGAAGGCCAGAGGCACCGAGAAGTAGCGCTAAGATACAAAAGTTAGCTTCTGTTTTRTTCTAGACAAATCAAGAACCTCTTCAACCAGTATAACTTGCAGTCGGACCGATCATGCCCTTTCTTGTCAACTCCTTTCCTCTACCATGTCGTCCAGTCCAGACATGCCGCTAGTACAGCCCCAAGAGTGGATGCAGTTCCAGAGATCCAATCCAGCACATCGACTCGCAGTTGAAGAAGCCAAAGAAGCAATAGCCCTACATCGCGAGATGATGGACCCCCCTTTTCGCTTCCTGGACTTACCAACTGAGCTGAAAGATATGATATACAGCTACCATGCGGCCGCCATTCAGCAAAGCTTCGAATCCACTAAGCAGACCGTGCAAACGTCACGATTTTTCCTTCCAAGAACCGAAAAACGGCGCGATCTAGGCCGTCTCCGCATCCCGCCACTGGCCCAAGTGTGCAAAGAGCTCCGTGAAGATTTCCTCCACATTGTGTTCAAGGWAGGCGCATTCGATGTCGATGTCATTGGCGATGAGAAAAGATACATGTATGAAAACCCCGCAGAACATGGAAACACAATTTGGATAGTCTTGCCCGACGGGCGCTGTACCCCCGAAAGACCACACAAACCGCTCAAACTTCCGCGGCGCATTGCCAATCTCTTGCAACACGATACGATCTTCCAGAACGTCAGGTTCGTCATGAATCGGGAGTACACACCATCTGCATATAGGGCCGAATCCCGTGGGCGCAGGCTCAGGCGCCCAGTTCTGTTACCGCCGCAGCAGGTCGTGCCGTGGGAARTGACATTCCAGTGGACCGAAAAGCGTCTTTTGGTGGAGAACGGTCCTGAGGCGGTTGCTTGGCACTACCTCTATCCCCAGCGTGGTATCATTGAAGACGTTATCAGACAGGTGGCTCGTGAGACGTGTGCTCAAGAGGAATTCAATGGATTTGCTGTGGCGGATTTGCGTCGGATTGCAGATGAGATGGTGACTCAGATCAATGGGTGCACTAAACGGTTCGTTCCAGAGAAGTAATGGGTTGGGGCTCCATGGTGCTGCGGTTCAATCCAGATGTAGGGGTGATCGGAATTATGGCCATTATCGGATCCAGACGAGACTCCTCATGGTAGACTCCTCATGGTGCCAAGGTGCTGTGCAAATAGACAGCGTTTGTACGCCTTTAAAACCAGTGCTTTCATCGAGAGCGAGCCATCTCGATGTCGACGACGTCGATCTTTCGGTACTCTTCGCTAGAAGCACTGTAGCAGCGTCTCTCGGCGTGTCGAGTCGCTACCCGTCACCCAAGAATGTCTCATAACGACAGTCTTGTCGCATCTTTCATCTTCAATCAGTATGTTCGTCATCTCTCTTCAACGATTTTTTCCTCTTTCATCCACGTAAACCTTTGCGCGTTGTTTCGCAACTCAAATCACGACATACCAGCTCAAGCTGGCGCCCAAGAAAGAAGCGATCGTGCACTCGCTGTGCCCCGGACCGCCCACAAGCTCTAACACGTTCAMGACCGAGAGGGTCAGACCTAGGTTGACTGTGGTTGACTGTGGTTTATCCACTAAAGAAGCCAGACATGAAATCTCAGTCCACTTCTTGCCCGAGGCTGCCGCTCCCAAAGTATTGACTTGCTGCATAGAGATCTCAAAATCAAGCCAAAGCTGTTACAGAACAGTTAGCCACGGAACCTCATCAGCAAGCGAGATCAAACAGCGTGACAGCTGAGCAGTAATCGCTTCCAGTGGGGTACACTATGTAGTCGAATAGGAGACGATCCGTAGCATTACATGGATGGTATGCGTGTAAGCTTCTTGTTCTTGATGTACGTCTTCCATTTTCGATCTTTAGTGTGCCTGCTCGTCGTCGAAGGGGATTACAAGATGTGTGCAGTGTCCACGTGGAGAACGAGTGAGGAACTTCGTGGTCTGGAGATGAAGAAAGGCCGTATTTGATGTATTGGTCGAGATGTCTCAACCTCTGGGCTTCATATAGACCTTGCTTCCGTATCAGTATTAGCCCATGCGCTAATACCGGGAGGCGCCGCTGAGCCTGAGCGAAGGGAAGTTGCAGCCTAATAACTGGAGCCTGGAGACCTGCTGTCATAAATAATATATATACAGCGGGAGATGATTTCCAACATGACCCATCCGACGGACACTATTTATCTACCCTCCATCAAAAATGGCCTCACCACTATCCAATCTGCCAGAGGAGCTTCTCCAACACATTGTGTCCGAATTTGAGGCCCACGAATTCGATGGTTACGGCAACACAAGAGTTGGCAAATACCACATATACCAACGTACGCTCCGATCCCTACTTCGCGTGAACAAGCAATTCCATCGCCTGGCACAGCCGCTCCTTTACAAATCCATAGCTAGCATCCGGCACGACCGGCCCTGGGCCTTGCGACTTCTACGGACTCTCCTGGAACAGCCCAAGCTTGCAGACCTGGTGCAAAATGTGCGTATGGAAGGAGACGTGTTTGAAAGTTATGGGAAGCAGACTACCTCCGAGGAGCCCGGGGGATGGGACCCGGAACTAGTTTCAGCAGCAACTAAGCGAGTGGAAGAGGTTAGCAACCACGGCTCTCTCGCCGATCGTATCCTAGCATCGTTGAAGAATGGCAGCAACAGTGTATGTTGCGATCGAGGAGCTTGCATGACTCTGCTACTCATACTTGTTAGGAATGTCACATTCCTGCACCTGCAAACCCCATTCAGCTGGGAAGCCTCGTTTACGGCAGAGCTAGTTGAAAACCTGGCTAGATTGTCATACTCTCCCGATTCAGCAGACGCAAAGCCAGCTATGTTGAATTCCTTCCTACCGCGCCTCAAAACCTTGGAGGTCGAGCATTGGGATACGGAGGGTTCGGTTGATCTTGGACGCCTGTCAAACATGGTTCGAATCCCTTCGCTGGAGGTCTTACGTGGCCATATGCTCTCAGTGGAACAACATATGGGCGATCTCGGGAGCTGGCCGTGTAAGATGAAAACCATTGACCTCACCTACTCAATGGTGGATGCGCCTGGTCTTGAGATATTGCTGCGCCAATTCTCCAGTTTGCAGCACTTGGGCATCGAATGGGGAGATGCATGCGTTGGGGATTGTGAGATTAGCTGGCCTGAAATTGGTGATGCTCTTCGCAAGTATGCAAAGTCCTTGAAATTCTTGAGACTTGATTGTAGCCAGGCTTTTGGCTTCGAAGATTCGGAGCCGCCATTTCTGCCACTTGGAGATCTGAGGCCTTTAGCGAGACTTGAGAAGCTTGCCGTGCATTGGACATGTTTGCCCGGCGAAGAGGATGAAGATTTGCACTTTTCACCGTCGAATCTTGCAAGCATCCTACCAGAGTCGCTTGTGGAGTTGAAGCTTTTAGATTGGAGTCTGAAAAATGCAGAAGAAGGGTATGAGGGGTTGGGGACGAGATTGAGTAGGCTTGTGGAAGATAAGAGATTCGGAGCCCTGAAAGTCATCGGTTTGGGGCGGATTGATCCAGTAAGAGAAGATTTTGACTATGCTGCGTGGTACAAGGATCGGCTGGGTCCATCTGGTTCAAGCGGGTGACGGGGCGGCTCTGCTGATGACTGCACATGAAGCGGTTTCGCTGCAAAGTATTCGTTTGAAGGGTGGAGGCTCTTGAATGTGCGACTAGATTTCCATAGCCATTTTACCCTGCGATTCTGAAGGCAGTCCGCTGCTTGTCCCGAGATGTGTGACTTGAGCTCCAGTTTCAAGTAAGCTTTCACGGTCACATAAGTTCGTGTACTGCCATCGTGCCGGTCATCCAGCATGACTGTGTCATTCGTTTTCCCTTCACTTCCAGAGAGGACGGGCTTGTACGTAGAGCGAGGTGTTGAATACATAAGATTCGACTCCATCGAGCGACGCGTTTGCCGGATTGGCCCAAAAACATCCTGAGGGCAGTATTCAAGCGCGTGAAGAAGGACCACCTCACCCAAGGCGAGCGGCGGCGTGATCCTAGTGTCGATCTGCCGATCTGTAGATCTCACAATGGCTCTCCACATCCGATGGACCTCACATGCACATGCACAACTCCCCCATGTAATAACAGCGACATCTCTGATCGCTTGCCAGAATGGACGCGCTTCTCGCGGCGCACGCACAACAGGTCAACAAACATAATCTCTCGCCCGCCCTCAACTCCGTTTCCTCGCTCATCAGTCTCCTCCAAACCACCCGCGATTCCATCGCCGCCAACCCAGATCATGCAGCACTACAACTTGCCAAAACAAAAGCGCCTCTGAAGGAATCACTTGCCAAGATCGAAGAGGACCTCAAGGATGTTAATCGTGGGCTGAATGCATATCAGAAAGCGCTCAAGGACAAATTCAAGAATGCGTCGTTACCAGTTGCGGGAGCAGGCGTGTTGGAGGAGCAGGGCGAGTTGATTGATCGGGCGATCGCAATGCATTTGCTGAGGGAGGGTAAATTTGAGGTGGCCAGGATATTTTTGGAAGAAGTGAATGAACGACCACGCAGAGAGAGGGAGAGCGAGGGAGCCGACGATGTATCAATCACGGCAACCGCAGGCTGGCCGTACGGCAGAGATGGCAGCGAGGAAGCGGACATGCAATCCTCAGTTCACTCCGAGGAAAGCCTTCTCTCGACCGTTCAATCTAGCGGCCTCCAGGCCAAGTTCTCGGAAATGTATCACATTCTGGACGCTCTCCGCAACTTCCACAACCTCTCCCCAGCAGTCGCATGGGCACGCTCCCACTCCGCCGAACTGGAAGCCCGTGGTTCAAATCTCGAATTCGAACTCGCTAGACTGAAGTTTGTCGAGCTTTACACCGCAACCTCTGCAGACGTCATGTCGGACTCGGACTCCTCCTCTTCAGACTGCTTCTCCGGTCCCCTTCGCGCATTGGAGTACGCCCGAGAGACATTCCCCTCCTTCTCCCAACGCTACGCCCGCGAAACATCCTCACTATTAGGCTCACTCGCATTCTCGCCAGACCTCCATTCGTCACCTTACTCACCCTCCTTCACCCAAACCTCCTACACAGAAGCCTGCTCCTCCTTCACCCAGGAATTCTGCTCGCTACTCGGCCTCTCCTCCGTCTCCCCACTCTACACAGCGGTGACGGCAGGCGGAATCGCCCTCCCAATTCTTGAGAAGGTGGAACGCGTGATGGCGCAAGCTCGAGGACAATGGACTTCCGTCAACGAATTACCCGTGGAAACACCACTACCGAGAGGCATGCAATTCCATCAGATTTTCGTGTGTCCGGTCAGTAAGGAACAGGGACGGGATGGGAACCCGCCGATGATGTTGCCTTGCGGACATGTCATTGCAAAGGAGAGTTTGGAGGCGCATGCTAAGGGCAAGAGTCGAGTGAAATGTCCGTATTKTCCGATCRAGTGTCATCCAAAGGAGGCGAAGAGGTTGTACATTTGATTGTCATCATTTGGGGAGTGCATTGGGGTGGTGTCTTACGGTCTTTTGCTCTGGTAGGCAGAGTCATGAATTATGAACAGTGGACTGGTATTTGAGAGTTGAGATGGAGGCTATTGAAGACACCATCATTATGATTCGAGCTTGTATTGTTTCTTCCAAACTTGTGCTTCCGCACATCTTCACCCAAGAATGCGAGCTTCTAGAGATCCATGATTCGAGATTCCACTCGCACTTTCCGTTATAGACACTACAAAACTAACCTGCTGATGAAGTGAGTAGAAAGCTTTGCGCAAAGTCGTCGAAGGAGCCCAATGAAAATGTGCTACTCCAGCGTTGTTATGCCTTGAATAGCAGCATCACAAGAAGGCAGCGCTGCATCAAATCCAACGGCGAAGCGAGCACGACGATTCCGTGCGTCGAGATAACAAAAGTTGGTTACGAAGATACCAAAACCCCATGAAGTTGTTGTCAGGTTTTATTTATGTCTTACAAGTCTGACGGATGCGGATAGCCATGATTGATTGAGCCAGGCTTTTCGGCAATCACGTGTTGGTTACAGATTAGTGGTACTGCGGCTTGGCTCCACTTGTTTGAAGTCGTGCTCCGGGAGGGCTGTTGGCGTTCTTGGAGTAGTGTCGACGAGGACAGAAGCAAATCAGCGTGGAATGTTCTCTGGGAGATACAGATCAGACGTATTCCTCTCTGTTAGGAAGAAATAACGGCGCATGTGTCGAAGATGATATAATAATAAAAGGGGTATCCCGAAGGACTCGAACGCAGGCCTTCATATTAACAACATCTCAAAGGAGCCCAAGAAAAAACTGATTGGAGCCCCTAGGAATTGAACCCAGCACCGCAGACGAATGTTGATCAACATGAACATTTAATTAATGAAAGTAAATTAATGAAAGTGGTTGTTCTCACCCGCCTGGTATGTTACCACTACACCAGAGCCCCGAGGATTTCATTTGATGACAGTACAAGATTTCGCTGTCTTTATTTACCTTGGAAATCTTGCGGATGCTGGCGGGAGAACAGTCACGGGAGCCGTGGTAAGGACAGCTGTGGGAAAGGTGATTACCAAAGGTTTGGCTCGCGAAGTTTGGATCCTTGCCGGGACATCCGCATGGAGGTGACTTCTGGATATCTCGTGTAATCTCTGACGGGTTTTTGAATGTCCAGAATGTCTTCGAGATCCGTTGCATGAGCAATGTCGGGGTCGGATTCCAGGTATCTCACCACAGATGTTCGATGACTCCGCCTGGGCCGAGGCGGCTGGCAATTATCAGACGAACTACCCGTACGAGTATTTCTCGCATCATTTGCCGGCCTTGTCTCTGTCCGTAGGCTGAGATGCTGTCCCAATGAAGGAAGGGACTTCTGGTGCCATTGGAGGGCCAGATTTTGGATGCGATGTCTGTCCGGTTCAGCTGGTTCACCTAGAGACAGAGAGTAGCAATTGGGGGATCCAACCCCTTGAGACTGTAAATCTCACCAGCGACCTCTACTGGTTGATGTGATGAAAAGAATGAGTCGTCAGCTGAAGTGAATCGGCCATGTCGTCTCCGCCAAGACCGAGGCCAATCGCGTCTACGCGTCTTCCGCCATCGTCATCATCTCCACCTGCAATACCATACGACAACACGACGAAATGTCATCGTCGCCGCTGGGAGTCAAGCGCCGTCGCGTGGAAGATGCCACGCGCAGACTCACCAAGCCATTCGTCTCGCCCATGCGCACCAACAAACCCACGGCAGCGCCATTACCGCCCGCAACAACTTCTCAACCATTCGTCTACACACCCAGTTCGCTGGCACACACTGTGCAAGTCGCCTATCCGCCACCAAAGCCCACCATTTCTTCTCCAAGACCGCTCTCAAGAAAGTACACCACCACTACACCTGTTCGAAGACCCGCAACAAGTCTCACTTCCTCGAGAAAGAAGCTTGCCAGTCCGGAAGAAGTAGCAGCACAGAAGGCGATCGCAATCATCGAAGCACAGATCCGAAGAACCAAAAACGACCTTGATACTCTCAAACAAGCACAACATATCACATCCACATCCACCGACGCGGATCTAGAACAGCTGGCCGACAAATGGCGTCTCGCCTCGCAAGCCATTGCGGAAGATTTGTTCGGTGCCGTAAAGGAACGTGTATGTAGGATGGGAGGTGTGGCTGCTTGGCGGGAGATGGAGAAGAAAAAACACGATCGTATGCATGGAATTGGTGAATTTGCTAGGGAGGAGGAGGTCATACAACCGGATGATGCGGACTGTGAGTTTGATGACGAAGGGGAGGAGTTGCCAGAGGATGAGCAGGAATATCGCAAGAAGATGAAGCGGCAGGCCGAGCGTGAAATGGCTGAAGCTGCGGAGGGGATTGAGGATATACAGACTGAGCCGGGAGACGCCACAGGGAAGGAAAAGCTCTGGGAGGAGCCAGGGAATGATGACGATGTGAGATTACTGCGGCGTTGTTCAGATATGCTCATGCTGACTTTGACTTTAGTCTTTCGCGATGGACATGATGCTACGATCGCTCAACATCGAGCTCGACGTTATCGGGTACGACAGGGTGGAACAGCGATGGATCTTGTGACAACCTACACCATCCAACGCGAGAGACAAGATATGGATTCTTGAATGTGCGACACAAGCGGAAGACACCTTTTACATTCTACAACGATAATATGATGAGACGACATGATACCCAATAGCTGCGGAAATGGATATGATTGCAATAAATTTATGGGCATGCGCACTAATGCATGTGATCTGCCGTCTGTGCACGTAGGATTTGTCCTCCCACGCGAAGCTAATGAGATGAACACGTTAGGTCATTCCTAGGCAATCCTGGAACTCAGAGCATGAGTGAGGTGGTCGATGTGAGAAGATCTTTGAACACACAATCTGGAATTGTAGCCATGGTACAATATTTACCCATTTCAAGCGGTATCGATGCACCCCGAGTCCCAATGAGGCAGATCGGTCCGTGTAACACAAGGCTGCAAATCAGGGCATAATCAACCGCTTTCATTCACTYTCACCTAGGTAAGTTGACTTCACTTCAAATCGCAGGCTTCACTCACCAGCGTACCTGCCGTTCATCGCAAACAACCCCTGCACCTACGTCACCAGCATTTCAATTCTGCATACTTTATCCACCATCTCCACCTCAACATCAAACCACACCAAAAACTCAAACTCATCCAACTCAACTCAACCAAAACACCAACAACTTTCCACCACACCGACACATCCAACCAATCCTTCAACAATGGTCTACGTAATCGTCGTCCACCTCTACGCCAACGACAATGCCGAAGACATCAAGAAACTCATCGCCAAGCTCCAAGAAGCAAGCCAAGTCTACAGCAAAGACAAGGAGTGTTTGTCTTGGTAGGATTTTTCCTCCCTTCTCTTCACCTCACTTCATTTTGCAATTCAGGAAGCTAACGATTGATTGATTGAATGATAGGTTCGTGAGCCAAGATACCAAAGACCCACGCGCCTTCACCATTGTGGAGCGTTATGCTGAGGAGTCCAGCCAGAAGTAAGTTTTTCCCTTCCTTTCTAATCACTGTTCTCTTCGTCGGGAGTTGATGATTGATTGTCTGTAATAGGTACCATCTCGAGAACCCCTACTGGCAGACCTTCGACCCTTACGTCAAGCCTCTCCTCGCCAAGGAGATGGATCTCCGCCGTGTGGTTGAGCTTGACACGAGCACTGAGGTGCGCGTGGAGAAGGACGAGAAGTTGTGGGAAGAGGTCAAGAAGCATCAGACTTACTAAATTAAGTCAAGATGCTTGAATGACTGGCCTATGCGGACGATCTTTATTTCATGACATGAGCATGATGTTATGCTGGTCTGGAGAACGACTTATCTTTCTAGCATAGCACAACTATGGTCATGCTCTTCGCTCTCACGACGACGTCTGCCTGGAGCAGACCGTCGCGGGCGAGACATGACGATGAATATGCATATCGGGTCACCACAGCATTTGTAAAGCCCCGATATCTTAAGCTTCGCAAGAGCCTCTGATCTGTAGACGTTGGATCTCTCATCCTTCGTGGAGACGCGATAGTAGAGCTAGCCTCATTCTGAACTCCAAGTGATGCAATGAAAAGACTGGCGACTTGCCGGAAAACTTTCCGAGGACAGTCAGAACTGTGGCCCTGTCCAGTCTCGGCCTTTTGGACGGTATGTCGTTCAGGTCTGGGGGGAATATCTTCAGCCAGATCTCTTCCTCGCTGCTGCATGTGGTCTCCAGAATGAGCTTCAAGAGGGCAACATCCCCATCTCTGACTTGTAGTTGATACAAGATTTGACTATTGGATGATATGGCTCTTGTTAGGCTGTTTCGGTGATTCTTTCTCATTCGTTGCTCCGTCGTTCAGGACGCCGTTGGTCCCGCGTACGTTCAAGCTTTCGGCAGACATGTCTCTGCGGAGGTCTTGAAGTATGCCGTGCTTGGAAGCGTCATGTGTTTACGAATGCAGACTCAAGATGCGTCGTGATGGGGCATGACACAGTCCGTGTGTCTCTGATTGCCGATAGTCCCGCATAATCTTCAACCTCTCCCCTCGGTGATGATTCCAATATCTGGTTGGGCCAGACTGTCTCCAAGCTCCACCATAGTGCGATCATACACCCTCGCAATCTGCATATCGAAGCTTTCGTCCTCTTCTGTCCTCTGCTCATGATCATCTCCCTCAAGCACCAGCAGACCTTCCATATCAGTATCAATATCCGTCGCCGTCTCCTCATACGGCTCATCTTCAAAATCTCCCTTCTTGAAAGCCTCCATAACATCCAACCTCGTCCTTTCAACCAAGCTCCGTATCCTCACCTTCTCCGTCCCACTAACACCTCTCCCCACGAAACCAGGCAGTCGCTCTCCACTCTCAACATCTCTCCCTTGCAAAAGACTCGCAAACGCAAAGTCCAGCTTCCCAAGTAATCTAAACAGAGTCCTCGGACTCGGCGGCATACCTTGCACAACCCCTTGCACCAAAAGCGCAATGTTGATCAAATAAGGCACCTGCAAACTCGGGGTTCCACTGACCCACACGACACCCATCAACTCCTCGAAATCTTTACACGCCTCTTTCATTGACGCGTAGCCACGCACATCGCCCCAAGTATCTGCCTTCTCGCGATCGGCATTTGCAAGAGGGTTGGAGGAGGATGGCGTTGTGCGTTTCGCGTATCGGCGTTGAATGTGTAGGAGCTGCTGGTCGACATAGCGGATGAAGGTGCCTTCTTTGCTGCCGCCTGGTCGGAGAGGCGAGTCGCGGGGTTGTGGGAGGACGGCATTTGTATTGGACGATGCTATTGAAGACGCGGGTGGTGAGAGGATAAATCCTCCGCCAGGGAGGCGCTGTGCCATTGTTGAAGCTGATGTGTCAAGTCAAAGCATGGTTAGCTGTCCGAGGCTGCGGTGTTGAAGGTCGAAGCTTTGCGGTCCGCATCGTGGCATGTGAAAGTCGCTTATCAAAGCTGACGTCAATCCAGTACTTGGCACATTGGTGCTGCATAACAATAAGCATTGATGTTCACGAGCATTGGGACCAACTTGTGACGAAGACTGCGGATCTCTCATTCATGACAGTGCGTGCTGTCTCTACACATTCTCTTCCAAGGCTTGAAGCAAGCAAAGCGATGCATCTCAACTCACAACTCGATCAAAATTGCTCGTGCTCCTGATCTCACCACCATATTTGTAGAAGACAAAAGGCACAAGCGCCAGAGAGGTGCTAATACAGGCCAGGATGGCCTTGGTATGGTTCACTCCCAGGTTTTGTAAAAGGTTAGACTGATCACGGGAACGTGTCCCGCAGCGATACATCGAGTGACTGCGACTAGTGTATCGGTTTGGCTCGCAAACTCCTCATAAGCATCGATAATGCACTGATGACAGCTGATGAAGATCTGGAATAAGGATAACGGTCGTCGCCAGCGGTGGTACGGAGGTGCTCAGCCTTGCATTTCAGGAGGTCGCAGCAGATTGAGAGCAAAATTCAATCAGCAGAGCAGTCCATAACACGTCGTGAATGCTCAAAAAGAGAATGGATTCTGCGGTCGAAGCCTGATGAGCACGATTAGTGTCGTGCTCTCTATTCTGGTGTATGCCAATGACAACAATGTACACCATATTCGTTCTTCTAACTGGGTGATTGTACAGATTTTCGCTGAGGTATTGTCAGAACACGCGCGACACTTAGAACTTAAAGACCTGGTCTTTGGTATATCCAAGCTCCTTGAGGATTCCAGCAAGCTCGCCCTGATCTGCAGGGCTCTTCTTGGGTCCTGCAATCGCCTTGACCAATCCTGGAGGACCGCAAACAAAGAGCTTGACGTTCTCTTCGCTCGATGCTGGAGCAACCTTGCTGATGAGTTCCTTGTTGATGAATCCCTTGCCACCCTGCCATTTCTCAGGCGGGTTGTCGAGGACATAAAAGGCGCGGAATCGGTCCGGGAAGTTCTTTTCTAGTTCCTCGAATTCGTTCTTCAGTAGGATATCCTCCTCAGAGATGTTACCGAAGACGAGTGTGACCTTTGTCTTATCGGCAGGGTTCTTGAAGATTTGGCGAGCGAGTTGGTACCTATAAGTAAAGGACAGAAGGGTCAGCGGTATGTCAGACATTCGGGGCGGACAGAATATGATATCATGGCTCCGATAATCCAGCAGTTTACAAATGCGTAGAGATATCCTCGTTGGCCTTGTCTTTCGATACCTGCGTGGGATGCCTTTTTCCTTGACCGTACTTACATGGGTGTGATTCCGGTGCCACCCGCAAGGAGTGCGATGTGGTCGTGCTTGTTAGCCTCCCAATTGTACTTGGGGATAGGCCCCTTCATTTCAAGCGTTTGACCAGGCTCCATGGCGTGAACATGCTCAGACATCTTGCCGCCCTTGTACTTCTTCACGATCAGATCCATGTAGCCTCTCTCCTCTGTGCAATGCGTCAGTGACTACAAATCTTCCAGCTCCCGTCTCTTCACTGACCTTCATCGCTGGTTGGTGTATACGGCCGAATGGTTGGCTTCTCATCCCCCTCTCCTTTGTACTTTGTCACAAGTGCGCTAGCGACTGTGAGTCCGCTCACAGCGTCCGGGTTATCGAACTTGAAGCGGAACTTGCTGGTATTGTAGTTGATCTTCTCCACCTTATCCAAGACCAGACCAATGAAGCCTTGATCTACGACACATCAGAACCAATCGTGCCTTGTATCTCATCTCTGCTGCCTTACCGCCGCCAATGAAGACTTTGTCTGGAGGTCCTCCCATCTTCGCAGGGACATTTTCATACTCTGGCGCAGTGCGTTCAATCGCTACAGCAACTGGATCTTTTTTTCCGCCCGCAAATGTATAGTAGCCACCACCGAGGAGACCGGCACCGCCGAGGGCGTATAGAATGGTGTTGCTGCCGCCACTCTTTGGGGCTTCCGAAGCGTATCGTCTAACATGCTGCGAGCGTGGAATGTCAGTTGAAAGCCGCTTGTCCAACCGATTTTGAGGAATTCTTACACTGGACAGCTGCTGCGCTGGTCTGAACAGCTTGGTGGAAAACATTTTGGGCTGATGTGAGGACAGAGACAGCTTTGCAAGCGTTCCCAATGTCTGAAGCTCTTCGTCGGGCCGGTGATGACGTTGGTCTCCGATCTCACCTCCCAAGCAGCCGAACAGTTGAGGCCGACGATATTGTTTTCTTTTGCTATCTACAACCCAAAAGTAACCCTTCCCTCCATCTACACCAACTCTCAATCCAGAGCGTCTTCTCTGTCCATCCCCGCTTCTCTGAAAATCGCGCTGCCCATTTGATGCCGATGCGGCACGGTCGTGTACCGTCACTAAATGCTTCGGATCATTTATTCACAAAGGATGTCATATCTTCGGCCCAGGAATCGTCCATTCGAATCAGCACTCGACAATGTGGTATCTCGGCCATCGAGAGCTTACTAGACACTGCTGCTTCGCTTGCTTCAAGCGCAGTTTTATTGAAGGTTGAAGCCTCTCCTTGTAGTGGAACGACAACTACGCTCGCGGACAGGTAGCTATGAGTGCAAGAAGAAGAAGCCTTGCGGAGATGCGAATGTCTTATCGCACGCTTGGAGTCTTGAAGCAGAGGGTGTACTCATATTTTGACAGACAAAGTACCTGCATCGCCACCAGTTTCATACCAAAGTAAGTTGCACATGCATCCTTGCCTTTTTCCCTCTCCATTCACTGCTGGGTCAGTGAAGCTGGCAACTTTCATGCAAGACATGCAACGCAGCCATGAAGCCACTTCGACTGTAGAAGAAATGGCACGATCCTTCATTCCGCTTCGCTTCGTTTGTTTGTCGCCTCTGGTCATTCTGAAAAATTGGGTCATGAACTCAATCACATTCAATACAACCGGTCGTACATCTTCAAGATGGAGAAAATCAAGCACAACCAATTCATCTTCCTCGATCAGTCACAGGGAGGCATTTTCAAGATTCCATTCTGGGGTACAGACGGCACCAAGACTTACTCCATCGGAACGGCCAACTGCTGGAATTGCGTCTGCGTGTATGTTCCGCTCGATGAAGAGTTTTGCTTCGCTGCTCATATCGACGCCTGGTCATGCGGCCCTGTCGATGACAACAGCGACATAGTCCCACCAAAGGGCAGCGAGGAGRGCCTGAAGAACCGCGTGAAGGAAATGCTGAGGGAGGAGGTACGTCCGTTCATGCCAAATAAGGAGCTTGACGTGAAATGGAACAAACGGTCAATCATACTCAATATGCGCCCAACTGTCGCTTATTATGGAGTCAAAACCTGCGGCACTGGATTCTACATTGCAGAAGCTATCATCGAGTTCTTTGGTCTTCTCGGCAACGATGAGGACCAGCATGCCACGGGATTTGTGGTAAACCATGTTAGCCAGCATACGGAATACTTCAGGTGGGGCAAAAATGGAGTAGCTCCTACAGCCGATGACTTCGACAGATGGGATGAGTACAAGCGAACCAGAGGAGAAATATCGAATGAGAGCACCATGGAGTCTAAAAACAGAGAGCAACCTTGTCATTCCAGGAAGTTGTTCAGCGCGAGAGGCAAGGACTGGCGCTTCGGATGCCACAAGGGCAGGTGGTTCTCGAAAGCGGAAATGCTTGCCTACGGATATTGGAAGAGAAGTATGTGGAACTCATAGTTCCAGCATGTTCGTACTTCTCTGCCAGTAGAGGCGCTTGCTGAGAGTGGTTCCTGTCACGATGATGCTTCGGTTGTAGAATCGAATTGGATGATATTTCGCTTGTCCTGGTGTACGACAGGCATCAAACGCCTTATAGCTTGACGTCCCCTAGTAGTTTAGCCTGGCATCTGGCATGTGACTCCAACAGACTTGGGTTGGACCTTTGGCGATGAGAGGGAGTCGGCGCCTTTGTTAAGGCCCCACTCTCCGGCGCTAGCTCCGAGCGAAACTACCTCACCCACCATGGCTCCTTCCTTCTCCTTCCATCGCAATAACACCGAAACAGACGCGCGCGACAGACTTGTAGCAACTAATTGAACAACTTGTTTCGAGAACTTCACCCACATATCTCGTGTGCTTGAAGCACGATTCTGCATCATAGCAGGATATGGTGGCGCTTTGCAATGTCGACATTTGACGGCCACCTACCCGAATTCCCACGCATTCGAATTGACCGTTTCCGCCTCAATGATGGCTCCACAGTCCCGTCACTGGCCAACTTCCTTTCACACATCCACACTGACCATTTAATCGGTCTTGACTCGCCTTCATATGGCGGACCCTTCATCTATTGCTCATCCGCCACCAGGGAAATGCTTCTGAGACTTGAGAAGTATCCAACCAGAATGAACTTTGCAAACGGTTTGACTGAGACCAGGACCCAAACGTACAAGCATTTGAAGAAGCTGCTGAAGCCGGTACCTCTCGAAGTTCCGACATGGATCGAGCTTTCAGACGGCTACAGAATCCGGGTCACACTATTTGACGCAAATCACTGCGCAGGCGCCGTCTCCTTCTTGATTGAGGGTGATGGAAAAGATGCCAAAGCCATCTTGTATACCGGCGACGTCCGATCAGAACAGTGGTGGGTGCACTCTCTCTCACGATATCCATTTCTCAATCAGTATCTGCGCCACGACAACAAAGATCCACATAAGCAGCTAGACACGATATACCTCGACACCACATTCGCAAACAAGACAGATCCCTATCAGAGCTTTCCATCAAAAGCGCAAGGGATTGCAGAACTCATCAGCAAGGTATCGCAATACCCAAAGGACACTGTTTTCTATCTCAACTGTTGGACGTTTGGGTACGAAGACGTATGGTCAGCTATCGCCACGTACCTCGACACTCGCATTCATGCAGATCAATACAAGTATGGCGTGTACGGAGCGCTCGGCAACAGCAAGGAGCCAAGAGCATCGGAATTCTTCAAGCTCATCACGAGCTCGGTCGGCAATCACGCYCAGCAAGGCTGTCTCGTTACCGACAGCGAGCCTCACCAAGTGCACTCATGCGAACAAGGAACCTCGTGTTATGTGTGGAATGAGGGTTAGTCACGGAGCAAACGAGCGCGACTGAGCAGTACTGACCATTTTCAGAATTCGTTCGCATCACTCCCATCATCAGCAGATATGGGTACGTCAGAGAAGCTGGAGCTTGTTTCGTACGTTGAAATTGCTGACAGTTTGCTTCTCCAGTGGTAAAGCCATGCGAGAGCCTGGAGCAGGCGGCGGCGAAGATGACTTGAACCGACAGATTGAGATTGAGTTTCAAGATCAAAGTGAAATCATCGAGCTTGTCGAATTGATAGGTAATTGATCCCAGAGATTGTCCATATACGTGGAAGCTGTGCTGACCGCAGGCTCAGCATCCAAATACCAGGACTTTCCAGAACTTCGGGCAGGCGTTATCAAGCTGCTCAAAGATGAGATGTCTTCTCGTGGCACAGTGTCTCTGGAGCTGGCCGATATCCATCCCGACACCGCCGATGATGCGATGTCTCAAGAGCCTCCGGAGATGGAAGATCTCAAGCCTGAGGACATCGTCAGCGCATTGGCAAAACGAGTGGCAAGGACGAAATTGGAGGCCGATGCTCCTGAGGAAGCACCGAAGCAGTCCGGAAATCTGCCAAAGCACATCCTGTTCCCGTACTCCCGGCATTCATCTTATGGCGAATTATGCTCTCTCATCGAAGCATTCAAGCCGAAGGACATCTTTCCCTGCACTACGGTTCCTGAAAAGCACTGGACGGCGAACCATTCAATGGCCTACCTCTTCGGCCACCTCTACACCGAACCTCCCAACTTCAGACACGACCAGCTGATGCTACGCAATCTTAACGAAAGACCTGCGCCTGTAGGCTCGCCTCGCGTCCAGAAGCAAATGGGAACCCCAGAAATTACCAACAGCTCCAGCACATTCCAGCCATCAAGTTCCACGCCTTCGAAGATGGCAAGCAAGCGAAAGACTTCGGTTGAGAGTCAGGATGTTCGGGAGCGCACCGCACCGAAACGAAGGGTCGTAGAGGATTCGCCACCTGGTGCAGACACGGTACCAAACTCGGAACCAGACGAAATAATGGACGCCGTCGAATTGAAGCATGCGTTCCGGCTTGAAGCATCTGATGCTGCGCTCGGCAATAATGGCAAGCATTGGTCGACAGTCGGACTGGTGAGCGTTAGCGGCCATCAGGAGAAAGAAGAGGAGCTATAATAAGGGACCCCTGATAGTCATTCGGAGAAGATGCGTCGGGAGGCACTTGTTGCTTTCGGTTCTTCATCATAGATCAGACAGTGAAATGGACGATTAAAGGTGGCGAAGCGTAGCATAAAGGTCATAACGATCTCGTCATTTGCTGCTATGCAATCCTGTCTACCAAACAACGACCGTGGACTCCTAAACGCTTCCGACTTCAGTCCAATCAAACCTCATTCCTCAAACTGCCCTGCCATCGCTTTAGAAAATCCGCTGCTAGCGTTCCTCCTCAGCGCAGCTATATGTGCAGTGTTCGCCGCCCTCCTCTTTGCACCGGCTTCAACAATGGCTTTGCGCTCTTCCGCGCGTGCCTGATACGCAAGCGAAGACTTCTTCGTGCCACCAATCTTTACTCCACTGTTCTCTCTCGACAGACCATTTGAAGTCGTAACGCCGCGCTCGTTGGCACTCGTGTTCGTTGTGGCGCGACGAAGCAGGGATGGGACCTTGAACCCGCCACCGACTGGGGCGGCCCAAGCCGTGCGGCCTTGGGCGCTGTCTGATGTGCTCGCTGCCCTCTTCAGTGACAGGCGATCAACGACTCCTGAGCCAGGTGCAGTGCGTCGAGCAGAAGCCGGAAGTCGAGGCGGAGGCATGGCTCCTTGGTCTGGAGCATAGCCTCCGTCATTCTGGCGTTGACGCTCGGCTTCGACCTCATCGACCTCGTCTTCGTCGTCTGTCTTTTCTTCGTCTGTCCTTTCGTCGCCGTGCTCAGACTCTGAATGTTCKAGCACAGTGGGACCAGCAAGAGCGGCATGGGTGTCCTCCAGCAGGAAGCTGACCGACTCTTGTAGTTCGAGCAGCGAAGTAGGTGCCCTGAAAGCGGAGGTCTTTGTGCGGCGAGCTTTCGCAGGTGGTCTGTCGGCCGGGTCCTCTTCACGGTGTCGCTTGTTCCCACTAACCTCGCGAAGAGGCGCCACGGGTTGCTGAGAAGGCTGGCTATCCGTCTGCGTTTCGGACGTGTCTTCGTCTTCGCCGCCCGAGAGATCCATGATATCGTCATCCCGCTCATCGTCGTCAGCAATCGCTTTGAGAAAGGCGTCCTTGCCTTTGCTATGCTTTCCCTGGGCAAGGCCAGCAATGTTGTCGTCTTGTAGCAAAAGTTTCCGCTTCCTCGCCTCCTCCCGCTGCCTCATCTGTCTCCTCCGCAAAGCAACGTCATCCTCGTCATCATCCAGATCGAACATGTTTGCCTGCTTCCTCCGCAGTCCGCCTGTCATGAGGTCTTTATACAACTTGCTTGCAGCAGCCTCATCGGCGACACGTTGCTTCTCCGCGAAATGAGCTGCGATCTGGCGTTCGTCAACGTCAATCAGGCTGGAGTCGATCATTTCGCGATCCTGCTCGGTCTCTGGGGCCACAAAGTCGTCTCCTCCAAGGCCGGCATACTCGTCTTCTGATTCCTCTGCCTGTTCGTCCATCATTTGCTTAGCTTCGCGTTGAGCTTCGGCCTTCTCGGCGGTGGTCAGTGCCTCTTTCCGCCGCTTCGCCATTTCGCGAAAGACGTCCTTTCGCGCTGCCTCAGCAGGCTGAGCATCTGCCCCATCTTCCTCGTCACTCGAGTCAACCACAGCCCGTTGCCCGCGCACCAGACGGTTGCGCTTAGGCGCAGGGACTGGGGATTCGCTGATCCGTAGACGGACCGTCGACTGCGTGTCATGCTCAGCAATTGACTCGAGGTTGTTCTCCCGCTCAATTTCTTGTCTGGCTTGCCACTCCGTAGGCAGGCCATCGTCTTGAGTGGGCTCCCATCCAGGGGTTTCGACCGCGACAGTGGATGCTCCACGGTTCATTCCAGACACCGGTGTCTCTGGGGCCTGTGTCTCCCAGGCAAGGTCAACTTGCTGGCTTTCAGGCAACTGACTTCCTGGCACAAAGTTCACTTGGCTTCCTGGTTGCGTCTGTGTTTCCATATCGACGGGTATGGAGGGCCTCAAGGCGGAGCTATGTGGAGCCAGATATGCCAGGATGTCTAGCGAGTCCTGCTGCGTATTCTGTGTTGGTGTCTGCATGGTGGCATTGAAAGCTTGCGTGGGGCTCATCAATGCTTTCGTAGTTTTGGCAGCGCCGAAATTGAAGGCAGCAAATGGGTCGTCATCTTCATCATCAGATTGGGGTGGAGCATCTGTGACATTATGTGGACCTTCGACATCGCTTTCCTCGTCATCCACAACAATGTGGGACTTCCGAGGCTTTCGACTGACGACCGGTGTTTGATGCTCCCAGTCTCCTGTTCCTGCCGACTCGATGTGCGGCGAAAGAGGCGGCACATCCGCCTCTGGTGAAACCTCTTCCTGCTCAGCTAGCTCATCAGCGTCTTCTTCGCGGTCCTGCTCGATGTCATCTTCGTCTTCTTCCTCCTCATCCTCGCTTTCATCAGCGGCCTCGTCCACCATCTCATTAGCTTCCTTCTGGACTCCGTCGCGCTCATCATCGTCGTCATTCTCGGATCCGTCGTAGTAGTCTTCATCCTCGCTCTCGTCATCGCTGACCACAATCTTTCCCTCGTTGTCTGCAGCTTTCTCGGCCTTGCGGAGGTTCACCGCATCCTGCCTGGCTTTCTCGAGGAGGTTTTCAAACTCCTCCGCCTCCCGCTCACGCTCCTCGGTCGTCTGCACTTCAATGCCTTTTGCTTTGAGTTCTGCGATGCGCTCCAGCTGGCGGGCTCGAGCTTGCTCCTTCGCTCGCAAACGCAGTTGAGCCTCTAGAACTTGTGGGTTCACCGACGGTCGCGAGTTATTCTTGTTGCGACGTCCAGAATGAGCAGCGTCTGTTCCGGCGTGGGCAAGATGTTTCAGAATGTGAATGGCAGCTGAATCAGTGTGCTGGCGTTTCTGAACGCCCTTGGCTCTGTCAAAGATGCTGAGGTGACTAGGCAACTCTTTGACGATCTCCAGTTCATCATCACTGCTGTCGTCTTGCCTCAACGGCACGGGTTTCTTTCCGAATCTGGCAAGTCGGAGACCTTTTTTCTTTTCAGAGGCTGCTTTAGCTGGCGTATCCGCCAGTTCGGCGGCACGTGAGGAGTGGATCATGTCGTGCACGCTAAGGAGCTCTTCTCCCTCGTCTTCGTCAACAATGTTATTGAGACTGTCTTCTCGCACTGGCACAAGTTTGCTAAGTGCTCCTTGCTCCACCAAAGCTCTTTGCCGATCCAGAGGCGTTGGCGGACTCGATGGAGGTGTGCTAACCGGCTCCCTCGTAACCGCATCTACCATGTCACTATTAGGTGCGGACGATGCAGTCGTGTCTCCGTCTATAGGCTGTTTCGGGGCGAGTACTTGTCCTCCTGGGCGGTAGTTGAACTTGGCGAATAGATCGTTGGTCGTGAACTTCTTCTTGGTCTTCATCTGATGCGCGAGAGCCTGCTGTCGCACCATTCTCTGTGTTTCTCGCTCCATTTCCAGCATTGCCTTCTTGCTCGCTTTCCTGGTAGGCTTAGCAGCGTCTGACATGATCCGCTCCAGCTCCGAGTTCACTGGTTCTCGTGAATTCTCCACAATCTCGTCTGGGAGGTCCGAAGACGCATGAGCGAATGCAGACCGCTGCTGTGCCTCCTCTGCTTCCTTGGCCAGTCGCTCTGCGCGCTTCTCGGCAACCRGGGCCGCCAACTTCTGTTTGCTCCCAGTTGGATTTGCAGGTAGATCTTCGTCACTACCGTTGTCGTCCTGACCTGGCTTCGCCGGGCTCACGAATAAGCTGGAGCGAGCATCTGTCTCCGGTGGCGATGGTGACTTGTGGTTGTTCTTCCTGGGAGTTGCAGAGTAGAGATCCTCGTCATCGCTGAGCATTGACGATTGCTGAGTCTGAGGTTTTGGACTGCCACCCAGCATGCGCCGGGCAGCACGCCCCATAGGCCGCCGAATGTCAATGTCAGAATCTTCGTCGGATTCTGACGCCCTGTCCGGACTACRGTCGGCCAACGAACTTCCTCCTTGGATAAGGTTCTTTTCCAGGTGAGATGAAGAAACCGCGTCCATGGTTTCTGACAATCCTCGGAGTGGTTGTGAGCTGGCATCTTCGGATCTCTGTGTAGCTGTCTCCAGTAGAGACGCGTTCATTGGCGACGCGACGTCTGCAAGCAGATGGGCGGCCATATCTGCGTCGTCTAGTCCCAGTTCGTCGCGCAGCTGATATGTATGGATGCGTGGGTCTCCGAGTAAAGTGTTTCCAGTATCTTGCAGGTCAAGAAAGTTGCGTCTAGCGGGACAAGAAGTAATGGATGTTGGACGCAATGGATGTGGGAGACGAGACGAGAAAGACGTTTGAGTTTCCAACGCGTCGACACGCGTAAGAGGAAGGTTGGGCGAGGTGGAAGCGAAAGATGGTCCAAGCTCCGCATTCGCGATTTTGCGGCCGGGTTCCTGAGCAAAGATACACATCATGCTATGCTGTCCGGCCATCAGCTCCGTCTCTGTTTTATTTTATGCAATGTCACGGCGGGCTAAAGGGGCCGCTGCGACGTATCATCCGCTCACTCGGCAATGACCGAGTAGGCAACGCATATCGCTCCCATTCGCGGCGGCACCTCATCGAACGGGCAACATCTTCATCTTCACCTCCGAAGCGATGCAATCCACCACGGGACGACTCACAGCGGTACGCTCTCAAGAGCGTACAAAGACCGCGATCCGGTATCGTCACAGTAGTAGGAGGCCATTCATGTCGAGAATATGCGACTCAGAGCACCTCGCTGGCTTCACATTCAGAGCCAGAGCAAAAAGAAGAAATATTACACGATGACGATCGACCCGACTCTCATGACCCGCCCGACGCGATTGCACGCACGCCAATCGCCAATTCTTGCGGCGACGAAGAAGACGACTTGTCAGCCGCTGGGAAACGCTCCGCACGGCCTCCCGAATCAACGAACCCTTCCACCGATCCTGCCTTCATCCGCCGGTACCTGTCTGCTGCGCCGATTAAGGAAAAACAGCATCTCTCAACGCGACACGCCGCAAATGTCAGAAAAGTCCTCTCTAGCAAAAGGGGAAGTGAATCTCGAGCACATCAAATACAGCAAGAGCGTCATAACTATGCGGGCTCTAACGATTGGCGCATCATCCTTCGCACGTTGGACGAAAAGACAATGACCGGCCCCATGCTGTACAAGAAGAGGCTAGAGACAGTAATGTTACCCAAGGGCGTACTTGCCAAGTTTCACAGCAATGCAGGCGTCTCCTTCAAGGAGATAATGGAGCATACTGGTTGTCATGTACAAGTAGCACGTGAAGTGACACATTGCTCTAGAGTACCCGATGCCTTTGCTGGCTTTGATCTCCTTGGCTCATCTTCGCAAATTACTCGGGCCCTGAAGATTTTGCCGCGATATCTGGACGTGATGCCGGAAGAAGARATTGTCGGAGCTCATGTCAGCAACAAACTGGAGGACCATGCTCTAGGACGCAGGATATCATCTGAAGAGGAAATGAAATTGGCGAGTCTTGCGGTACCGAACACAGTCCAGGAAGAGGAGCAAGGCTCGTTTGACGTGAACGACTTGGAGCATCTGGAGAACGAGCTCAATGAGCAGGAAGGGTCCTCGACGCCTGTGACAAGTCCCGTGCGCTCGACTTGGACCGAAGATCGCACACGCAAACTCAACTTGTCTGACGTGCTTGAAGAGCGCCCAAAATCACTCGCAACCTCTTTGGAAGTTTCCGCCTACGTGGCAGAGCTATGCCAGAGTAAGCCGCAAGAGCTCCGACGAGTCTCATCCAATCCGGCCCAGCGTGATCATGTCCGTATGGTCATGGAGAAACTCATCTCTCTATTTTCTACTCCCGGAGTCGCTTCCATGGCTACTTCCACCACAGTCGACCTCGCCRTAAATTTCTTGACCAAGTACAACGACTTTGCAGCTTTTCGCGCAATGTACAGAGCACTAGAAGACGGAAATTACGTCTTCACGGTCTCGAATTGGAATCGTTGCCTCGCTGCTGCAGCCAAGGCTGGCGACCTGCATAATTACCGCTATTCCCTGGGGATTATGCTGCGGCAGAATCTAAGGCCAGATCCCGTCACATGGGCCACCTTCCACGATTTGATATGCCGTCGGTTTGCGCCAGAGGCTAGCAGTGTCGCGGAAATCATGCGGCAGAAAGGCTTGCTTTGGGATCACCATGCGGCTAAGCTGGTGGCGCAGAATGCTGTCGGCAACGATCTGGCGTCATACATAGCTCGAGGCGGCCGTATTGCGACCTTCTTCAAGCTCTACGACAACCGCTTCAATGCGGTCTATGGCCTGGAGTCCTTCAATTGGCTTTCTGTCGGCGCTGTAAATCGCATGATCGCCGTTCTGGCCTCMGCCGGGCAGCTTAAAGATGCCTTTGAGGTGTTGGCCGAATTCGGCAGGAGGAACAGCGGCTGGGCCCTGGACACAGTTGGACTAAACACCTTGTTGACGTCTTCCCTGCGCGATGAGGATCCCGCATCAGCTGTTTCCATAGTGCAGCATTTCCGCATCGGCCGGCCTGGTGCCCTCGTTCCGAACCGCTTCACATACAGAATTCTCTTCACGATAGCATGGCGGCGGCGATATCACAACATGCTGAGGGTGATCTGGCGGTACGCTTGTGCAGCCGGGCAGGTTGACCCAAACATCCGCTACCGTATGAAAAGGCACTTGAACTTCTTCATGCCGACCGATGATACGCCAAACTCCAGCGTGGCTATATGGCATGCGGTTGCTCCAAAGTTCGCTGTTGGAATGAGCGGTGGCTTTCGTACCGCTGATAAAGGTGATGCTGTTGCAGATCAACCGGCTGTCAGTCCGCTGGAGTCACAAATACTGCAGAGCATATCTATGGGACGTCTGTCTAGAGACTCGCCTCAATTTCACGGGCGGCGGGACTTCTTACACGGCATCCTGGCTGATGATCTTGCTGAAGTGGGCATGTCAGAGCCCGAAGTTCCATTCGCGGAGCTCTTAGAAGCCGCATGGAAGAAAGATGGAGAGTGGAAAAAGCGTGAGTTGGGTCGAGTTAAGACTTTTGGCCACGGCACGTTCCAAGAGATGTTGGACGATGGCATCAAAGTGCCCATGAGAAAGGGAAATGGGACAGTGGAGAATCGAGCATGGGAGGTCCCCGCCTTTCTGCGCCAGAACCTTGATGTTGAAGAGACGGGAGATGGGAAAGGAGATGTAAAGTACGAGCCAAATGTCTGACATGTTAGCGATGCATAGCGACGGCATAGGGATGGCGTTTATAGTGCGCAAATTTCTCGGCACTTGTAGATATGTATGTTGTAAATTCGTGTACAAAGACACCGACTTGATTAAAAGTATTATGTTTATCTCTTCTTTCTCTGTCTCTTGTAACACTGCAGGCCAGCAAGACTTTGGTAGGAACTGTACAATAGCACACACACACACCCTCTCCCTCTCTCTCTCAATGCTAATACGCCAAATCACCCACCAGACCGGCTTTCGTTAATTGCTCCATGGATCCTCCAGCAGCCATGACAGCAGCATAAGCAGCCTGACTCAACCTCCGCCGCTTATCGAGAGCTTCCTTTTCTCTCCGAGCTTTAGTCTTGGAACTGCCTGAAGGCGCAACTCCGCTGAGAATCTTGTTGTGGTCATGTGGAGTATAATTGACAAAACCACCTTTATCCGCTGCTGCGAAATTTGGTTGTCGAGGGGTATTGCTAGAATTCGTCGACTTTGTCCGGCGGTGATGCCGTGATGTGGATCGCGAGGCAGATGTTCTTCTTGGCCGGCATTCTGACTGGGGAGGCGGTGGAGATCCYGTGCCTATTCGGCGGTATTGAGTATCGGGCAACCCGTTGGGAAGTGAGGGCACGTAGTATGGGCTTGGCAGCTCGCTCAAATTCTGATACGTGGCGCTCGGTGGGACGGTCGTGTTTGTCTGGTAGTTTGATACGAGATGGTTTGGGTTGCAGCTGATGCCTAGACCAAGTTCGAGCGAGCTGGATCCTGAAATGGTGTTTTGGTCAAGGGTGCCGAATGGGTCGGTATTCCTGAAGGGATCCGCGGAGTACAGGGCTGATGATGGCTCTGTGTATGAGGAAGGATCGCCCCATGGATCGTTGTCAGTGGACGTTGGGAATCCAAAATCAAATGCTTGAACATTGTTCGCTGCTGCCAGTGAGTCTGTCCGCTCAGGATATAGTGGAGCAGTATCGTTCAGGGGCAAAGTTTGGGTCACATATGGATTCGTAGTAGGTAGTGGTTCGAAATATGAAGGACTGACGTTGCTTCCCGGACTTAGCAGTGGCGATGTGAGCGGAGTATGTATGCGAGCCTGCTGAAAACTGCGTGCTAGTGGTGAAACCTGCGGGTCGCAGCCCGGCACTGCGGAGTAGGTAATAGGTGATCCGAAAGCAGCGAAAGAATCGTGGATTGACTTGGCTGAAGGCGGTGGCGACGCTGGGAACGTATGTGATGGCATTCGGAGCTCGTACTTCTTTGGGCTCGATTCGATACGATCCGCCCATACGTTTTTGAAACCTGCACGGTACCGCGACGGGGTCATCATCTTGGAGGGCGACGCACTTGATTTGCGGACTGTGACCGATGGATTGACAGCGGCACCCGCTGCAGGAGGCTGCTTCGTCACTCCTGTTGGCCGCCCCCGCGAGACGGRCCTCGATGTGACACTCCGCTGGGTCGATGCCTTGTTTCCGTTTGCGGCGATACGTGACTTTTGACGCTGAGCTGAAGATGATTGGTCGGTAGGCGAGGCTGGTATCGCTGGAGGTGAGGGATAACCTCCCAGACTTAGAAAGTCGGGATGTGACTTGGTCGTTCTCAGCTTGCGGGACTTGTCGTGCTCAGACGCAGCCGCATGTTGCTCCAGTGCACGCAGCTTTTTGTGCCAAAAGTCGAGCGGCACCTTTGCCTTTGGCTGCTGGGCTTCGGGCGCCGTACGCTGTGCGATTTCCCAGGAAGGAATAGGCGATGTCTCTATTGTCTGGTTGCTGCTTTGTTCACTTGAGCCTGAGAAGTCAAAGAGATTGACAGAGTCATCGGAACTGCTTCTTCCACGCTGTTCCGAGCCAAAGCCAAAGATGTCGTCGTCGTTGAGGTATTGATCGAGGACATTGTTGCAGATGCTGGACCATTCAGGCTCTTTGTTGGACGGTCGGACATGGTGTGCGTTTTGGCGGCCAATCGTTGCCATTGCTGCGAGATTTCGGGCTCGAAACAAAATGATGTGTTGAACTTGAGGGAGTACTATGACAATAGAGTATTGTCGCAGTAGCGATGTTTAGACTCTTGTTAAGAGGACTGACACAAATTGCCGCAAATGGCCATGCGAGAAGACCCCGGACAAGTACGAAGGGGACAGAGCTATTGTGAAGACATCTCCCAGCCTTCGCCATTCCGCGCCGTAGTCCGAGCGACAGTTCAGATTGGCCAGCGACCGTTGCTACACCTTCCCGTGATCACTGTGGTGACGTGAGAAGCAAGAATGGCTTTGTGCAAGCCCGCATTCCGGGAAGATAGAAATTGAATGAGGAATGTTCAAACAGCAGATATCATCAACTCCTGCGGAACTTCACCGTCCAGCCCAGTAACACCGTATCATTCTTTTGAGCTGAAGTGCTATGATGTCTATCAGGATAAGTATGGCTTCAATGTGTACAAGTTCTCGAAGCTTGGTCCTTCTACTTTGAAGTAATCCATGGGCGAAGAGCTGGCAAATGTCCGGAATGAGTTAGATCTGCTTTGACAGAAACGGCATCCTCAGGCCTGCGGAATGACACTGTACGTCATGGAGACCGCCAGTGCAGATGCAACGATCGTTGCCACAGGAGCATTCATTTTACCAGTAGTCATTGCGTGATAAGGCAAGTCCTCCTGGTGATTATCCAAGTAAATGCAGGCTGAGTCATGAACGGCTGCCCTGGCGTGTACCTGCGCACAAGTACACCGCAGCACATGGATTGCCAGCATTGGGTATACATAGATGTATCGTTCTTGAACTCGTCAAGTCATGGGGTAACTCCCGATTGTGCTGCTGAAGTGGCTTCGCGATTTGGTGGCGGTGCCATCATCCCAGCTCTTTCGATAATCTTCTTCACAGCCACGCCGTGGCTTTTCTTTATATTCGACTTGATGAAGCCAGTCATGAACATGTTGCAGCGCAGATCCAGCTCCTCCTTGATGTAAAGACCATCCCTAGGCGCATTGACACCGAGCTCCGGAGGCTCTCTGGGCTCCCCGGGAGCGTTACCACATACACCTGAACGTTTGTCAACATTTGTACACTGGGTACCTACATCTGAGGAGACGTACTCCACTTGCTCTTGATATCTACACCTGCAGGTGCGAACACATGGGTCTGCAGTCCTACGGGCAAGTCGTAGAAGCCAGCCTTGTACGAAACCTCCGAAGAGTATAGACCTCCTGGCAGATAATTGATCTTGTCTGTTATGGTGTACCAGGTCATATGCTCGGCCTCATCAGGCGTGGCGCTCGGAGGGCTATCGCAAATCTCGTGGCGAAGAACGAGAGGGTTCAACTCGATCATCGCTGAGTGGTCGTGAAGCATCGACACCGCCGTCTCCCGCGAGATCTCGCGCGGAAGAGGCGTGATGTTGCACATTCGGGTCGGCATGGTGGGTTGTAGYGTCTGGTCGCGAGCTGATTGTGATTGAGACGAGGGGGAGATAAGGTGACAGTATAGGACTATGAAGAAGAGAGAGATGAAGGRCGAGAGAAGTCGAGGCGGCGCGATCGGCAAAGGCTGAGCCTCAAGCTAGAAAGGTCGTCAGGAAGGCCTTCCTAGATTGCCTTACCTGTGGTGTGCTGCATCTCGCTCGCATTTGATGTGTTGAAGGTATTTTCAGCTTATTGGAAGTTGATGTTGTGTTGATAATCGCAGCTTGACGTCCACGGAGAGTCGGAGATGTGCTGAGGCCGTTGGAGAGACGCGTGAACATCGGGCCCGTTGAATGAACCAAGACGGGAATAATAATATTTGGAAGTGCTCCACAAAAGTCACACCGGAGTTACCTCCTTCCTATCGACCACAAAAGTGCCTCACATGCACGGCCACATCTGGAGGCTCGAGACTTGGACAACGTCACCAATGATCATTCTCTTCTGAACTTCTCGTTTGCTCCACAACGAACATCAACAATCTTCACAGCGAACGTGTTCGACCATTCGTCTTGTCCAGACCGCCGATCCCAAAAAACTGCACGCGACCATCACACCTCAACACCTCAAGCTTGTCGCAAGCACATGAAGCCACCATGGTCTGGAGTCAGATAGAGGCAACGCCTCCGCATTTGACATATTTGATCCTTTCCACTTTCCTCATCAGCTATGTGGTATGGAAACACTGCTATGCTCCATGTTCAACGCAGAGCTAAATCACTCATTATAGCTGTTCAGCCAGTTCTTGAAGAACAGACTCCATCTCAGTGAGCCTCCTATCGCTTTACTGGTTGGCATCATTCTCGGTCCGCAAGTCCTAGGATGGCTGGTACCCAATYTTTGCGTTCACGGATGTGAGAACAAAGACACGTTCAAAGGACCTGCAGCGAATCTTGGACGAGGCTGGGGATGGGTACGTTCAAGATGAATGCCAAACTTATATCACGACTAACATACGGTATAGGGCGATCTCCAAGTACAAGAGGCGACCCGCGTCATCGTGGGTATCCAGGTCTTCACAGTCGGTGTCGAACTCCCGAAATACTACGCAAGTAGACACTGGAAATCAGTCGCCATGCTGTTGGGACCAGTCATGACATTCGGATGGGTCGTTTGTGCCCTCTTCTGCTACCTCCTCTTCAAAACGGACATTCCCACTGCCTTGGTTGTATCCGCTTGCTTGACGCCCACGGATCCTGTGTTGGCGGCGTCGATTCTCTCCAACAGTCAATTCAGCAGCCGAGTGCCAAAACGGATCAAAGACATGCTTTCAGCAGAATCCGGCTGCAATGACGGCGTCTCTTTTCCATTTCTGTACATCGGAATTTATTTCTTGACGCAAGAGTCCTACCTCGAAGCCTTCAAGGAGTGGGCAATCATTACCATATTGTGGCAATGTCTCTTTGGAACGTTGGTCGGCATGACGATAGGAATCGCATTCAACCGGATACTACGCATCTGTGAGAAGAAAGGGTACACCGACGAACCAGGTTTCACAGTCTTCTATCTACTTCTCGCATTGTTAGCTGTGGGCTGTGGCAGCACCTTGGGAAGCGATGATTTCCTCGTTGCTTTCGGAGCTGGATATGGATTTTCTCGAGACGGCTGGTTTCACGCGAAGACCAAGGCCCAAAATCTGGGTAACATCATCGATCTCCTCTTAAACTCGGCCATGTTTGTGTACGTGGGGACATTCTTGCCATTCCACAGCTGGACGCCCGGCTACCTTACGCCATTCGTGACTCCCGGGCGACTTTTCGGCTTCCTGGCCTTGGTCCTGCTCTTCAGACGTCTGCCCGTCATGATGGCACTCTATCGCTGGATCCCAGATATCAAAACGTTCCGGGAAGGCTTGTTCTGCGGCCATTTCGGCCCCATGGGCTTGGGTGCCCTCTTCCTCGCCATTGAGGCCAGAGCTATGTTGGAGAACGGAACGAGCACGCCGGACGATCACCCACCAGCGTTCGGCAGACCATACACTCCGCGAGAAGTCGCAATTGAGACGGTATGGCCTGTGGTATGCTTCGTTGTATTCGGTTCGACGATCGTTCACGGCCTGAGTGTCCTGGCATTGAGTGTCGTTGCGCATTTCCGACGAGACAAGCAGAATCGCGCGAGTATTCTCGCTGCAGAGACGGATCCATTAGAGGGTATGGAACATGAGCAGGGTGATGGAGATTCTGCGTGCGATGATGATGAGAATGACGAGCTGTTACCTTGAGTGTGGGGGGCTGAGTTGCCCCATGAACAGCAGCCTGAATGGCTTTTACAACGCGTGGAATTTTCTGCATGCATCTGAACAAACACTACCCAAGGTACCTTAGACTGAACTGCAAGACTAAAGCAGGGGCAAAGAAGATAGATTCATGAGAGAACATTACCTATAAGTAGCGAGGAGCGGCTAGACGAAATCGATGCATCTCAACATGAAGCACCTATTGAGCGTGGAAACCGTATTCTCATTGCAAGCCTCTCCCAAAGATGATGATCCAGACGTTCATCGTTGCAACCACGGGCCTGAAGTCGACGCTCTGTACAACATTCAGATACCGCCCGGAAGCTCAAGAAACTCCACGCTCCCACTAACAGCAAGGGGTAAAGGTGGATGAGTTATCATCACCCTGTAGCACTCAAACCAATTTTCCACGTCCGCCCCTCTTTCCTGGCCCAGAAGCGTCACCAAGCTCACTAGCACCACCCGCGCTGGTAGTACGACTCATAGGTTCTCCACCGAGACGGCCGAGCGACGCGGCCATGCTGCCCGGGAGCCCCAGCCCAGGGTTGCCTCTCAACCGCGACTCCACCACCGTAACGACAGGGAGCAGCGGAGCGAACCCCGTCCGTGCCTCTCGATCGACCCCGCGGCCAATCATTGCGCCGGGTCCATTCTCAAGCTGCGGCAGTCGATATGGTGCTTGAACGGATGATATGCCTAGGGCTTGATCCAATAGCTGATCTCGGGTTTCACGTGCCTCTTCTGCTCTCAGCGAGCCCCCTTCCATATCATCGTCTCCTGGATCATCGGCACCTKCACGACGCATCATCTCAAAGTCGTTCTCCATATCTAGACTGCTGACAGGAGGCGGAGCGGGAGCCCCTGATTTCTCACTTCTAGTGACGGCGTGGTATGGCGGTGCGACTGGTGTAAAGGGATTCTCGCGAATGACCGGGGCGGTCGATGATGCTGCCGCTGCGGCATTTGCAAGATCCGACAGCGCAGCTAGAGGATTAGCACGTGCACCACCTCGTGTGAGGACTTGATGTGAGGCTGTTCTCTCCATCTCAGGTGCTGCTTGGGACGGCGGAGGTGAATTTCCGCTCAATCCTGGTGCGTCTGCCATGTCTTGATCCGCTACCACTTCCGCCGATTCGACAACCTCGCCGTCCACGGATGGCACGGCCGTGCCATTGGTAATTGAACCCTGCTCTTGAACGTGTTGTGGCTGGTGGAAGTACTTGTAAGTCGCAACCTTGGCCGTATCCGTTGCCATTGCCAGCTCTTTCTCCGTAAACAGGGTGTCCAGGCTATACACAGGTGCCTCGAACTGTGCATATTCTCGCTCTTTTCTAGCATTTTTGTGCGGACTTCTGCCTCCAGCCAACGCCGGCATAGGCGATTCGTTGCTGGCTTGCTCGTCATCTGCCTGGTTGAGCTTCCTCTTCTTCTTGCCATTCTCTGTCGTCTCTGCTGTGGGACTTCCGCCGCGGTGATGTCTCAAGACTCGTGTTGCTCGCTTGTTAATCGCAGTGCCATTGTGGCTTGGCGACCCGGGGTTATTGCCGATACTAAAGTGGTTGGGATGGAGGAGCWTGGCGTTACTGTCGGCAATGTCAAGCTGTTCTTTGTCCTTCAGTAGGAGCTGTCGTTTCTTGTTGAGGGTTTGGATGAGTCGAGTGCGAATCGTCTGGGAAAGAGCTTTGTGCTCCTCTTCGGCCTGGTGAAGTCGTTGCTGGCAGAGTCGTTCAAGCTCAGCAGAGGAGGATTGAAAGCCATTCTGAGCAACCCGTTAGTTCATCCTCATCAACCACACCTTGATATTGTCAAGCTCACATGTAGTGCCGTAAGGTCGGCATCCCGCTCTTCCACGGAGTTGTTGACCTCGCGGACGAATTCAGTATATCGCTTGCCCGCCAAACTCCAGTAATCCCCTCTGGCAGCTTCATCGTTGGGTAGACTGACTCCACCATTGCCGTTGACGTCGCCCTTCATGATTGTCTCTGTCAACGCGCGTATACCATCGTGGCTATCCTCAAGCACGCTCTCTGCGCTGTAAGGATCGGCACGCAACACCATTGTCATGTCGACTTGCACACCCTGCAATTGGGCGCGGTAGTGTTGATTCTGGTTTGCCGAAAACGAGCTGACCATGCCCTGGAGTTTCTCCATGATGCGGTTTCGGCGTACATCACGTTTCGTGAGGGTCGGCGGATGTGCGTGGGAGTGAGGGTGGTGTGCGTGTTGCGGCGGAGAGTTGGATTGATCTGCCATGAATGGCGGCGGTGATCCATGCCGTGGCATGGCCATGGTGTCTTGTTGACGTTCAACCTCAAGGTGGTTGTTGGGGTGTTGGTTGGTTCCCGAAGCCTGCTGGCGATGGAGGTAAATGTGCTGCGGCTTGCGCGGATCGATGTACTTCAATGCAAAATGCAGTCCTATTTGTGAAAATAGCCAAGTATACAACGGTCACGTTAATCGATGCGGACACGCTCGGTGAGTTGGTCCATTGACGTGTGTGGAGTGGATGGCAGTTGAAGAAGCGGAGGTATAGTGGAAAATGAAGCGGAGCTCTATAGATTGATCCGCGTGATGCAGGGTCGCGAGAAAGGTACGAACATCGCCGAGGCCGCACATGCTTACCATGCAGCATTTATATTCCAGTTGTACACAGCTATTGTTGATTGATTTCCAGCCTATCTCGACTAACCGGACTTGCTCCTCACCATCTGGGTATATCGCATCCAACACAAAAATCGTCAGAATCATCAAACCATCTACGTCATTTCTTCATCCATCCCACGGCAAATCTCTCCCTTCCACTTTCGTGCATGTGAGATATCCCAATCCACCGGGTCCAAAGTCCCTCAAGTCCAGCTCAAGAAAGTTTCTCATCAAGGGCTGCACAATGTGCCGCGCCAGGTTCTTTACCTCGTCCATTCTCCGCTCGAAACGCTTCAGGCTATCTCTCGTGTAGAGGTCCGCGGCGCCCTGAGCATTCGGAGCCTTCAAAAATCGTTTCAGTTCGTCTCTGTTTAGGTACGCCGTTGGGTCTGTAGACCCTATCAAACGATACACTCGTCCAACGTTGATGGGTGTCGGTGGAGCGGGCAGCGAAGGTGGCTGGGTCCCTCGCTGCGAGGCAACATTATGGCTGCTCCTGCTAGGTCCACGTACAATCTGCTGAGATGTGCTGCTGGATCGAGCACCATCTTTGAGAATCCCGGAAGTCGCTGGAGTTGTGTTCTCGGCGAACCACTGACGGAACAGTGACAACGCCAGCCAGCTGAGGAAATCGTTGCTAGGCGTAACGCGTTCCCCTCTGCTGGTCGTAAGATTCAGCCGCCACAATTTCGATTCTACTCGCTCTTGCATCTCGTTCAGTTCGTCGACCTTGTCCTCGAGTATCTCCATAACGTCCATTTCTACATTGCCTCTGAGTTGTGGCGCAGCGAGCGGCCACTGGCCTACCACGTGAATCATGGCCTCCGTAAAGATAGTCTTCGACTTTGCCAGATACCCCAACTTGAGATAGGAGGGAGGGTATTTTGCAATCTGCTTGAACAATCTAGCTCCAAAGCGCAGCATGTGATGATCTACTCTGCTGCCGGCAATCTCCAGCGCATCGTACATGTCGGCCAATTGAAGCATGGCTTTCGATTCGGAATAGGCGTTGGCTATGTTGATCGTGTCCAGATTGGGCGGATATTGGTAAATGGATCTGAACAAATTATCGTAGTCCTTGAGAACGTGATCTCCGGGCTCGACTGAACCATTCGTGGGCTGCGGTCTCTCATTGATGTTCAAAGAGGAGAAATTGCTAACGCTCCGAAAGAAACTMTCACTCGAAGTTGGAGGTTTGTTCCGTACAGGCGGTGGCAGGTTACCATTACCGCCGAATATCGATGCAGGATCTCGACTCTCACGTTGTACCAGCATGGGCGTTTCGTCATCTTCCACGGCATCCCAATCCAACTCGTAGTGCCATCTCTGCCGGTCATATTGCGGCCTTCTTTCCTGGCTGCTTGTCCGCGAACTACTCCCAGCAGTCACACTTTCGGTCTCGTTGATTCGTGAGAGTCCTCCGCCCAAGCCTGTACTACCACCCTCTATCGTGTTCCCACCCCATTCTGCTCTTGTTCCAGCAGCAAAGAATCCAGAGTTCTGACTCAGTATAAGCCGGTGGAGAAGATAACGATTCTCTTTCCTGCCGTTGGCAGTTCTCAAGACTATCTCAACATCTCCAGTGTGCGCAAAGATCGGGAACTCGTTCTGCGGTAGATGTGCACTTGCACCACCATAGTGTGTCCTAGCATGGCGGTGTCGTCTCGTGCCTGAACGTCCAGATGTYACGGATGAGGCGCGAGGCGGTGCCGGCGGGGCAGAAGGAGCATACTGAGTTGAATGATGTGACACCATTCTATTCGTGAATATCGAACATGCAAGGTCCCAAGAACTTGTGCCACGGGTTCTCTCGTCTCGTGCGGTCGTCCTATGGTTTGGTATGGATCCACTTTGGCAGCTCTCGACTCGTTCGTGGGTCTTAGTTCCGGTCTTTCGTGTCACACGGGGATCATCGGCTCAAGTGGGCTCAGCGTGTAACAGTGTTTGTTCGACGGCCGACATCGCGACATCCATGCCGTGCTTGCTGCCATATCTCAAACCTCACGTAGTGGGTGGCACCGGTCCCGWGGCGTGGCCGTGTCGCTTGCTCCGTCGCCACGAGCAGGGATTTGCTTGGGAAAGCTGAGACAAGGGCTTTGATTGGTTGCATGTGGTGGTCGCGCTTGACTCCGTACAGACCATTAACTTTGACGTCCACTACGCGACATCAACCTTTGACCGCGTCTTTGCAAATCGGCGTTGCGCTCCAAACCAGCCAGAAATTGAAAGGGCTGTGGCGTCTTTTGCAGTGTTTAAAAGCCACTGGGACCTGGAGATCTGGATGCAGCTGTGCGATAAGAAGCTACTACACGCGGGAACGTCGTGGCCCCGATTCAATATCCCTCCGCTGTATCGTCTCTAAGCAGCTCGATGGAGAGCCAATGCAGTGTCGGGGGTATCACCTTCGGAACCGGCTACAGCGTATTCAGAAGTATACTTCCTGCAATCGAGCAAGCTACGGAGAGCGTGACGCTAGTAACCTGCTTCTGGGCTGCATCACCAACACGAGATGCRCTCAATGAGAGCCTCCTTATTCTCAGCGACAAGGCCCTTCAAAGGGGCAAGAAGGCGAGAGTGCGGATTTGCTTCTCCTCCTCATCATTCTTCCAGAAGCTGTTCCATACCTCCTCTCCGGATGGGAAGACGTACCCGCCATCAGTATGGCATTCCAAGCTAGGCTTGCCTGAGCACGGACTTGAAGGGCTGGATCTTGAAGTAAAGAGCATCTTCTTTTTGTGAGTCACAATGAACGTCTCTGTGATGCGCATCTGTTGCGTTGATCGAGAACCATATTCTGTGGGTCTCCAGGCCTCGTATTGTGCTTCGATGCGTCGAAACGCTCTCCCTCCGTGCAAGTTAGCGTACGATAGTTGGAGAAGTCGCTAATGCCTTGCTTCTTCATCATTCAGACCTTTCAGCGTATGGCATCCTAAATTTGTGATCATCGACGACAATGAGGTCTTTTTGCCAAGCTGCAACGTATCCTGGGAGGTAGGTCAATTCTATTTCGCAGTGCGAATCTGCGCGATCTCCCTCCACACACACGAAGACCCTAGTCAAGGCCGGGTGTCGACAAATTCTTCTTCGTGGATTCTTCTTCTTGAATATACTGACATGCCCAGGACTGGTTCGAAGGGTGTGTAAGATTGAACGGGGCTGTTGTTGAGCACTTCATCACCTTCTGGAAACTACATTGGGCCGGCAGTTCGGAAAGACATCCAAATCCTCCCCTGAATTCCACATCGCCAGGGTCATCTTACAATGATACTAGCTTCGAGAACGTTGCCGGCAAGTTCTTGCCCTCGCTGCACCATCGTGACCCGAGCTTTCGATGGCCATGGCAGGCTTGCGCACCGCCGCCGCAGACTCCCCTGAATGTGGAATTGCTGAGGTTATTTGCGACAGCGGACAAGGAGATTCGCATTCAAAGTCCTAATCTAACGTGTGCGGCAGTATTGGATGCGCTTGAGGATGCGTTAAAGAGGGGGGTCGGCGTGAAAGTCGTTACTAGCGAGAGACTCATGATATTGGTATGTTGCTGATCAGCATTCTCCGTTGATTATCTCTCAAAGCTGCAATTCTTGTACTGACCTCGTCTTTGTGTTTTAGGAGCAGCTCGTCACAGCCGGGACTACGACATCCATGTGCATCAAACGACTGATTAGCAAGCATCAACAGATGCTGCAGATCCCGTGGGATGTAGAAGCTGGAGGCCCACGACCTGGTCGACTTGCTATTTCCTACTATGAACCTAGAGCCGAGGCCATGCGTGAGACACCCGAACCTGTGCAGTCTCATCTCAAGCTCACAATGATCGATGAGACTACTCTTGTTCTGGGCTCGGGGAATATGGACAGGGCCTCGTGGTTCACCAGTCAGGAGCTTGGAGTTGCATTCTACTCGACCGAGCTAGCTCTTGAGGTCTCTCGCCTTCTATCGGTTGAGCTAAAGGGGCGAACGAAACTCGTGTACGACAGCAGCGAGATCTGAYGTGCAGCGCATATTTGTGTCGGAATTTTTCTTCCAACCAACGGCCCACTTCCCCTACAAACCTTTCGAGGATTGATTCGCTGCCGACGCATGAACGCCGGGATGCTCGAGAGGACTCTGTGGATCTGAAAACCCTCATATGCAAAAAGACGCCGTAACGAGTCGGTGGCACTCCTGGATTGGTGGGGCTACCATATCGAACACCGTGGCCTTCCTAACCGGTGCCCACTCAAAAGCTGTGTAGTCAGAGGAGACGACACTGGATACACAAAAGTCCTTCACACCCAGCAGCTCTCTGTGGTCCGATCCACGATCCGGTGTCGCTTCTATGTGGAAGATGTTGCCACCACCGGACACCGCCTGAGCAGCACAACGTAACCACAATCTCTGCACGCGCCGTATGTATCCACGCACGTACCTCGGAAAGCCACCAACGCATGCAAAATATCGCTGTCGTTAGCTCTGAGCATCAAGACGAACCTCTGACGAATCGCTACCTACAGGCAATCTGTGAACATCTGACCTGAGCCCCACGATGCTCCTTCGGACGGACCCCTGTTGGTGTTGGCTACGGCTACCACTCGAACGAATTGCATGCTGCCACGCGATGCGGTCTTTAAGGCATCGAAGACAAAGACAATCCATGGTTGTACCGGCCAATGGATGTCCCTCGATATGGCCGCGGCTCGGGACCTCTACGATGTAAGAAGACGGCGCAGCAAAGTTAATGCTGCACTTGTACAGCGTCATTCAATACTGCGCATTTGTCGCCAGATCTAGAGGCCGTGCAGTACCATCATTTTGGACGATCGGCGGTTCAATTCCCCATTCATGCTTTGCTGTGCCGTCAGGCAACATCCAGACCGAATCCTTAACCGCCAGCTATGATCTCCGAGTGGATACCACTTGGCTGTCTCTGTAGGCGCTTAAGTCGGATATACTGCCGCTTGCCACTATGATGACCATGCCGTATTCCCCAGTCTTGGAACGCCAGCCCACAGCAAAAAGTTTAACCCAAGCTTCCAGGAAGAGAGCTTCCGGCCCACCTTGGGGGACTTTGTGGAGTGTCTAGCTTTGAGCGGTACGCCTTCTCATTGCCGTACTTGCGGTTTGGCAGCGGTAAGGAAGAGTTCATATCGATGGATCGAGATTTTGAAGGGACACCATTCATGCTTCAGCGGTTGCTTCGCGGTCTTGTGACATTGCCTTGGTTTCAAGGGGGATAGCTCAATCAATGCAGATCGAATTATACGCTGCGTGAGGCCAGTACAGTAGCAACAACCTTCCTCGGTACGTAAGAATGCGACTACATCAGTCCGGCAGAGCAGGCGACCTTCCGTCGGATCGTGAGGGATGGCGTAAGAATGAGCGTTCAGATTATCTACCCACGATTCGTGTACCAAGAACATTCCTGAACAGCCACTGCCCCAGCCAGTGATGGACCAACAACCATCTCCGAGCCAAACCAGATACCTACTGGCCTCGCGGCCGCTGAGCCGCGTGGGGACCACATGGGCAGCCAGGATTAACTTACGCGATATGCGGCACATTCGCCCATCTCACCAATCTCATCTCATGCCCACTCGCTTGAATGCCGTATAAATAGCCACCATATTGCATCTGAAGTGGACATTTAGCTGCTGATTTTATTGAATGCTAATTWCAGCGGCAAGAGATGCGGGCGCCTCGAGCCTCGAGCCTCAACGCCCACATCGCTAACAAGTTCCAATGCTATCCACAATGCCAAATACATTCGCATTCGACGAATTGGATGGTGATTTTCTTCTCGTATGTAGAGGCTGCGGTACGTCTCGTCGACGAGCAAGTCCACAATGATTCCTAACAAACTACCACTTTGTCCGCCTCCGCAATCAACGTCGTCTAAAACCCCGAGCCTTCTGAATGGCCTGATGATATCGTTAAGCAATGCCGCAGCGGCAAGACTGGCATGCGAAGGGCCTCGCAATGCTGACCTGTGACCCACCCGCTCTCCACTTGCGCAATCCTCCAGAGCGATCCGAGAGCGTACCAAGGCTCGTTATTCTCCTTCGGGATATCTTCTCAGCCTACCATTTCATCCACCCTCGCTAAATGCTCACGTTGCCGCCCTGCTGGGATCCACTCTGTCCTAACTGAGAGCAGCAAGACTCTTGCCAGATCTTGGAACGCATGAACGATGCGTCAACATGGTTAGCCTGTTGTCTGCAACTCGGCTGTGGCGGCGCACCTTGCAGCTATTGTGAGGGTTGGAGGCGTTCTCACATAGATGACTTTAGTAAAGTCTATTGTTGCCAAAAGTGTTGGAATAGCACAGAGCCGCCAGAGGTCGTCAGGCAGATGACTTGTGGATATCTTCATGCGTGGTATATATTGCTTGCTGCCGTCTGTCAAACCATACATTGACATTACAGCAACATCAATTCCACTTACTCTCTCTCCAAGGACCAACAGCACACTCCACATCCTTCATCCCGTCAAGTGTGCCCGCAAAAATGGCTCCCATTCTCCGGTCGATTATCAACTTCGCCCTCTCGACCGTCTGCTCGAACGCGTTGTGCGTTCCACATCCTGCTACCAGCTCACCAAGTCTACCGCTGTCCGAAGTCAACAACAGTCTGCCCGCTCCATCAAGCGAGGTCAAGATCGTGAGCCTTGGAGTGGGCTTCCAAAACTACACATGCTCCAGCTCTGGCACATACGTCCAAAGCGTAGCCTCCGCAGGTGCCATTGCTAGCCTGTACGACATCACCAGCYCCGTCAGCAAGATGCCTGGAGATATCATAACACGATCCACCCTCCGTTCATTCGAGACCTGTTTGAAGATGACAAGTTGCACACCGACAACGGCGAACGGCTTCTGCGACTCCTGCCACGACATCTCCGCGGCAGCATTCCGTCGAAATGAAGCGGGCGAGCATTTCTTTGATCAAATGTCGGGTGCGCAGATGCCCAACTTCAACATCAAAGATGCTGGCATGTTCCTTTCCGCGAAGAAATCGTCGAGCTGCAAGGCGCCGGCCGATGCTTATACGGGCCAGAATGGTCTCGGGACCGTCGACTGGCTCTACCTTGTCGACAACGGATACGGAAGATCGCAAGGACTCAGCAGTGTGTACCGCGTTGAGACGGCTGGCGGTGTTGCACCGAAAACTTGCGACAAGCCTGGCAGTGYCCTTCAAATTCCATACGCGGCGGAGTATTKGTTCTATTAGTGGTGGTGGAGATGAAATCTTTCTAATGGCAGATGTTTGARGTTTGGAGTGGATACCTTATAGAGTTACATTTCTGTTGACAGTGATTGCCTTGATGCACAGTCGCATGATGATACAGGCACAGGCGCGGCGTTCAGGTGGTGGTGGTTGTTTGGGTGTACATAGCCAATGAGACACGCGATGATGACCAGCGCACTCTTCAATTTCTTGTTCTTCGGATTGTGAAGCAGTCCACTCGAGCGAGATAGATGGAGTGAGAGGGTTCGGCTCTTCCGGTGTGGTGATGATGCCTTCCGCAGCCGCTGGCATCGATGTTCGGCGGGCAGTATGCACCGACTCGGGGGAGAGTTCCTGTCTGCTGAGGCCAGGGAACAGCAAAAGCAACAGCGCTTCGCCGTGATATCCGCGCCGAGGCCATCGTCCGTGGTCGTTGATCATTGATGGAAGCCTTCTTCAACTCGAGCCATCAAGGCCCGAGAACTGATGAAAGAGTTTGTCGTCAAGCGACAGGTGACCATCAAAAATTGCGCCAAAGGCGGCCCCGAAGGACAACCATAGACACCCGCCGCCCCGCTGTGCAATGGAGGGAAGGTGACTAGAGAGAACCGATTCGTGTGCTGACTCTCTCTCGACAAGGTCTGTGATAATTATTAGCTGAAAGTTCAAAACTTGACAATGGATTGGGGGAACACTTAAAAGTATAGAGAAGCAAAAGTTGGGGCGAAGAAAGGCGGCTTCTTATGTTCCTCGCGCGTGACACAGCCCGCGCGTTCAGTATGAGAAATGCACGCCAGATGAGGTCATGGTGCCAAGACAGGACATGTCACTTCCAGTCGTTTCGAACAAGCACATGAAAGGGTAAGAGCGGAGTGTGAAAGACCAGGCAGCATCGATAGAGACGAGGTTCTTGAGCTAGAATCAGTACATATCGACAATGAACGAAAGTAGGTGGTCGGCTCATCGCTTACATGGGTTCGCAGAACTTCGAGGGTTAGGGTTTGGGTAGAGTAATAGACGGCCACGATGACCTTTCATTCTTTCTTACACTCTAAGACGACGATGGTCATGTAGCTGTCCTGTTTCCGAGCAAATACATGCAGTCTGTTGTACAGTAGGCGCGGTGCGGCTCGATGTGGCCTGTCCAGGACGTGGGGACTCACTTCGTGAAGTGCGTTGCTCGGATTCTATCGTCGAGAGGAACGGTTACCATATAGAAACTGTTCAACAGAAGACTCATTACGTACTACTTCCGACCGAAATAGCCAGTGAATCCTGCAAATTTGCGGTCCATCGAGCCGTAATTTTTCAATTGAGTACCCTATGCCACGGGCCTATCGATTGAGGATGTTTCACTTCGAACAGCTACATGCAAAGTCGGAGAGTGGACGTGCGCCTCACTGCATCGCGGAGCATCTACAATATCGTCTGCAGCTGATGTGTACACACAATTTACCAGAGAGTCCGCAAAGTACCCTCTACATGATCCCCAGCTTAGAGAAACCCTCAACGACTTCCTTATCCACATTCCCCAACCACTGCTCTTGAAACTGCTCCCAGCCCCCGGAAGCCTCAATAACCTGCTGCAGATGATGCTTGATAAAGTCCGTCACGTCGATCGTGTGAACCTCATCCGTCAAAGTCAAGACCCGGCGTCTTGTATCCTCGGGCGCTTCGGACGTCTCACCTGCCACCTCAGCATATACGAGCGAGTCGCCTTTGGTATCTGCCTCGTCCYCTCTCAACTCGCTCACCACATCTGTCCACATGGACATGAGTGATTGTAGGCTGAGGAGGATAAAGGGCTGATTCGTCTCCAGCAACTTCGTTAACGCTATGCACATAAGCTTGCGTCGAGAAGGGCTGCCAATGGTCTCAAAATGGGAGAACCACTCCTCGAGAAGCCACTCCATCGTCACCTCCAGCTGCTCTCCGTTTGAAGACTCCCTCACAGCACGGAAGAAGCCGTCCAGGGAGCCGGTAATTGCTCGCGCGAGAATGGCAAAGTAGTCAGTCTCGACGATCCCATCCACTGGAGGGTCCTTTGCAAGTGGGCCGGTGGTACAGTGAGCGATATAACTCCCTCGAAGACCACGGAGGAGCTTTGGGAAGAATCCGACATCGCCTGCTGAATCCCTCGTTCTTGCAAGGTCGATGATGAGGGAGGCTGTCGCATTGTTGAATTCCCCAAGAGGTAGATTGACCGCCACTTCTGGTTGTGTAGAAATCCGTAGCATCGTTTCCACCAGATTACAAACTGTGCCATTCGAGGTTGGTCCAAGAGTTGCGAGCAGATCTGAAAGTGCCACCAATAAAGGTCCTCTCACAGCAGCTGATAGCATGTATTGCGGAGAGAGTATGAGGTATGATTCGGTGATATCCAACGACTTGTGCAGGCTCTCTGAAGCGAATTCAAAAATCTGATTCAAGAAAGGCACGAGGTCAAGCAGCCCAGAAGATGCAGCTTCCGAAGGCGTCTGTTGCAGAATCGCACCCCACAGCTCAAGAGCATCCTCAAGCAGATACAGCTGTGTCTTGGAATCCGCCTCAACAGCACCCTGGATGATTGGATATACCATCGAGTGCATCGGGAGCGATTTCTCCTTCATGGCATTCACCAGCCTTGTAAGGATTGTGAGAAGTGCCGTCTTCATCATGTGCTCCTCCCCAGACTGCTCCCACAGAGGTGGCAGAAGGTTGACAATACGCTCGGCGAAAGGTGTAATGTGCGAGTCCAATCTCTCAACCATAATACTAATAGTGTTGAGCATTGTCAGTTTAGTCTCTGTTGACTCAACAGACTGAATGAGCTGCATCAGATGAGTGAGTATCGTTTCAGCGTACGGCAGAAACTGCTCGGCTTCAAAGTCCCAGTCGTTGGCGACATGGGCCAGCTGTCTGCCAGCTGAAATTCGGACAACCTCATCGTTGAGGGCGTCGTCCGGGTTGAGAAGATGTTGGAAGATCTGGTAAACAATTGGCCGAGCAGCCTGTGAAATCTTCACAGTGCACCATTGGCCCAGCAGAATGGTCACTCTTCGCCGTAGGATGTAGTATCCAGGCTTTTCCTTTTGCACATCACCCACGAGAACATCCCGTATGAAGGCGTCGAAGTCAACGTGTTCGTGAATGACCGGTGCAGCCAACCCAATCGCCGTGTACACCGAATCCTTGAACATAATGTCTTCATATTCGACTTTTGCCACGGAGTAGAAGACACTAAGCAGTGGCTCGACAACAATCTCCTTGTAGTTGATGGCCAGGTCGAGGAAGAGCTTCTCCGAGCAGGAGCGAACGGAGAACTCCCAGTCTTCGCCCTCTCCTTCTTCGCGCTTCTCCCACTCCTCAGGTTCTTCAAGCCATTCGTGCAAATCGCTGGCCTTGAAAACGAAGAATTGCGTCACGAGAACATTCATAGCCTCGCGGATGAACGCCTCTGTTAGTATATTCTCTCGCACGCTCTTGGTGGCCTGCGTCTTCTCCTCTTTGTCTTCCGGAGTTCTGGTCTTGAAGTTCAGCGCTGGATTGTGGACCATTTTGACGCACGCACGGATGATGAGCAGTCCTTTGAGAGCGATCGTCTCTGAAAGCTGCTTCTTATCGGCAAGGAAGCCGCCACGAGATTGCTGGTCAAACGAGACAGCTTCCTTAGAGCCGAAGTCTTTCCCAACCTCTTTGATCAAACTCCAGTAAGATAGCGAAAGCTCAAGCGAGTTTGGCAGCAATACGAAAGCTGCGGGGTGGGTCTTGGACATTTCGTTGTGAAGTTTGGCGAGCTGCACAATGTGACCTCCCACTTGGCTGAACAGCATCTCGTGGTTTTGCATCTGGGCAGATTCATCAGCACTTCACCGACAAGAGCATCCAACTTTGTAGTCCCCGTTCGATCTGACTTACTTCTGGGTTGATGCTGTTTAGTAGTGGGATGAACGCAGCGAGGTGATCGATCGTGAGGCCCCAGAACGATGCTGCCGTGGCATCTCGGTTCGGGTGATCATACCCGGCAATAAGCAGTCGCCCTGCCAGTTCAACAGCGATGATACTCAACTCCATCTGTTCCAGTTCTCCGTTGCGCCACCTTTCCACTGCGCGCGCGTATAGACCACCAACGACCGAAATGATCTCAGGAGCTGCGGCTTGTAGCTGACGGCGACTGAGTTGTAGCCTGGCAGTCGAGAGTTCCTTGACGATGTTCAAAAGTGCAAGAAGTGCTCTTTTGACATGCAGCGGGTCTGAGGTTTGCAGGACACCAAGGAAATCTGAAATCGCCTGTACAACGTTAGCATATGAAGTTCACTCAAGGCAGCAGCATCGTCGAAGATCGAGATCAGGTGTACAGGGAAAGCATACTCCCGGCCAGTCATTTGGAAACTCGTATCTAGCGATTTTGGCAATGAAGAGGGCATTTTGTCGAGCCAGATTGTCTTTCACCTCCCMCAAGAGACTGCCCACCAATCGAGATCGAATAACTTGCTTGTCTTCTTTCGACACCGCACTGTACAATGAGAATGTTCGTTAGTGAAGGATGTCCTACATTTATAGCATGCATGGTTTGCAGGATCCAATCGCCGCAATTGCATCCAATSCCGTGCAAGAGTCGTTGATCACTGAAGATTTCTTGTGTCACATGAAGAAGCTCAACAATGCTATCGATCATCTTGTGGTACGTCGCCAGGGGTGGTTCCAAGCACAAATTGTATGCAAGTTGCAAGTTCTAGTGCAACACTTCACAGCTGACTTGATGGTAGACTTACTTGGTCGCCGTCTTTCGCCAATACTTGTCGACTCCATTTTTGAGCGCGATGATGGCTAAGAATCGCACTTCTTCAGGCAGTCTCGTATCGATGTATGCGCTTTGAAGGTGCACATAGTAGCTTGGCGATTTTTCCCACTGGCTCAGCTGTTTGGTTCCGGTTTGAATCTGTTGTGGATCTGAAGACGAGGCCGATTGCAGCGTTCGTACAATGTTGGTCTCGGTGAGCGGATTGGCCTCGCCGCCCACTTCGATTGAGAACTCCATGGCTAGACCGCCGCGAGTTGATGTTTGTCCAGCCAAGCGGCAAGCGCAGCGAAAGAAGTGATGTTCAGGTGGGGGTCTGAAGTCGCGGCGAACCAGATTTTTTGACAACCCATCTGGCGGGTATATACCTGTGCTTATACGATCTCTTCCATTTTCTCCTTCAACACTCCGGCTTCAGAAATTTAGACGATCTATCGTATGATGTTAGGTCTGTTGAACATGCCGGTCAGATCAAATACCTCCTCCAAGAAATTGATACGAGCTTAACCGCACTGATTTATCGATCTCCGTAAGGACGGCAACAAGCCTCACTCAAGAGTCAGACAGCTGCTCTTGCTCTGCTCTGCGCATGTGACCGCGTGCTCTTACCTTATATACCTCGAATAGATACTTTACCTCCATCTCACTTTACTCCGCTTTTGACCACTGCCACTGCCACCCAAGCGATCCACCCCGCCCGACTTGACCGGCTCCGCTCTACCTACAAATCTCCCATGTCCTCCGCCCGCCACCCGACCCCGATCCGCCCCAGACCAAACAACCACAGCTCCCTCACCGACGCCGCGGCCATCGTCCACACGATGTCTGCATAGGCGCTGCGTGGGCCACACGAGCAGAATGACTTGAACAATCCGGACATCATTGCTGCTGCAATCGTGCGTCCAAACAACACAATTCAAGCCAGTGCCCCCGCTCCAAACAGCACACGCTGCAATGGCGAAACAGCGTCGACCAGCGGGGAAAACAACAGGCAAGACCGAATCCAATGCTACGAGCGTTGTCTCGTCCACAGTGTCTTCGCGCTTCCCGTCAAGAGCAAGCTCGCCAACACCGAGGCAACCATTCCGTTTCATGGACCTCCCGGCCGAGCTCAGACTCCGCGTATATGAGCTGGTTTTGCTCATGCCGGAACCGCTCGACTTGCGTGAGCTTGTTCCCACATGGTCACACCAGGGGAGTGGCATCGCTAACGTCATGCATCACAGACTCGGACAACTGGCGTGTAGTCTACCCACGCTTCGCCCTCTTCCTCGTCAGTCACCGAATGCACGAAGAGGCATATCGAGTCTTCTACGCTCAGCCCATTCGCCTCTTTCCGGCTCCCGCCGGTCGATTCTTCAACACCAAGAAGCCACTGCTAGCACGTCTGCCCGTTCGATACCGCGAGGCCATCAACACAGTCGAGCTACGACTCGGACCTGGATGGAGCCGACCACCCCGCTGTCAAAATGTCCAGCCTACGCTGGGCTTGATGGACTGCAAGAACCTGAGGAATCTGAAGATACTTGTAGAGTGTGACCCGAGTGATAGCTTCTTCAATGGGTTTCGTGGGTCCGGTGCGACGGAAGAGACGTACAAATGGTTCTGTGTCGATCTACTGGCAGGCATAATGGAACAAGTGCCTGCCCTAGAGACAGTCGAGATCGATGCGTGGGTTAAGAGAGACGTACCCATCGTCACAGCTCTCCAATCCTTGGTTGAGAACGCCAACAAACGACTGTTGTGGGGACCGTCCTTGAAACAGCGAGAGATCGAAGATGAGCTGCGTCTCCTCAGTCTGGGACATGCAATGTCGACCTTGAGTCTGGCAAAGCAAGCTCCGAGATTGGTCGAGGCCCAAGCATAGTCCTGCTCAAGCCGCTTACCATGATTTACATGGATGCAGCATCCTACCACGCCGGAGTGAATATCCGCTGATATCACTCGCAAAGACATCTTGCGACCGTGCTCATTTGCCCTTGGGCGAAGAGGTTCTTCGTGCCAATCAAACGTCGACGTAGAGCAGAGTCAATATTGAAGGGAGTGCACTCGGCTGAGATTATATGTTGTATATGATTCCAATCCGCTTACTTCACCATCTTCTGCCATATCCTTCAGTGACAGATGTGAGGACAATGGTATATTCTGTGCCCCCTCGTTCATTTTTCACCTGGTCTGAGACTTTCGCCTAAGCGGAAACATATCCAATGCGTCTCGAACTACCCCCAGGAGATGTGGATACCCATGGGACTAACAAAGCATTCCAGTGCGATGCTATCATGCGAGCCATGTCATCGTCGACGGCGTTAGGACTTAGAGAATGGTAAAACCTAGACACTTACACGACTAGAACACCATGCGGAGCTCCGATCATGACGCAAGTGTTTTGGCATTGTTTATTAGGAGGGACAGAATTCCGCCCCACCATGGGCTTTTCCCACCTCAACAATAACTTATACAACCACAAGAGCGATCAAAATGGCCGCCAAAGAAGACTACAAGTTCGCAGGATGGATGGGCATTGACAAGGAGTCTGCCAAGGGCAACATGGTATGAAACATGTCCGGTATTGGCTCTTGCTTGTTCCTCTCTTGCTGATATCACTGCTGCAAAGGTCTGGCAAGAGTTCCCCGATGACCGCAAGCCTTTTGAGGAGACCGATGTCGATATCCAAATTACTCACTCTGGTATCTGTGGTTCCGACTTGCACACTCTTCGCTCCGGATGGGGACCAACCCCCTACCCGTAAGCACTTGAAGACGCTCTCGATTGTATATGAAGCTGACGTGTCTTCGTTCGCAGAGTTTGTGTAGGCCACGAAATCGTTGGTAAGAACTTTGAGTGCAAGATTTTACCTCCAAAGATGGGAACTGATTTGGCTCTATAGGCAAGGCCGTCCGTGTCGGCTCCAAGGTCGAGAAGGGTATCAAGGTCGGCGATCGCGTTGGAGTTGGCGCCCAGAATCTCAGTTGCTTGAAGCCAGACTGTGAGGAGTGTTCTTCCGGCCTGGAGAACCACTGCACGCAGACTACCAACACCTTCGCCGGCAAGTACCCGGACGGCTCTACTTCGTACGGAGGATACGCCGACTACCACCGTGCACCAAGTCACTTCGTGTTCAAGATCCCAGAGGGAATCGACAGYGCTGATGCCGCTCCCATGCTTTGTGGAGGCATTACGGTCTATAGTCCATTGAAGAACAACGACTGCGGTCCAGGCAAGAAGGTTTGCATGCATTACTTGGTCAAACTTCCGAAACCTTGTAGACTGACACTTCTCCAGGTCGGTATTATCGGAGTCGGAGGTTTGGGACATTTCGGTGTTCTCTACGCGAAAGCCCTTGGAGCCGACAAAGTTGTTGGTATCTCACGCCGCAACGACAAGAGGGAGGATGTCCTGAAGATGGGAGCTGATGAGTACATCGCGACCGAGGAGGACAAGGACTGGGCCAAGAAGCACTCCCGTTCGCTCGACTTGATCATCTGCACGGTGTCTAGCCCATCGATGCCTCTCATGCAATACCTCCAGCTGCTCCGCGTGAAGGGAACCTTCATCCAGGTCGGTGCTCCAGAGGACAAACTTCCCGACATGAACGCTTTCGCTTTCATCGCCAAGGGTGTCAAGTTCGGGGGTAGCATGATTGGCCCACCAGCCCAGATCGAGGAGATGTTGAAGTTCACCGCCGAGAAGAACGTCAAGCCTTGGATCAACAAGTACTCCATGAAGGAGGCCAACAAGGCGATTGTGGACTTTGAGGCTGGCAAGGCCCGCTACAGAATCAGTCTGGTAAACGAGCACTTCTTGTAGAGATTCACGAGAAAGGGTTGAATGTAGTTGCGCACACACMCATATGGCCTAGCTATAGATGATATTACGAATGAAATAAAACGAAAGAGAACCATGAAGGATAACTTCGATGTCGAGTGAAATGAGCGACGTGAAGTCAAGATGTTCCATCAAGGTGCATTTCTATTTCACCTGTGATCATCGTCCAGGAAGTAAAACGGATGATCGCCGCGCTGCCTGCGTGAACAAGAGACGTTTTCCTCTCTACAGATACCATCCTTGATGCGATATTAAGTTGAGGCATGCTTTTACACAGGTGAGTGAATATGTGGTGTTTTTCGAATGATTCTATCAATTGCGACTCTATTATCTATACGCTCTTAGAACTACTTTCCTTATGCAGCGTATTAATACGCCATTAGACAAAGCACWGGCCGCTCGAACTGAAGGGGTGGTACTGTTGCTGTTGTAGGGGGTAGCAGAGCTAAGTGCTAGCGTACGCAGGCCAACTGAATATCGAATGAACGCTTCTTAATGCGTTCTGAAGATTCACTTTAGACGGCTATCACATGCGACCGTAAGAGAGACATGGACCCGCCCGCGCACGTCCTCATTGACATTGTGATTATCGTACAGGTGCGTCAGCCTCGGACAGCCTCGTATTCGGCCATAGTGGTTGCTGCTACAGAAGACCATAGGGTGGCTGCCTAGATTGTCCCTACTTGGCTCTGTTCACAAAGCTACTAATCCGCCAACGTAGTCATCGATTTCACCGTGGGCAGCCTGTCGGGCTTCCATTCCATCCTCGACCATCGGAGAGAAATGCTACAGGGTACCAGGAGACTCTACATTAGCAGCCAGGGATATCCACGTGGTGGGCTTCCTAGCCCCTGAGAAGATGAATCTTACTACGTTTATGTACTCCTGCACTGCCCCGGCCGCCGGAGGGATCCGCAGTCCTTGTATCTGACAGGATGTTCCTGAATACCACGGAGCACCCTGTAAGACGGCAGATTGGCAAAGACTCTCAGCAAAAGTCACCTGATTCGCAGTCGATGAGGCAGTTGATTCTCACATCGTCTTTAACTCGATCCGCTTGATAGGAATCGCCTCCATCGAGATCGAGATCGTAGGCTATGCACCACCAAGGTCATTGGCCAAGTTATCGATTGCACGTGGTACCGTCTTTGAGAGTAGATCTCCGTGCTGCAAGGTTGCTTCATTATATCATGTTGGAGACTCACAACCAGGAACATAGCGCTTCGCGCTCGATGCCCACAAGAAGTGSGTCGTCATGAATCCGACCATGCAATCCGCGTAGATTCGCATGTTGCCGGTTCCTTGCCAGCCATCAGGCAATGCTCGCCCAATCTTTCGCCTCTCCTCCGCTGCCTGCAGCACGATTGTGTTGTGCAATTCTATTGCCGCTACCAATGCCTGTCCTATACTTAGTGACTCTCGCTCTGCTCGAAGCAAGATGTAGTTCATCTGGTCTCCATTCGTATGATCGTTCGCCAGACCCACGAGATCGTTCTGAATCCCAACGGCCGAGGTGACATAAGTCTCTAGAGCGTACGAGGCCTGTTCAGCCAATTGTGTTTCCTGTGCAGTGAAAAAACAGTCTCGAAGAATCTCCATGAAAGGCGACAAGCCCATCGTCGCTGCCCGTGACTGTGAGTATTCGTCCACGGTGAGGTTATCGATGTTTTCTCTGCATGAAATTTCACAATGGTATCCCCTGAAAATGTCGAGGATTTTTCGAGCCACCCTCTGCAGTGCCTCCGCTCCAAGCAAACGCTGGGCCTGCTGGACGAACAAATACGTGACACCGGCCGCGAGACCACCAGATGGGGAGCGACTGGACGACCATAACAAGTATTGGACCTTGGCACGTTGTAATGGACCAAGGACAGGAGTGAGCTTTCGCGGGCTCGCTTTGGTTTGGCAGGACACTTCCAGGAGGTGCATACATTGTTTCATGGCCATCCTCGCCTCTTTTGCGGGCATCTTCTCGGTCACATCGTCAAAGAAGCAGAAGAGATGAAACCATGCGCACATTGCAAGTAAATGATTCGCATCATACACCTGCGGAAACGCTTTGCGAAGAGTCTTGACTTCCTTCGTTGCGGTCTCTATTGTCCAGCTGTAGCTTTTGGCAGCAGGTAAATCTTTCGGCATCGGGAAGGCGAGAAAATGCTCCTTTGAGAGTGGAGCGATATCGAGTGCAGGAGCGTTCCCAACGGTGACGGGTGCGGTAGTGTCTGGTAGGTGTAGAGCAAATGCATCGACATTGATGGAGGCCGGAATGGAATGTTTGGGGAGCCAGTGTGCAGTCAAACCACTCTCATTCCTTTTGGCATCGGCTTTGTCTGACTCCAAGGCTCCAGGCTGGTGTACGTCGTATTCCGAGACCGAAGGTTGAGCTGAGTCAAACCTCTCCGCCGAGAGACTGTCATTTGTAGATGCAGCGGAGCTCTCGATCACAAATGGACAGCTGATCATCTTAGAGACTGCCACACTGCCTGGTTTCGAGAACTCAGTCCTGGTCGAGGGGTGTTGGCTGAATCGTATCATGTCTTTGCTTAAGAACTGCATTCGGACTTGCAGCGGTTGGGATAGAGGATTATTTTGATTTCTTTTTTTTTTGTAGAGCACGCTTCCCGTCCAGTCCTATATGTGCGAGAATAATGTAGCAGCACCGGGGTGAAAGTCCAAAATTAGTGACAGCGGGATCGTAGAGACCATTGCATCTCCAATTTCAAGAACCATGGCCGTAGAGGCCGGGCGAAAACGTGGTATTCGAGCTAGCAATGGCAGCCGAATCCGCGCGGAGTGGCGATTGATGAGCCATTCTTCCAGTGGCTAGGGACTTCCCTACGATGACAGCCTGGTATCAGTGATCACTGCATAGCATATGGCCTGCGCGATAGATGACTGTAGAAGCTTATCCCCGCACAGGAACAGCCATCCAGGGGGTTTCTCACCCCTCGAAGTACGGAAATTACATAGATTGTGTGTCTAGTTGGCTTACGAATAGGCCGTCGTCCTTGTATCTGGCGAAAAGAGTCCGGAATCTGACAAAATCCATCTCATAGCCACACAAACCCGGCTTCTTAGTCTCCCCGGAGCATTTTGGTACGCATCCTAGAGGTTGTAGACCTTGCGACGGAGATTTCCATAGGCGGAGTTGATTGAACGATAGGCTTCCTTGGCTAAACCAGGTGCTTGCGTGTTGGATGGTGTGACGTTCATGGTGATCAGAGATCCGTGATAGCGCCAAGAGCGCGTGGCCGGAATTAGCGTCAAGGATAAACTCTCAAGTGAAGGGAATCCATCATCCCAGAAAGGAACCGGCCGGGCAGCGCTCTGATCGGCTAATCGTAATTTCCTTCCTGGTCAGACTGGACATAAGTTTTGAGCTGCTAGGTCCACCGTATCCAAATAGAATTTATAACCTCGTCGATGGGTAAATCACGGCCCGGAAGGTTTACAGGCCAGCGACGCAAAATCCGAACAAGAGGATTTGGTCAAGCCGGTCGCCAACGACTGGCCCACTAGCTTGACATATATATCCTGTCCATCCTGCAAAAGACACAGACTCACGAGCGCAAGCCGGAACGGATACTTGCCCACGTCGCTAAGATGGCCCAACCAGTACCACCCTCGAATACCAGCGCCCTACCGCCACCGCGCGAGTTGCTGCCAGCGACAACAAACCCACACCTCCTCGCGATGGGAAGTTTATCGCTCTACAACTCCATTCTGCTCCTCACGTCTGCCGCACTCTTACAACACTTTATCGTCTTCGGGCTTGGCGCACTCCTGGTAAGTTCGAGGTCTCTTGGTCCTTCATGATCCACAGCTTGAACTCATCAACTCTCCAGCGAGGATTTTCACGAAACCGCTTGTTGGACTTGYATTACATTACCTTTTTGTTCGCCCTCAGTCTCGCGGTCGGACCAGCAGTCTTTCTGTTGGATCTGAAACTTGATCAAATCAAGGTGCTGTTCTTCATACAGCATTTTGCCATCGAAGCAATGATCTGCACGCGTGTCCTATTACCGACGCAATTGGTGAAAACTCGAAGCGGCCCGATCCTCTTCGCATTGTGGACGGCACTGTTCTGCATCACGGCTGTGGTCGTGTTGGATCAATTCCATCACAAGTCTGCGATGATAGTGGTGTTCTTATCACCCATCAGCGACGCGTCAACGGCAGTGTCGGGGCTTGWCCTGGTCTTGAGATGGATGCGATCAACGAACAAATCTGCTTTTGGGCGGGAGAGAATCAGGGTGGAGGGACTCGCGGGCATTGGATTCATGGTGCATGGTAAGCTCCCCTCGCCAATTGCTTCCTGTATCGGTGGGAAGTGCTATCGACTAACACAGCGCTGTGCAGGTATAGTGACTGTGTGTATAGCACCCATCTTCACCTGCGTCATTTATGCCAAGCTGCATCCGGATTGGTACGCTTACGCGTGGGCGATGGTGTGGTCGTCAGCGTACTTTACAATAGGTTTCTGCATTCCCGCCGTGGGATTTTGGTTCTCGAACTTGAACTGGTGCTGCGGACGGCGGCGGAGAGTTTTACCTGGAGAAGCAGGATGGCAGGACGCTTGGGCGGTAGAGGATGGAGGAAGATCTGCCAGACGAAGCGCAAGTCATTCGCCGGCGATGGCCTGCGATGAGGCCCTGGAGTTCAAGGAGCCCTTCCACTGAGTCGGGAATGTTCCAATTGATCAGCAGATCCCGTATTCTCCATGCTTTCTGCTCCAAGTCCAAGGAGAATCTGCATATGGGTAGTGCCGAAACGCGCTCCGCGATGTTCGCTGCATTTGTTGGCGTGCAATGTCTCATCCCATCGGCGTCACACTTCGTTCCAAGACGGTAGCGAGATCTCGTCGCCACTCTCTCGAGTCTCGACGTTTTGCACACGTTATCTGGCTCCACAATCCGGCAAGAATCTGGTCCGTTCGAGAGGATCGACCTCCGCGGTGCGAAGACGCTGGWTGAAGATCCGTGGATGTCGATGCATGGAAGTCGGATGGCACGCGCCGCGCTCATCCTTCATGCACGCTTTTTCCGAGTAGCCGAATCGGGCCAAGAACGTTCAGAGTCAAAGCTAAACTCGTGAACATCTATCATGGTGAATTCGCCGAGCTACAAGAGAGGGATTGATTTGAATCTGCAAAAGGCGACGTGGGACACGTCTTGACACGTTCCCACCATGTTCAGTCTCTTACTGTTCCCCGAACAACCCCATACCTCAATGGAATGCTGTAGTAAAGCACAGATTCTAGCTAATGCATCAGTGCATGCAAACGTCCCAATCTGTTGAATGCACATACCATCAGAGAGGGGCTAGTACCACATTAGTTTGGAACATTGGCCCCATGTGACGGCAGACTACAGATGATAGACCACATATATTGCCCTCAGCCTGTTCGTCCTTGAGCCTTCCATTGCACACAATCCTCGACAGACATCTTCAAGGAGCATTCGTCAAGCCAAGTCGACCAAACCAATCCTGTCAGTAGCTGAGATCATAGCAAGATCAAGATGCTATTCTCCAAAGCGACCAAAATTCTGTGGCTGTCGTCGCTAGCCGTTGCAGCACCACTGGGGAACACGAGTACGACCCAAGACGTTAGTTACCTGCCAAACTCCGAGGAGCATCTCTAACACATTCACGATAGCCCGACCTTCTCAGCACAGCTAGTTGCCCAGATTACTGCGCAGGTACCAACTCCACCGGCGGCGACTCCCCCTACGTCTGCGGAGACGCCCGCCTAGGACCCGTCAGTGCGCCGACTGGCCTGCCTCTGTCTGGGATAGCCGGAACCGACAGCACCTACCATCGCTTCGGCGGCCTATGTCCAGGCGAGTTCCTAGCAAGCTGGACATCTCCCACGGGCGAATTTGCATACCCACCTTTCGAAGGCTACCAACTCGCAAGTTCCGGCGAGCCAACAATCTCAAATCTCAYACTGCCAGTCGGCACATTCCTCGATAGATTCGGAAGCGAGTATGGATCGTACATGAGTCCTGCAGGGACGCCGTATGCCCAGAGATCGTTGCCTCCGACGAATCTGGACTCCGAGGCTGGTTCCAAGTATCCGTATAACTATCGAGTATATATGGTCAGTCGGAACTTGCATGTGCAGGGTGGTTTGATCGCAGGGTGGTTTGAGCAGCAGGGGTTCGGTGTGCAGTTCTTGATGCCGATGAATGTCATGCAATTAGTTGACAGCGGCTACTTGACCAGAATCAATTTGACTGCGGATCCGAGATGGTAGTCGATTAGCCGAATGTACAGATCTATATCTCACAAAGTTGAATTGGTGTTCCTTCCACTGCAGCGATGATTGGATGCAAATGCAGCAACCATGGCAATGGTTCTTGTTGTGAGATTTACCGCTGTGCGATGGATTCTTGCAGATTGCATTGGATTCATCGTCTTCTATTCGTCAAGGGCTTGCGGGCACATGTGTGCAACTCTATGCCACAGCAAGACAATCGGCAGAAGCATCGTCTCYGGAGCTTCATTGCCATCATGCAATCAGTCATGTTCCCGTAGCAGCTTCATAATACGCCTCCGTGCCTTTTAAACCAACGCGATCATCAATCCTCCCTGTCCAGACGCACAGCTGCGTTGTTCTCAATCATGTTCAGGTCCACCTTGTGACCCAGCAATGCCCGAATATTGTCGATACCATACTTGATCATGGTCGGTCTCTCCAAACTCAGACCAAAACCATAGACACGGAGATCGGCTGGCAAGCCCATGGGAAGCAGCATTTCCGGTCGGAACATACCCGAATTGCCAATCTCCACCCACTTGTTCAGTCCGCCGTGGAAACCGAAGACTTCCATACTGGGCTCGGTGTAGGGGTTGTATGCAGGCTTGAAACGGAGGTTGGTGATGTTGAGCTGCTCGAAGAACTTGGCAAGGAAAGACTGGAGACCACCAAGGGTCAGACCGTAGTCTGCAATGACACCCTCAATCTGGTGAAACTCTGCAAGATGGGTGGCATCGACGGTCTCGTTCCGAAAGACGCGATCAATGGAGAAGTAGCGTACTGGCCGTGGGTCGGCGGCTAGTCGGTGCAAGCAGTATGTCGAGACGGCAGTCGTGTGTGTTCGTAGGACAAGTTTGCGAGTTTCTGAGTCGGTGTATGGGTAGCGGTAGCCCACAGAATCGAATTTGCCATCCTGGTGAACAGCCTTGACATCTTGATAGTATTGGGCGTAGTCGAGTTTGGAGTACTCAGTCTTCTCAACGGCAGAAAGCTGGCTCTTGGCTTCCATCTGCTCGAGTGCAGCATCTGCCAGCCGATCAGGTCCAGGTGGACCTGCTTCTGCTGGATCCGATACGTAGAAGGTGTCTTGCATGTCACGAGCGGGATGCTGCTGTGGAACGAAGAGAGCGTCGAAGTTCCAGAAACCGGTGTCGACGAACCTGCCGGTAGGCATCTCGATGAAGTTCCAATCGAAGAAGATCCGTCGGAACTCCTCTCGTACTTTGTTCAACGGGTGTAGTGCGCCAGACTTTTGATCCGCTCCCAATGCGTTGAAATTGTAGGGCTTGAAGTTTGCGGTCTTCCAGCTGCCATCCTCGACCATCTCTGCAGTGAGATCCGTAACCTCGACTGGGATCTCTTTACCCCACTTGGGACCTTTGCGGATCTCATATGTGATGATCTTCTCCGTGGTGACCAATTTTCTCTTCTGGAAGTCCTTTTGCTGTCTCGGGTCGGGCACGGTGTGGTATTCCGCGACATACTTGAGCGTCTCCCGTGTAGCATCCACAACGGTGTCCTTGAGCGGGATCAAGGCATCGCCGTCCTTCTTCACCCATTGCAGTTTGAAGGCATTACCTTGACCGAGCTTCGCGTTGGGTGTTGATAGCGCCGGGTCCTTCAAGCTCAGGCGACCTGCCTTCTGCACCGCTTCCCACACCTTGTACTCATGGCTACCTTCATCGCAGATCTGTTGACCCTCTTTGCTCAAGTTTACTCGTTCGCTATCGTTCTTCTTGTACTCGACCATGGCACGGCTTGCCAGACGATCGAGTGCCGCCTTGACCTCGGCCTGCGGTATCTGAGGGTATGCTTCATCTGATTGAAGCGGGTCCGTCGTCTCGAGCTGTTCGAGGATTGTGAGAGTGAGATCGCGGCTGTCCGGTACCGGCACTGGGCCTCGTGTTCCCGGCATGTTATGTGTAGGTTGTGAGGAATTGCGACGGAGGCGGGTGTGCGAAGCTGTATTCCTACCTAGTGATTATTGTGTTCATACACTAGGTATGAGTCGACAGTCGGGACATCTCAAAAAGTTGGATGACATAAGATGCGCTAAGTTCCAATGGCTGCCTCTGCACAACTTCCTCCTCCCAGCACTAGGTAGGTACCTACCTTATTGTCGACGGCCGTTGGACATCAACTTCATCGCTTTTGTAGCAGTTTTGCGATTGCCACGAATACTGGCCTAGGAGTAGCTCTACACGATGTCTGGAAAGAGATACAGTGCATCATTTATCCGGTATCCGACGGCTTCTCCAAGAACAGTGCAAATGATAGATTTCCAAGTAATGATATCTTTTTCATCTAAAAGTGGAAGACCTGCTCCTCATTTTAGCTAGCAGCGGAGTTGTCCGAGCTGATACCATCGCGATACGTGATTACACGCAAGGTGAGATGTCGAATACCGCCCTGCCCGCGCTCTCTCTAGACTGGGACGTTCTTGTGAGTGGGGAGGAGAGAAACAATTTCAGAACTCTAGCTAGCGCCGGACACACCCGAACCAATGAAAGTAGTTGCACGCGAAGAGAGATGGCGGTTTCCGCTCTCTCCGCCCTTTTGTAGGGAATCTGTCTCTCCGCACCACTGGACGGATTTGAGCAGCAGGCAGGTTGTACCATATCTCCATACCTCAGCTAGCGCCGGGGCTGACCGAGCCAATCAGAAGACATCTTCTCAAGAATCGTCAACGATCTTCGTATCTACTCTCACATCTATCTTCGCGAAAGAACGAAGGTGATGCGATGCGCTCCATCAGCAGTTGCCAACTTCCATGGATCAGGCTTACAGGCAAGGCCGTATGGTCTTCATATCTCAGAGGGAGTTGACAAAACAGCGACCACAACAACAATAAGGTGAATCTCATCGCATCCTTCAACTGAACGAGCCAACGTCCCACCTGACAGCTTTCCTACTCTCCTACACAATTGGAGCACCACGGAAACGATGCAACTCTTCAAAACAGTGGCCGTCTTACTCTCGGCCTCTGTCTTTACTGCCGCCGAGAAATGCTGCATGGACTCACGCGTGGGTTCTTTGATGTCTCTGGCCAACGCATATGTCTAACTCGCTGTCAAGTGCAGAGGCAATTGTGTCCCAGCCATCCATCAAGGAAGTCTCTTCTCCTGCCCTCTTCAGAATCCACCAAAGCTTCACATTTGTGCCGATTGAAGGGATGCTGTTGGCCGACTAGCCAAATCAGGTTCTCGGAGGGTCGAAGGATGCGCCATTCCTTGTCAACCTGTTGGTCTTTTACCAGCTTGTCCAACAGCCCTAACCGGCAAGGACGTTACAGGATCGCAGGAATGGTGGAGCTGCTCCTGATTCAGCAATGGCAGCAGGGAGTTGAAATATAAGAGACGTCCAAACTGCCTGTTTGCCATGCACTTTCACCATCTTCGATCGGTTCAACCACATAACCAACACATATACCAACAACATGCGCTTCTTCGCCATCATTGCTGTCGCCCTTTCGGCATTTGGCCTCGCTGCCGCCGAGAAATGCTGCGCGGATGAAACTGTACAATACTTTCATCCTCCTCGCGGCTGATCTCTGCTAACAGCTTTACCAGTGCTCTGGCGATTGTGTGCCAGCCACTCCGGAAGGAAGCATCTTCTCCTGTCCGCTACGGATGCCAACTGTCTGCGCTGACTGAAAGGATTGCCAAAGGCAGAGACAGTGCGTGGCGACCGGTCCAGGGAGGAATTGTCTTCGCACGGGGCATTAGACATAGATGGAGGTCTATTAGATCGCATCTCGTAGGAAGCCGACGACTGTTTCCATGGATCCGTCTCATGAGACTCCATTCTCCATCACATTCCCTTAGCCGGACCATGATGTCGGATCCCTGGTGTATCGATGCCATTTCATCCGTTCTGCCGAGGCGAAACCGCTTCCTGTCCATACTCGTCAATCAATATCTCAACATGATTGCGCGGCACCCTCGCGGCAACGCCCTCAAAGACAGTCTCCTGCAACCGATTGGTCCCACGCGACTTCTCAGTGGTGCCGTGGTCCCGATACGTCTTGACATCAATATACAGCCCAGTATGAGTGTCGATCCATCTAGCATCCACTTCATCACCACGACTCTCCTGGTAAAAAGGACTAACTTCAAGTAGATAATTCCTCTTCTTCTTGAAGTGCTGCGGTCTGTGACTGTAAACCGTCATATTACAGAACTCCGCGAGGAATTCCATTGATTTCGGAGAAACCATTACATCAACGTGAGACTGTTCTTGGCCCAGCTCTCCAGCCCGATACCAGTTTAGAAGAGTATCGTGCATCAACCAAGTGGGAATCCCGAGATCGTTCATGGAGATCAAGTAGCTTTGCGCTAGAGCAATGAGGTTGAGGTGGTGAGATGCATCGTCGAGGAGGTGGTCTGTGAAGCGGACGTCGTATTGTGCTCTAAGGGGTGATTGAGGGAAGTAAGTCTGAGAAGTCTCTTGTCCTTTGGGTTGAATATCTGGTCGGTCTAAGCGTGATAGCAATCGTACGCTATCAAAGTCGGCTTCTCGTTTGTCTAGTCCAGGCAATGCGGCGGTTTGATGACGCAGCGTAACAAAAATGAGACAGATGTGAGAGATCTTCATGTTGTGCTGGCTGGGTGATAATGCTGCTGTTGTCAACGCGAGTGAGCTTAGCTGTTATATATAAGTGCATGATCCTGGTCATTCAAAATCTCCGGAAACGTGCCATTGGCAGATGCGCAATACCGTCATCGAGGTACGCATGCGAGACCACGCGGCGAGGAGCTGTAGTAATGTGTGAGTTGTAAACGAATAGGTCACCGGGCAAGGATGCTGACGCGTCGGCTATCGATGCGGTTGAACTATCTCCGCATGTGTGAGAGGCTCTACTGTATGGCTGTTCGCCTTTTTTTTTGGTAAGACAGTGCTGTTCATCACGTAGCTCGGCGGGCCAAGTATGACTGGATAGGGTACTACAGTGTTATGATCAGCATGGTATCGACGCCGCAAACTTAGTGTCATGCAATGATTGACAAGAAACTCGAAATCACTTTGAAGCTCCAACGTTTTATGCTACATAACCAACTGTGGTCTGGCTCCATCATGTGGTGTATTCCTTCTGCAACAGCTTGGCAATGGTCGTCAGTTGAATGTTGCTGGTGCCCTCTGTAGGAAGTTAGCCTCAAATTGTCGAATAGTAGATCATCATGAAATGTCGCTGCCAACTCACCATAAATCTGTCCAATCTTGCTGTCACGCCAGTACTTCTCCGCAAGACCTTCTCTCACGAAGCCCATTCCTCCCATCCATTCAATAGCCTGCCCAGAAACACGGCCAGCAACTTGAGATGCGTACAGCTTGGCCATGGCAGCGTCCATGACAAAGTCCTGACCCGCCTCCTTCTTGCGAGCAGCATTGTAGACTAATGCGCGTGCAGCAGTGATCTCAGTCCAGGCCTGCGCCATTTGGTGCTGCATGCCCTGGAATTCACCCACGAGCTTGCCAAACTGCTTTCGGTCGTTCCACACATATTTCGCAGCGTTCTCCCACGCACCAATTGCAAGTCCAGTCATCTGTGCTGCAATTCCGATACGTCCCTCGTYGAGAAGACCGATGGCGTACTTGTAGCCCTCGCCCTCCTTTCCGAGCAGGTCAGACTTGGAGACCTTGCAATCATCGAAGTTGAGCACGCAGGTGGAAGAGGCCTTGATTCCGAGCTTCTTCTCCTTCTTGGCGATTTGAAGACCAGGGTTCTCTTTGTCTACGATGAAGGCGGTTATGCCCTTGTAGCCCTTGTCGGGGTTAAGGTTTGCGAAGACGATGAAGAAACCAGCCTCCATGGAGTTGGTGATCCACATCTTGTTTCCATTGATCACATAGCCGTCATCCGTCTTCTCGGCCTTGGTCTTGAGTGCGAATGCATCAGATCCCGACGCAGGTTCGGAGAGACAAAAGGAGCCAACAATGTTGGTGGAAAGCTGTGGCAGCCACTTTTTCTTCAACTCCTCGCTGCCCCACTTGATGATTGCGGTGTTGACAAGCGTGTTGTGTACATCGCACAGGACGCTGACACTGGGATCAACTCGTGCAAGCTCCTCGATCCCGACAATGGCACTGGTGAAGTTCATACCAGCGCCACCGTACTTTTCAGGAATTTCCACTCCCATCAGTCCCTGCTCAAACAGCTGCTCCACCACCGCGGGATCCATCTTCTCGGCTTCATCCATGTCTCGTACTTTTGGTAGAATGACATCGTTGGCAAATTTGGAGACGGACTCGGCCATGGCAGCCTCGACTTCGGACAGGTGGAAGATGGGCGTAGGGTGAAGGGAGTCGAAATCGATCGCGGCGACCTCGTCTCGCTCATCCCGCCGTTGTGGTGTGGAAGAGAGGCATCGTGTGCTGTAGATGGGCTGGTCAGTCCTGTATTTCTTCCAGCCAATATTTTGCCATCCTGCTTCTTACGCTGAAGGTGTTGATCGGGCGAATGCTGCTCGGCTTAGCGGTGTTCGGGTGCGGGTCGTAGAAGTGGCGGCGGCGCGTGCCAGGGGTCGAAGAGTTCGTGCGAGGGAAGCCATGTTGCTACAAATTGCAAGACGAGAATTGGAGGATGGAGGACCCAGATATCAATTATGGTTTACGGCCGGGAATAGGTAGTGTATTTTGGCCACTGCAGGTCGACGACATGATCMACCTAGTGATCTGAATCCCGAGACTAACCGAATTGTGGAGATCGTGGGGACGACAAAGAAGGCCGGACATATCTCGGCGAAGATATTGACATGCCTCGAGCATGTGAACGGAAGGGTTCGAGTCCGTGACTCCTTCACTCCACGTTTCCTTACTCCGAACGTACCGTAGGTATATACCTGCTCCACGCGCCTGCCGTGGAGCGACGGGGTGCACTGAATCGAGATGACCAATATTGACAGTGGCTGGAAAAAGCTTTGCCGATCACGTCGTGGAAATCGCTTGCGAAAATGAAGAATCGCGAGGAGGGTGGAATCTCCGAAGGACAGCGAAGTCGAAGGCTGAGGTACTGTCTTCACTGCTACAGTCAGGAATATCGCCGTCACGAGAAAAGTGACATGAATTCAAGACTCACGCACACCTTAAAGCAACGCCACTCGGGAGGGGGACGGGGGCAAAATGCACTCTCTATGGGACGACGGGAGTCACTTTTGTCGGGAGCTTGCTTCTAGTGAGCGGAATCATCAACCTGTCGAGCAGAGACCCAACAATCTCCATTGTCCAATCTCTGTCGGCCACCTGTCTTTCTCCGCTGGAATGGATAGCCTAAAGACTTGCCATGATTTCAGCTTCGTCTTGTCCGGTAGGCTATGCTGCGTAGTTATTGATAAATCCAAGACGACCGACAGCTACTGTGTGCTCAGTCAGTTTGGACTGGGGTGGAATGAAGGCAGTATAGACCATTGGACGTAGCAGCGAGGCGAGCCCGACAGTACCTGACGTGCTTTGTAGGTACATGTATTTCTGTTCGCAAGCTGATGACCAAGGGAACCACACTACCTAGGTAGGTGGGATCTCTATTTGCAGCAGCCGTTCGGACAGCTGTGCAGCGTCAACTAGTAGACTTACTCATCCTTGCTATCTTTGACTGTCGTAATCGCCACCACCGGCTGCTTCTCATCCACCTCGACGCCTTCGATAACATCGCTGGTATCATCCCTATCGAACAACGTCGCAATCTGCTCCAAACTAGATACCGACAAGTACAAAAGTTAGCCATGGCTCACAGAAGACGAGTAGGTCAAACTTACGTCAAACCGCGCGTCTCAGGGAAARTGAAGTAGATGGTCGCAAGTCCCAAACACAGCATTCCGAGATAGAATATCCAATAGTACCAACCAATGCGATCGATGGCAATCGGGTTCACGTACTGGGGATAGTCAATATACTTGATGCAAACAATACTACGAGAATACCGCGCCACTAACCTGATTGACAATGAGCAGAGCTTGTCCGACCAAGACGAAAATACTGACGCCCTTGGTGCGCATAGCATATGGTAGGAGCTCAGTCGGATATGCGTAAGCCAGTGGATTGCATGCAATGTTGAATCCGGCGTTGTAGAGGAAAAGGAAGACGATGACGAAGTATGCAGCGGTTCTGTTGTCCGCATCTTTCGCCACGATTGCGTTGCTGACAATCGTGCCAATGTTCGCAAGGATCATCGAGATGAAGGAAGTCATCCACAACGCTCGTCTGCCAATCTTGTCGGCTAAGATCGCGCCAGCGATGCTGACCATGAGGTTCCAGATTTGCATACCGCCATTGATGCCGGTCTGCTGATTCGTGCCAGTGATGCCAACTTGTGTCAGTATAGGAGAAAAGTAATAACTGATGATCCCCTGGCCACACCACAAGCAAAGTAGACTAACAACGACAACCGTCCCGACCCTTCTCAGATTGGCTCTGGTATGCCATAGTACTCGCCACCCAAGCTCAATGTCTTTCGACTCGGCGGTCAAGGCAGCTTTAATCTCTTCCACTTCCCACGCGACCAGCTCGTCGTCGACCGCGCCGTTAGCGTGGTGCTTCAGCAAAAGCGATACAGCTTCCTCTTCGTGGCCTCTTGAAAGCAGGTAGCGTGGCGATTCGGGAATCCAGCGCAACACGAGTGCTATAAAGACAGGAGCGAGAAGTTGGATCAGTGATGGGATCCGCCACGACCACGAATTCTGCATATGGCCGCTCCCAAAACTAGCCCAGGCTGCGATAATTGATCCAGCGTACCAGAGCGTGTTGAAGAATCCCAGAACTGTACCGCGTTGACGGGGATGAGCCAACTCAGCGATGAGACTTGGACCGGCGACGCAAGTGAAGCTGATACCCACACCGATCAGACCTCGACCAACCGCAAACTGTGTGTAGCCTTTCGAGCAAGTCTGAATAACACTGCCGACAGCTGTGCACGCCGATCCCACCAGAATACCCATCTTGCGTCCATACTTGTCCGAGCATATCGAGCCAGGGATGGCACCTAGAAATCCTCCGATGAAGATGACGGTCGTGATGAGGCCGGTCTCCGAGGCGTCAGGATTCCCCATTGCAGCCTTCCATGGTTGCATMGCTTGCAAGGAACCCACCACTGCCTCATCATAGCCACAAGTGATTTGGACCGTTATGATGGCCAGTATCAATGCGTTCAGTCTGCGAAGTGCCGGATCCTTCCACCATTGCGGATGTGTATTGTTTCCAAGAGTGCTCGCTGTGTTAGTTATGGTCATTGCGTCCTGCGAGCGGTACAGCGAGGCAACCTCTGCTTCAGGCGGATTATAACAATGTCATCGCGCAGTAGCATAGAGCTCAGTGGCACAGATAGGCATGGCACCGAGGACAGGCATCGTAGCGAGGCGAACATGTTGCTCCGCCTAAGAGTGTCGGAAAAACAGCGGTTGACGCTCCGCACCATGGTCCATTGAGCTGTACTCCACGTTCCAAGGGTGAAGGATGCGGCTCGGAATCCAGTGAACTGCCAATGTGCTTGGGAATCAAATGTCCTGGCAACTTTTACCCGGTAAGAGATATCCTTGCTACCATCTCTACACGTGAGCTAGGCCTATCAGTGCTTATCAGCCAGTGCAGGACTCGGGGGACCATGTTCGGCTCCTGAATTGCATATTGATTGTTCACTGCTCTGCGACAGCATACAGTGTCTCCTTGCAGCGGGAGCTTTTCTTGATGGCCAAAGACCTTTTTGCCGATGCAGTTTTGCGAGATTCCAATTGCTGCCAACGCGCAAGCGCTAGAATGCTCGAGAGGACTTTAGGAGTCTGAACAACCTCCGATGCAAAGATCTGGACGAGCGGCCAGTTTAAATGTGGGGCAGATAGTCGAACACGGCCAAGGCGATACTTCGATGCATTGATTGCAGCTCTCAAACAAGCTCCAGCCCAACGCATTCGCCTAATGCTGCAAACGCTGCAACGAGCCACAATTGAAGTCTCATAAGTCGCACTGAAAGCAGTGAGCATAAGACTGATCATACTGCTTTTAAGCTGTGTGCCCATATCAGCATGCCGCATCGAGACTCACCTCCACCGTTTCCGGATACTGCTCAGCAGTACGGCGACTTTCGCRATGACTTGTTTCGTGATGGTATCGCCGTCGTGAAAGGCGCCATGCCGGAGGAGCGATGTGCCCATTATATTGAAGAAATGACCAGATGGCTTGAGCGCTTTCCCCTAGGTTTCGACCGCAACGACCCGACAACTTGGACAGAGGAGCATCTGCCAGCACACATGAAGGGAGGCATGTACCATGGATATGGCGTGCCCCATGAGAAATTCGTATGGGATGCTAGGCTGTGAGTACCGTCTTCAAGAAAGTCCGATGTGGGATATGTGGGTCACTGACGCGTGCAGTGAGCCAGGTGTCATCGGTGCATTTGAGAAGCTCTGGAACACCAAAGAGCTCCTGGTGTCGTTTGATGGCATAAACCACACACTCCCACTGCCAGAGGGCAAGCGGACGGCTTCTACGCCATGGCCACATGTTGACCAGAATCCGCACCATCAAGGGTTCCACTGCGCTCAAGGCATCATCAACTTCGCTCCAAACGGACCAGATGATGGTGGACTTGTAGTACTTAAGCGCTCCCAAGATTTGAACGATCTCTTCTTTAAGACCCACAGCAAAGAAAAAAAGGCGAAATGGGGCGCGGTCCCAGGAGATTGGCATGGATTCGAACCAGAAGAGGTGGAGTGGTTCAAACAGCGCGGTGCTGAAGAGATCAAAGTGTGTGTCGAGCCTGGAGATCTGATTCTTTGGGACAGCCGGACTGTTCATTGGAACGTGCTCCCGCAGTCGAATCAGACCAGGAGCATAGTTTGTAAGTTGAGGCTGCATCGTCTTGAGGGTTCCTGCTGACCATCATTGAAGATGCCTGCTACACTCCTGCAGCATGGGCGACACCAGAGGACCTGCAAAAGAAAAGTGACATATTCCACCAAAGGCATCGTACAACGCATATGCCCCACCGCAACTTCTGGCGAAATGAGAAAATCCTGCGATTTGGAAAGGAGGATCCATACCATCGTGATCTACCCTTCGAGGAGCCCGTCGAAACGGAGCAGCTACTCAAGCTCGCTGGCGCAATGGCGTACTAGAGCTCAGAAAAATTGACGGGTTGATGTGTCTAAACTGAAGAGTCAGAAGGAAAAGGTTGTTTGGATGACGCAAGCGACTTACCAAGCATGGGCGTGCTTCAAGCGATATATCAAGTCTACCTTACCGAATGAAATTGTTCTCTTTGCTCTCCTTGCTCTGATGAGAAAAAGTGCCATTGGCATGCCAGTTATGCTGAGGTTTGTTGATGGAGATCGAGAGAGTCGGACCAGGGGGTGGAAGCACACATTGCTCCTTTTTGAGGGATCGACCAATTGGTCCAGCTCATAAGTACTACGAGCGAGAGTGTCTTCAGGCCCCAGTGAGACATGTGTAGGCTGCGCGCCAATTGCTTCTATAGCGACTGTTGGAAAGCACCACACCGCCGTCATACTCATCCCCATCCAGATTGGTCGACGAAGGAGGACGGCTATGCGTTAGTCGCAGCGAAAGTACCGAGTTCTCGCCAGATTTCCCTGTAAATTCGCCAAGCAAGTGGTCCTAAATATCCGGTCAATATGCGCAAAATCACTGATTCTGCAAGCTCGCCCAATAGCATCAGACATGGCTGGCGCAAACAGCCAAACAGCGGGGAACCCAACACGCGTGCCCAGTGCCTTTCGAGGGGGTTACCGTTACGGCTGAATATATGTGGTCGGACGCTGGTGCTCCTCAAGTCGCAATTTGATGACGCTGGGTTAGCGGTGGCATAAGTCAAATATCAGGCTGAGTTGACGATCGCGGATGTTGTTGAACGCAACGTTGGCTTGGACAGTACAAAGGGGAACATATATACACGCCTTCCGCTGGAGACTATGATCGGTCCAATGGCGCCCAGTCGTCCTCGGACTTGCGTGCGCGGACAGCCTTGGGGCCGCCAAGTTCCGCCTCGAGACCATCCTCAAAGTGTCGTGTAACCGAAGGCTGCAGCAGGTCAGTGAGTGTCGGACGTCTCACTTCCAGGATAAATACCTTATCTGGGTAGAATTTGCCGACAACGTACGCCAGCCCAAAGACGGAGGCGACGAATGATCCCTGCATGGGCATTAGCTGTTGTCCAGTACCGACATACTGATGCAACCTCACAAGTAGAACCGCGCCCCAGCCAGGTTTGAAGTGCGTGTACTCTTCTGGAGTGAAGATTCCAAGGATATCATTGTCCTCATGAATGGGCTCGCCGTAGTTTCTTCGCTCCTGCGGGTCCCACCTGGCGTTTGTTAGTGATAGGCCCATTGTGGAAGGCCAACATAGCTCACCAGTCGGCGTATGGGTCGCGGAACTGTCTCTTCAGCGGCAGAGCGGATGTGAGTGATGGGTCCGGGTAGTTGCCGTTCTATTAGACGTGTGGTCAGCATGTATTGTCCTCATATGCCCGAATGTCTCCTGCGCTTCCTCCTTCTGCGCCTGTATTATCTCCCACTGCCGATCAAGCCTCGTCCCTAGTATTGCCAGCGCCCTCAATGCTCGAAATTGCATACCATGTTGATGTCTTCGCCGGGCTGTGTGATCAGCTCCTCCGAGGCCTCCTCCGTGGGTTGTTGCTGTTGCGTGCTCGATGCGAACCTGGCGGGCTGGAATTGGGCGATACGAGCGCGGGCAAGCTGAGCGCGTGGAGCGACCAGTCTTGCCATTGGTCGGAGAGAGGCCATGATGGCGGTGTTGCGGATGGTAGAAGATAGACGGTGTTGGCGGACGTGAGCTCGATTGAGGTGTGGTGATCAAGCAGTGGAGGTGTCCACAAAATTCCACGAGTCCCACACAGATATCACCCTTGCTGGCGCGCTTTCTCCACCATAGCGGCGTGGACAAACACATGCAGCAGTAGGAGCATTAGGCTAGTCTACAAACTTCCTTGGACTCGACACGTCCACTCGCTCATCGCATCCAAATCAGCCCTCGACTTCGTGTGATTGTAAAGACGTGTCGCTCTCCACCACTTCCCCCGGGTCGCGTTCTGTTCTGCATGATGAGGCATGGTTGATATGGCCAGTGATGCAGCGAAGGCGAGATCTGAAACACCACCTACCAACCATGGCGAACCTACCACCGACGCAATGCTCGTCAAGTGCGAGCACGAGACAGCAGGCGCAAACGACGCAGCAAACGCTGCTGAGTCCCCGAAACGCGAGGAAACCAACGAAAGCGCGCAGGAGGATGCTCAGACCGCGGTGTCCACCTCAGCCACGCCGGAGGCGGGAGAGAGGCGCAAGAAGAGTAAACGTAAACGAGGACCATCACCCCCTTGGCGGTCCTTTATCGCGGAGACGTCGACATTGAATGTAGACGGGCGGAGAGTTTCCGCGCGCCACAACTCCAGCCTGAGCACACCCGGCGTCAGCAGCGACAGTGAGGGTCGCGGGCGCAAATCATTGCCCCGCGCAAGTCCTCCCTGGAAGGCATTTGCAGCGGAGAGCGCCAGCGTTATCAACGTTGATGGGCGAAGGAAAAGTGGGCGCGTCAACCGGGAGCTTGCCGAAAGCAAGAGTAAGAGTGGAACGCCGAACCGCACAAAGTGTGCGAGCGGAAACACGAACATGAACTCTGCTGGGAAGAATCGCAAGGCGACATCGGATTCGAATCACAACGATGATGGCGTCGATGCCTCCGCTGACCGGCCGTCAATGTCCACCTCGACCAACTCCAAGATCGCCGAGCTTCAGGCCAAAATCGCAGCTCTACAGCCAACGCGATCGTTTCCAGCACCGGAACTCAGCGAGGTCAAAGGACCGCAGTCCAAGGCCGCGGCACCCAAGAGATCGCATAAGCGAAAAGAAAGCTATCATGCCAAAGTGGAAGACCAGCCCTGCTCTCCTCCACGCAGTCGCAAAGCGCCCCGACAGAGCGATGTTGAAATATCCCCCGACCGATCAAAGCCAACTCCCAAGATCCGACTTCGATTCCAGGGCAATCGCAAACCCATTCCACCGCATCATCCGAACGCCGTCTCGAAGCCCGCCTACCCCCCACAGCTCGCTCTTCACCAGGTAATCGAGGATTGGGAATTGCAAGAGCTGCAACAGCCGTTCTTAGAAAATGATCGCGGCCCTCCAGATGCGGAGTACTTTGTCCAGCGAGCTATTAAGCAAGCCGCAGAGGAAGGTGCGATGCGTCAGAGGATTCTCAAAGAGGCAGAGCCCGGCGGAGCGTTGAGCAAGGAGAATCTAAGTCTGTATCAAGCGGATCGACAGCCAGAGCCATCACAATCAATCGCGCATCACGACCAGCTCGTGGCTCATGCGCTTTACTTACGCCAATTACAAGTCAAGGAGAAGGCCCAACATCGCCTGTTGGCCAAAAGGGTTGCCTTTGAAGCTTTGGATAAGTGGAAAGTCCGGAACGGACCTACTGAAGAAGACATTGTTGCAGAGCAAGACAGAACTTTCAGGCTCGTGGCGAAGCAGGTCATTGCGGATGTGAGCGCGAAGTGGGCATTGGTAGAAGCGCATGTGCAGGAAGCGAGAAAGAAGGCATACGAGGCCGAGCAAGGCAGGATACAGGCACAAAAGCTGCAAGAAAAGCTGGAGTACAGTGAAAACCTTTTGCTCAAGYAACGTGGGGACGCAGACAGCGATGTTGATATGGACAGGGAGGATGATGATAACAGCTCCTCTGAAGATGCTGCGTCGGGCTCCGATTCTGCCAGCGAATCGGATGAAGACAATATCAGTGAGTCCGAGGACGAGGCCGATGGCAATGCTACGGAAGACGAAGGAGACATGGACGCTGAGACACTGGCTGCGTACAAAGCGCATCAAGCTGAATTGGCCAAGCAGAGGCCTGCTGAGCCGCCTGAAAAATGCATTGAAGGTAAGGACGAGGATGGCGAAGATGATGCGGAGCCGAATCAAGACGTCTCAAAGAGGGATGATACGGCGCATAATGTCGCAAATCTCCAAGAGGATAATCGTTCCGCTCCGAATCGTGCTCAAATGGACGATATCAGTCAAATGGGAGGTGCAGATGCCGCCGAACGCCATAAATCACGCTCGGCATCACCGACCGTGGAGGAGACTACAGCCGAGGATCACTTGTCCTCAGATGATTCGACCAATATGGACTCCGACGACTATGACTCTGATGAAGATATGACTACCGGTGACGAAGCCGWCGGCAATGATGATGATGATGACGAAGAAGAGTCAGAGGCCGGAGGAGAGCCATCAATTCTTGGGTTTTACCGCACGGCAGATCTCAAATCTCTACGTGAGAAAGATGGAGGCTTGCCTACCCCTGTGACCAGCGTGGAGAATGGCGGCGAAGACGAACATCCAAGATCTGGCTCCGAGGCCGTGTTCGATGGACACGCCAATGCTGGCGCTGAACATGATCTTGGGCTCACACAGAAGCATTCGAACCATCAGGTTTCGACGCCTGCTGCCGATGGAGACGAGCAGCATCAGGAGAAGCCCGCCGAGGAAAATGATGCAGAAAAGGTAGACGAGGCCAATCCAAGTATTGCAGCCCAAGCAGATGCGGATCATCTCGAAGATCTTGGCGCCAAATCGCGCGTTGCGATTCCCTCACTTATGCGCGGGACTCTTCGCTCATATCAGCATGCAGGTCTGGACTGGCTTGCCTCGCTGTACCGCAACCGAACAAATGGTATACTGGCCGACGAGATGGGCCTTGGCAAAACGATTCAGACCATCTCACTTCTGGCACACCTTGCAGAGGTACATGAAGTGTGGGAGCCGCACCTTGTCATCGTGCCAACGTCCGTTATCTTGAATTGGGTGACGGAATTCCACAAGTTTCTCCCAGCCTTCCGTGTTTTAGCGTACTATGGCACCCTAGAAGAGCGTAATGCGAAGCGCCGTGGTTGGGTTGGAGATCCTCACCACGAGAATAGGGAGAAGCGCGGCTACAATGTGATCATCACGAGCTACAACATTGCAATGCAGGATATCAACTCGCTCCGCCAAGTGCAGTGGCACTACCTCATTCTCGACGAAGCTCACAACATTAGAAACTTCAACAGTCAACGGTGGCAGACTCTCATCCGGTTGAGGACACGAGCTCGGCTCTTGCTGACTGGCACGCCCTTACAGAATGACCTCGCCGAGGTCTGGGCGCTGCTGACCTTTCTCACGGCTGGCGACGATGAACGCTCGCACGGCAAGCTAGAGGAATTTCTCGGCCACTGGAAGGATCCAGTCAAGGAAATCTTCGACCAGGGCGTGCAGAAAATTTCCGAGAGTGCACAAAGAGTCGTCGACCAGTTGCATATCTCTCTACGGCCTTTCTTGCTGCGTCGCAAAAAGAATGAGGTCGAAAAGGATCTTCCCAAGAAGACAGAGCATGTCGTTGTTTGTAAGCTCAGCAAGCGACAGCGTCAGCTCTATCAAGATTACATGGGCCTTGCGGAGACGAAAGCCTCCCTTGCCAAGGGCAATGGCGTCCAAGCTGGTGCGGTGCTGCTAAGTCTGAGGAGGGTGTGCAATCATCCTGATCTCTTTGACCCTCGGCCGATTCAAACAAGCTTCGCCATGGAAACAAGCCCAATCGAAGTTTACAGTATCAAAGAGCAGCTAGTTAGACAGCTGCTCGGTGCTCCCCGAGAAACACCGACGAAATTCTTGATCGTCGCTCGTGAGGGCAGAATGCGAATGACTGTGCAGCGAGCGCGCCGACTAGATGCCACTAAACTCTTGCAACGCCAGATTGGTGAGGTTGAGGCATTGGCTGCGGACACAGACTTTGATCCTTCGACCGTGATCGGCTCCAGAGCATTGCAACGACTTCAACTACGCCAACGCAAACTCAGCCAGCTTCGCGCATGCATCCAGGCTACCGAGTCTTCTTTCGGGCAAACGCCTGTCTATGGCTCAGACCTCCGCCAGCTCATCACCATTAACAAACTCAAACCGTACACCTGTCTCTCGCGCTGGCAATCTAGCGCCAGAGGTCTGCGCGGATGGCCTTCAATGGGAAAGCGACCTGTTTTACTCGAGCATCCGATTGACTGGAGCCTGATCAAGAGCACGCAGCTACAAGCCGACATTTTCACCTACGATGGCCTGGCTGAGAAGATGAAAGAGACGCTCATTCGGTTCACCTTCGTCCCTCCTGCCGTCACAGTACCGATTCTGGACTATGCCATTCCGCCACGCATACAGGACAGCCTCCGTATGACATCCGCATACCCGATCGAACATGACTTTGGCCACGAAGCTCGCGTGCGTGCCTCTATCGCGTTCCCTGATTCCAGACTCCTCATCTACGACTCCGGCAAGCTTCAGCGCCTCACTTATCTATTGCGTGAGCTCCAATCCAAGGGATCACGGAGCTTGATATTCACACAGATGGTAGGCACGCTCAACATTCTGGAGCAATTCCTCAGCTTGATGAATCTTCCATACCTGCGACTGGATGGCAACACGAGCGTAGAGCGCAGAGCGCTCATGGCTGCTGAGTTCAATCGACCAGACTCGAAATACCAGTGCATGATTCTTTCTTCTCGTGCGGGAGGAGTGGGACTCAACTTGACAGGGGCCTCTTCGGTCATTTTCTACGACCTCGACTGGAACCCACAGATGGACCGGCAGTGTATGGACCGCGCACATCGTATCGGGCAAGTCAGAGACGTYGGCGTTTACAAAATGGTCAGCGAAAAGACCGTTGAGGAGAACATTCTCCGGCGTGCCAACCAAAAGAGTCTTCTCGACCAGACAGTCATTCAAGACGGGCACTTCACAACCGAGTACCAACTTCCAGCTCGTCGTGAAGAGGAAGAAGCAGCGGAAAAGRGCGATGACGTCGGCCTCGCTATTGATCGATTCCTTGGCGGCGAGGAGAAATCTACGACCCAAGCGCTGGAGTCGGTAGAGGACAAGGAGGACGTCGCAGCAGCGCAGCAGGCAAGAAAGGAAGATCACCAGGACGACGTGGATTTCGATCGGTCGAAAGATCACTCCAAGGCCAATACCCCCGGACCTGCTCATGCGGAAGCGGAAGATGAGGTGGACGCCGCGCTGCAGGGTCATGTGGATTCTTACATGATTAGACTCATGGAAGAGATTCTACTAAAGGGCTGGGTGTACGTTCCCCCTCCAGTGAGGAGACTGGACAAGCATGGGAGGGATCCTTCGCATCGACCGAAGAGAAAGAGGTAAAGCGACTTCTACATCTTCAATAGGCGGCGAAGAAGGATTTGCATTAGCCGTAAGGCATAGCGATGTTTGTTCAAGCGTAGATGTGTATCAACAACATTTGTACAAAGGCAACTAAGCCCCGCTTGCATGTATTGAGTGACAATCTGATGGTCGTGCCATACCGCCCAGACTTGCGGTGAGCGCATCGTGACAGATTTCAATGCTTGACAGTCTTAGAGCATGATCAAGCCGCAAGGATACCGCTGATTAGCGTTCGCCCCCAAGCCATGACTGAGCGGAGCAGAGTCCGATTACTCCATCATTGACCATCCGTTGTATGTCGTGAAACATTGCGTTCCCAGGGAATCTTGCCGACGAATCCGATTGCTGTGGAGGCAGACTGCGCCTCTGTTGCACAAGGCACAGTAGACTTTAACATTCCGACGTCATTTGCAGAAGGATTCTCGTACGGCGAGCAATCACGAGCTCCCACGAGGGATCTAAATCTCTTGGTATGCCGATCAGAGACATGGCGCAGCGTCGTAGACGAGACAGGGCTTTTTTAATTGGCCGAATTCTGTGGAAGAGAGCACGGTGGTAATTGACTTTCAGAACTGATTGCTGCTTCGCCTTCTCGGTTGAGGCGGAGAGGCGATCCTTCCTTGGTATATAGAGAACAAAGGTCCCTCAGGCTTGCACTTCCTCGCCTCCCACATCCTCGCCTCCAATATCAACCCACGTCACGTTCGAGCCCACCATTGCGAATACTACACCAGTAATACGGACACCTTGAACGTCGACGTAATAAAAAACATACATCGGAACATCACACAGCAAAAATGAGGATTCCTCAGGCAGTATTGTTCCTGCTCGCGTTCGTCACAACTATCCATGCGCTCGCATTGCCCGCCTACCTCGAGTCATTTACCGAGTCTTCGAAAGAACTCTTCAAGCGCAAGGGCGGTGGAGGTGGAGGCGGTAGAGGAGGTGGAGGTGGTGGTCGCAGCTCTGGCGGATCTTCAAGCGGTTCTCGCGGAGGGTCGTCCGGAGGAGGATCATCAGGCGGTAGCAGTCGCACTTCCAACATCGGTGGCTCTACGAAAAGCGGCAGTGGAGTGCGGCCATCATACGGCGGGAGATATTATGGTGGCGGTGCCGCCGTGCCATACCAGGCTGGAAATCGATCTCCTCGTGGCGTCGCCCCGGCTCTGATCGGCGGTGGTGCTGTTCTGCTTTTGTTCCCTGCTCTCGCGTACGGCGCCTACTCTTACGGCTACCCTGGATACTACAACTACTACAACCGGACGAGCCAGACGAATGAGTCGCACCCTATGGACTGCTACTGCGGTCGTTACCAGGCCTGTGGATGCGAGCAGAACAATGAGACCGAGTACTTGAACTCCGTGGCGAACAACGCCAGCGTTGCAAAGCTGGTGAACGGCACGTTGATCGTCGACGGCACACTGGAGAACGGCACTACTGCTGCCGGAGGCGAGGGAGCTGCCAGCAGTCTGCAGCAAGGCTTGTACGGGATGTCAGGCATTTGGGTCGTGCTGGCGGGTGTCACTTACACCATGTGGTTCATGTGATTCACGCATGAGCAATTCTGCGGCTGCTTCTTCACGACTTTACGACACCAGACTAGGGAGATTGATACCCAACGTGTACAGATCACTGGAAGATGACCTCGAGAGATCACCATCATTATGTACAAATCGCTTCCATAATGTTATTTTCAACTGCCATTGAGATCAACGCTCACCACCTCACTGTGAACTTGAAACTTTGTACAAGCCAAAACATTTGGCATTGCGTTCTATCTCTGCATGCCATGCCGCGATTTATCCAGCGACATATATTAACACCTTCTAATACATTAAAGAACACCGTCGCTAATGTAGGGTATCGTGTGAAAGTTCATATCGTCCATCTAAGATTCCACGTTTCCGTCTGAATCAGAAGTTGTTGTAGGCACACTCGCACTGTGAGTCTGCGGGCTGTGCTGAGAGTCCAGCGGTAAGCGGGTCGCCATTCATGCCATCAGCAAAGGTATAGCACGCMGGGATGATGTCGTCTCCAATCTGGCCCCCATGGCTAGTCTGTGTGATCTCAATAGCGTACGGCCATTGAGTATCCTCACTGTCTGGGACGGTAATSCTGCTGTCTGGATATGTCCGCGACTCCGATAGATATAGAGTGCCTGTAAAAGTAGTTTCGTTGAAGTAACATCTTGACTGGGTGTCGGTTCCGCTAATATCGATCTCAGGAATGACAGATTTTGCCATTGTAAAACTAAAGGAAAGCCTCTCCGCGCTGGAGTTTGAGGCTGGGTTGAAGTAGGTGAGGGGTTCGTCGGAAAACACTATGCTCAATGGGTTGCTCGTTGCACTGATGGTAAGGTTGGCTGGGACGCCTGCGTCCGAAGTTGTGGCCGTTCCGTTTGCTGCGAAAATAGAAGATGTATTGGAGATGATCCAGAGGAAATCGGACATGCTGGCGTTGAAGCTGCTCGAGTCCTGAGGATTGTATGTTGTGTTGGGAGCACATGTCCATGTGTTAGGGTTTGACGTGCAGCCAGTGTTTATAGTCTTGAGTGCAGTTATCATGCTGTACTGTCCTAGGGGGAAGGAATTCGTTTCCGTGATGTTATCTGTTGTTGGCGCTGTCGTAGCTTCGTCCTCGCTACCAGCATTTCTATTCCGCCGTCGAACTGTGAGYCCCACACCAAGTCCCACCGCCAGCCCAATGATAACAAGAGCTACAAGACCAGCAATGAGACATGTTCGACCCCAGCCTCCCCAACTTCGCCGTCTGGGTTGGAATCCACCCGTCCGTCCAAAAGCCGCCAGCTTCTCGCCCTCTGCTGAACTATTTCTGGTGCCTTTGTCTCCAAATAAAGGATTCGGGACCCAGTCATATCCAGGTCGCAGCGTAGTCTCGCTCGGCCGCGCGTTCAGTGGCCAGGTAGATGAGGTTGCTGATTGCGGCGGTGGTCCACTGCTTGACGCACTCTCTCGCAGCGAGCTCTTAGGTGGAATCGGAGGCTTCAAAGGCGTTGGCACTTCGGGTTTATCGAGATCGGAAGGGGTCATTCTGTCCTGCAACCGCGGGGATGGAATGGCAGAGATGCGTTTGGTCGAACGTAGTGGAACTGTCTCCATCTTGTTTGATCCATCTGGACGTGCCTTCATCCTGGCCGACGAGTCGCGGACGGGAAATTTGATTATTCCCTTAGCATATAGCTGACGCGACTGTGCTATAGCTGCGAGTAGAGTTATATAACATGCTGCTAATGAAACACTTGTTGATAGGGATGTTGACAACGGCGTGCCCCTCGGGACTCTGTCGCCATAGGAAATAAGTTAATGGTGAAATAAGGAATGAGGGAAAGGCCCAATCATGGAACATGAAATGAGATGCACGAACTGATGAACGTGCGAGGCCCGTGCTCCGCAGCGGATTTGGACTCGCTATCACAATCGCTATGAGTTATTCATCATGCACGACATTCCGTACAGAATCTCGTTCTGCCGGGGTTTTCTCTGCGCTGATGCGACTTGTGAAGATGTCTCGCAATCGTCCTGATTGGCTGCTGGCCGAAGCAATACTCCTGTGTCAAATTCTGAGCTCAGAGCTGCACGAGTCGTGAGCCATTGGCCGCGATTTCATGCTGGATAATTCTCTCCAACGTATGGAATGGCWCTGGACCCATCGTCGACCGGTATGTCTGGGCAACGTCCGACATGTCCCAGAGATCGTACGCGTTCCGCATTGTTCGTGCGAAAAGTCAGATGCGACATGGCATTGGTTCTGGAAGAGCGTAGCTTGGTCATTATTGTGTGCTGCAGAGATGCATCAATATGTCTTGTGATTGGTAGTGGGGTGGGGAACGTAAAGCGGGAGCATGAAAACCGCTGTATTGTCCACGGGTGTTGTTGTCAAAGGAGAATTATTCAGGTCGAGTCCGCTGAGTCTGTTTCTGTTTCTGTTTCTGATTTTGGTTAGCGCGAAGCATTGGCCATAACGGCTGTGCCCGACTGCGGCTTTACTTTGTAGCTGCCATCCAAAGATTCCACGACTCGACAAGGAAAGGAGTCTCTGTCACTGCGCGTCGACACCGTTCGGCACAAKTGACTGATCCGGCGAAGAAGCAGTTTGCATGATCTCACATGCCAACTGGCACAATTCAAAGTGAAGCGTTAACAGCTCAGCTGTTTTGCGGCTTCCCTAGACTTCGACAAGCACATTAACACGACATCAACGAAGCTCTGCTAAGCTGTGAAGCAATCGCCAAGGCCTGTACCAAGTATCTTGCGGCTGCTTATCTCTGCGCTTCCTTCTCTCCCTCGGCCTCCTCAAGAACATGTCTCGAGCGAAGGTCACAGTGCCTATCGGGCCAGCCTCTGACGGCACTGGAGCCGTTCCTCAAGCGGCATCGCACTATCGCGATGACCAGTACTATCTGGACACGATCGCTGAGAGGTGGGYCAAGGAGCAGGGCCGTCATCAACCTGGCGTCACATACACTCTCTCAAATCTTCCCGCCGGCTATGCCGGGTACGCCAAGAACCGAGACAATCAAAAGCATATTGACCGATTTCTGTATGGTCACCCAAATGGTGTTTTCCGCTCGATACCCGAGCTCTATCCGCACTTTAAGACTCYGCAAGACAATAATAGCTCAGATGGGTGTCCTTGCAAGCTCTGCACAAAACCCGCGTCGAGGCCTAGTCGTAGTCCCGCTGGCACTCCTCGCGCGGCTGGTCGAGTTGCAAAGCCGAAGAAGCAGCGTCAAAACACAGGCATCCTCAAGTCGACCCTGGACTCGGCGAGTGACTCTCGTCAAAAGCAGGTTGATGATGAAGGTTGCGAGGATGTGTATCGCAAGCTGCTCGATCGACTAAAGGAAGTCGACCCAGCTAAAATCACGCAGAAATTCATCGACCAAGCCTCACCAGACTGGCGGGCCGGCCACGATATCGTTGAAGCTTTACTCAAAACCGTGAAACAGGCGCCCCGGTACGAGCCCCGTCTTGGTGAGTTGGTACTATTCGACCGAAGCGCTTCGGTGTCTGAAGGAATGGCATGGCATCCAAACTCACAACGGCTTCGAAAATTCGATATCACTTCTCGTACCTGGCTGGGAATTCCTCAATGGGAAGCGGGTGTAGTGACACAGATTCCGGTTGAGTCAGTGTCAGCAGCAGATCTGAACCAGGTGTCGGGAGCAAAGACGCAGGGAGTCACATTTTTTGGGTACAGAGTGGAATCATTGACGCCACTGAGCACGAAGGAGAAACCCATCGCTTCACAACACAAGTATGCACCTTTACATGCCATACGCCCATTCTCGTTTTGGAAAGACTGCCTCGAGGACCCATCGAAGGCTCATCCGACCATCACGCATGCTATGAAGGTCGCGAACTCGTTTTGCATCATCGGGAAACAGACATTCGAAGGGCAGTGGCCAGAGGCGACACTATTCGTGCAGGGCGTTTATATTGGACCAGAATTGATTCTGGATAGCGACGTGGTCCGTCTGCTCCCCGATGCAGGGCATAGCCAGATCACGGACGTCCTAGCCATCTCCTCCATCCGACTCCGCTTCGTCAATCTGGAGGAGGCGAGTGACGATGACTATGATGACGATCATCCATATCACGTCTGCCTTCACGTCAGTGGGAAAGCCTTCAGCTTGGACCCGAAGAGAAGTTTCCAAGGTGGACCGCCAATTTTGCCTGGGACCCACGGCCTTCCAAAAAACCTCGAAAAGTACGGCAAGTGGTATTCAATTCTTGACCTTTCAAAGCCGAAGGCAAGGTTAGAGGTGCCGTTCTCCAAAATCGTTGGCAAGTGCTTCGAAGATACGGCCATGGAGGCATGGTGGTCCTCTTGGGCTGTCGATGCAGAAACAGGCAACAGCAAGGCGAAACCTGTCGATCTATCTCAGGGTCTCGGTACCATGCAAGAGGCCCGTATAATCAGCACCCAGAGTGATCCTCGCATTGACAAGGCCAATGGAAAGTCGTGGTTCTGGGCCGAGTCTCGCATCGAACAACTGGATCTCCATGAGGTCAATGATCGCTTCGTAGGCGTGAGGGATGATGAGCGCGACAGAGAACAGATGCGCACGTGGCGACTGGCCCTGCGCATTCTGGACGGAAAGAAGACGAGTTTTGATGCCATGTATGAGATGCGTAAGGAGCGCCAGGAACAGGAACAAAAGGCCGTTGAGAATAATGCTGCTTTCGGGATGATGGGCGGCGCTGTTCAGCGATATAGTGGCAGTGGCGAGGATGTGGACATGGAGGGATTGCAGCTAGGAGACGGGGGTGAGCACGAACACCATGACAGTGACGTCGCCGAGATGCAAGGTGGAGACCCTCGCGCAAACACTTTCCAGAGCGGCGAGGAAGCAGTCGAGACGGGGTACGACTCAGATGTGCAAGAGCTGCCGCTGCCTCTGAAAGCTACCGGGCAAGATGTCATTGATGTGTCGTCCGACGAGGATGAGCTGATGGCGTTTTGAGGCTGGAGCAAATGCGCTTAACAGTCCAGCATCTTCGCCAAGCAAGAAAGCAAAGCGCGAAGAGTTCTTGTGCATGAGGCAGGCAGGCCATCAAGCCGGTGGTCTTTGAGAAGCTTGCTAGAAGTGTCGCAAGGATCGTCTTCGCAGCAGACAAGGCAATACGTATTAGATCATCATAGCATTTTGCTATCTTTACCTCGTACCGAGTCTTCTGGCAGAGTGAAAACTTGAAAGAAAACACGAGGCGGTTGAGAACATGTGAAGTTGAAACTGATCATTCTTTTCGGCGCTACATGGGCACGTGCACCGCATCGACCTTTCATCGGCTTCGACTGGCTAATACTCCCACGGCAGCTCGGGGAGCAAAACCAGCGATCCTCGTATCGAGACATCATCGTGCCGTTTTCCAACCTTCATCATCCTTTCGTAACCACACTTAAACGAGTGAACATTTAAGCGCGGGACATGACACCCCAGGCACGGATCTTGTTGTCGGTGTAACCGGCGAACAGGGTCTGACCGTCGGCAGACCAGGCGAGGGAGACACACTCTGGCTCGCGGGCCTTGCCACCGCCCTCCATGAAGTCTGGGCGAAGCTCATCAACCTTGCTCTTCTTCTCGAGGTCGAAGATGACAATCTCCTTGGCGGTGGCAGCGCACAGCCAGTAGCGGTTGGGCGAGAAGACAAGGGCGTGGATCTCGTCACCAGCGGAGAGCGAGTAGAGGTGCTTGGACTCGTTCAGGTCCCAGAGCATGGTGGTACCGTCCTTGCCACCGGAGGCGCAGAGGGAGCCATCAGGAGATATGGTGACGGTGTTGATGTATCCGGTGTGGCCGACGTGGTCGGTCTGCAGGCGGCAGGTGGAGAGCTCCCAAACCTAGTATGAAGTCAGCAATGCTCTGTCCGTGCTTGTCTGACAAAGAGGTGAAGGTGTAGGCAAGGATCAGTGCGCCGGTGAAGGCAAAGTTATGTTTCATAGCCCTAGATGGGGGCTCTAAAGTAGCAAATACTTGATTGTAGCATCATGTGAGGGAGACGTGAAGAGGCTGAGAGGAGAGGGAGATGCCTACCTTGACGAACTTGTCCCAGCCGGCGGAGACGATGACGGGGTTCTGTGGGTTGGGCGAGAAGCGCACGCACGAGACCCACTCGGTGTGGCCCTTGTCGGTGATGGTGTACTTGCAGTCACCGAGGGTGTTCCACAGCTTGATGGTGCGGTCGCGCGAGCCGGAGACAATCTGGCGGTTGTCGGCGGAGAAGGAGACGGACAGGACGTCGTTGGTGTGGCCGACGAAGCGGCGGGTGGTCTGACCGGTGGACAGCTCCCACAGGCGCAGAGTCTTGTCCCAAGACGAGGACAGAGCGTAGGCGCCGTCGGACGAGATCACACAGTCGGAAACAATGTGCGAGTGTCCGTGCAGAGAGCGCTTAGGGTATCCGTAGGACTCGTCACCGCGGGTCAAGTCCCAGATGATGAGGGTCTTGTCGCGCGAGGCGGAGAGGAGCATGTTGGGGCTGGAGAGTGGTTTTAGTACGCATTGGAGATGCTAGGACACCGTGAGGGTGCGTACTTCTCGAGGGAGGTCGCGAGGGACGTGACCCAGCCAGAGTGGCCCTCAAGGGTGCCGCGGAGTACGAGTTGTTCAGCCATGTTTGCGATGAGAAGATTCGGATGGTGATGGGGAGTAAAGAAGTGAGGTCGTCGAATGCAGATATTCTCAAGTGCGACGGGAACTTTTCGGCAGGGCGGCACTGCCTAGCGCAAACCTTAATTGTGCTGATCTTCCCGTCGATGTTCTGGCAAGGCAAACAAGCAGGGCACCAAAGTCGCAAGAACATGAATATAGTTATGATTGAGGACGATGATCGCTGTAGGCAACATTCAGATTCGCTAATTATGCTCAAGCTTCAGCAGGAGCGCATGCAATTTTTGATTGGCAAGAAGCGGATCTCGATATTTGTATCTCAAGATACAATGTTATCTAGACACACGTGCTCCAACAGCTCCTCTAAGTCCTCGCCAAGGCCTCACAACTCCCCTTGTCTCTCAGTCTCGTCTTTTGYCKGTCTTCTGCGCATAAATCGCGGCCATATCGCATCTCCCCGTTTCTGCCCCGGGTACTGTAGCAGGATAGCATTGGTTCTCCAACGCATAGACGCGGAGTCTAAACTGAAACTTGTGCTCCGTCGATTGTGCTTGGGGCGTCCATCAACACACTAGTCCTGGATACATGTTCCTGCTGGGGACTGACAGCAACGGAGCACATGCATTTGTGTGCGGACCCTCAGCGGTAGTGGTATTGGCTTGCTGCAGGTGGACACTAATGACCTGGCGGACCGCCGTAACCACCACTAGGACGAGGAGGGAACTGATGTTGACCTGGACCCGGGCTTGGGCCAGGGGGAAATCCCGGAGGCATACCAGGAGGCGGAAAAGGCATTCCTCCAGGTGGTGAGCCCGCATGTCCAGGAGCTCCGTTCGGTGGAAAAGCTGGCATACCAGGAGGGGCAAAACCTGGGGGAAAGCCTGCAGGAGGCGCAGGGAAACCGGGAGGTAGCGGTGGCATTCCTCGCCCACCCATCATTGGTGGAAAGCCCGGAGGCATTGGGGGCATCCCTGGTCAATAGTCAGTATCCATTGTTCGCTGTTGAATCCTACACCATCAACGCACCCGGGGGCATCGCACCCGCCATACCCGGCATGGGAGGGAAACCCGGTGGCATGCCATTTGGTGGAGGAAATGGAGCGCTGCCAGGAGCACCAAAATTTAGGCCTGGAGCACTTGGCATAGCTTGTCCTTCTGCTGCATAGCTATTTGTGATCCCATCTATTACTGCTTGCGCCTTTTCGTGTCCGATCGCCTGGTAGTATTCCACAACGTTGCGCAAGTGGTTGCGACCGCTGTTGTGAGCTTTACGGACGCTCATCGAATCGTGGGTGAGGTAGACATCGCAGTAGTCGCAGAAGAACTTCGGCATGGTGTAGCCCTCGTCTCGGAAACTGGTGATTCTCAAACGATGTCGTGGATGGTTGTCGGCTTGAGTAGGGCTGTGATGCGATAGGATGAAAGTGAGAGTTGACCTGTGGAGTCGAGAGAGTGAAGAGTAGGGCTAGGGCACGTGAATTCGCGATTTAGGGCGATCTTTCCCGCTGCGCGTGGACAAACTTGAACTTGAACTCTGACCAACTTTGTGGTCACAAAACAAACAAGACACGGATCGCGACGGATCGAAACATCTCCGTCTGCTGTCGAGATGCCAGATTCAGAGACTGCTTCAACAGCGCGTTGAAGAAAGACTCCCAACGATGGCGAACTACCCACCACAGAACAGCGTTTGGTCCGCCATGGACTACAAACCCCCACGAGGCCGATGCAACCATAAGAACTCCATCATATCTTCATGTCCCTGCCTCAGATTCATGTTGCATCCAGTGAAGGTACTATATATGCAGGAAGCCATACATTCCTCCAGCTGACGGTAACGACACTAGGCGGCCACCAGCTTTGACTGCGACGGTTGTGGTCATCACGCATCGTTTCATTCTCTGGAGAATCTCTCGGAAGATGCTGTTCTCAAGAAATGGTCCGAGCAAGAGGCAGCGAATCCTCCAACCTCGTCTGGTGCTACCAAAAAGCGACGCCGGATTGCAGACAAGCCTACAGAGAGCGTTGAATTGCTCGAGCTGACGGAAGACGATCCGGATGTTGCGGCGTCTTTTACGACTCGACCGCGAGCTACCAGGAAGCGGGCAACTGCAACCACCTCCTCCCAGGCGAACTGACAGGAGAGAGAATGAAGACTGCTGCCAAGAAATGAAGGCAACATTCGAACGTGTTGCGAAGCCTGAACACGATAGAATCAATAACATCTTCTACACTGCTGGCCGTCGAACTCTTCTAGAGGCACTGCGGTGGTCTATGGTTTCTTCGAGACTGTCTCTCCAACCGCGCATCATCGATTGTAAGGGAAGAGGCACATTTGATTAGCCATTGCGAATGCAGATCACGCTCACAATTGGCAGAAGAGTAATGGACTACTACTGCCACAAGGAGTCCGACGGATTGGTCTGCGGACAAGTCTGGGCCCTTCATGGAACTGCATATGAGCGAACCTAAGTCCTTTGAACTTGCCGCAAGAACCGCCCCACCCGTRGAGGACGCGTGTCCGCGGAGTGGTGAGTGCCACTGGTCATGCCACCGGGAGTGGCACCAGATGTGGTTCATATGGATCGGCTCGGTTACTCGGTAGAAGCTTCAGTCTTTAACAGCCTGATGCTGGTTGCAAACAATTGCTGCCAATGTGCGGTGGAATTGAAGCTTATCGCCTGCCCGCTGGGGATGAAGACGCCTTTTCTCCCGACAATAGCAAAGACATGGCCAGGAGAATTTCTTTCGATGGGACGCTTGACTCTCCGCAAGACTGCTTACTCTTATCATCTTACCTACCCACTCGCGAGCGTTRTCATCGATCCACTGCCAGGAGAGGCGGCGCACTACAAATCCCCCATCTCTCGTGTTTCTTCCCTGCTGCTATGTGCTAGCGTTAAATCCTTCACGCTCAAGCGCCAACTTGCCAAGGTTTAGGAGAAAGCGACAAATGTTCCGCTTGATCGCCCGGTACGCTAGGCCCGGCCCCTCGCGCCTCATGAGTGAATCTCTTCTGTGGTCAAAGATGACCTTTCCATAACTTGTCAACCCACGAAACGTTGTTTGATCGCAAGCAATCCCAGAGCAAAGCTGGAGCTGTTTTTCATCGGGTGCGGCGGATGCCACTCGGCATTGTCGTCTTGCCTATGCCACATGGCCGAGCTTCAGGATATATATATGGGATGCCTCGTATGTCGAACTCTACACGGTTTGTTCAAATCTCATTCCCAAGCCTCGTATCTCAGTATGCGCACCTGTTTGATTGTTGCCGCACTTCTGGCGGAGGCTTTGGCAGCCCCGCGGAGACCACGCCCAGAGGGTGGTATCGTGCATCGGCGACAAGAGGGCAGCGACCAAGAGCCCCCAGAGTTCGCCATACTCGACACACCTACCAGATTGCCTTTCGGCCCTACTAATGCACGCGGCTCCTTGCGTGGTCCGACTGGTTTAGCAGGCTACAATCCAAGCAATACAGTGGACAAAGAGCTTCCCGCCTACATCCCCGCAGATCAAGTTCACCTTGTGACGAACCAGGAAGCCGATACTGATCTTGGTCTATATCTTGATCTCACTGAGGTTGACGTTCCCCAGCCTATTCGTGGTGGTGACAAGAAAGCGCCAACTGACCCTGGTCCACGGAACATCGAGCTCGAGAAGCAGAACAGCGATCTGTACGCACCTCCCGGAACCGACAGTGGCGACGTCCCCAATGCCAAGTGGCCCTTGGGCCTGTCACACAATCGACACGGGAAGAATAGCGCTGGCTGGGCACGACAGCAAAACGTAGATCAGCTGCCTATTGCAACTCAGATGGCAGGTGTGGACATGTATCTAGCGCCGCATGCCTACCGTGAGCTCCATTGGTATGTTTGATGAAAGCTTTTGACCTGCAGACATGAACTGACATGCGGGATCTCCTCTAGGCATCAAACCAACGAGTGGTCGCTGATTTTAAATGGCTCCGTCCGCGTGACTGCTGTTAACGAGGCCGGCGAGACTTTCGTGGACGATCTTCAGCAAGGCGACGTCTGGTTCTTCCCAGCAGGCGTGCCTCATTCCATCCAAGTATTCGATGAAGGCGTCGAATTTCTGCTCGTTTTTGACAGCGGTGAATTCAGCGAAGATGGAACCTTCTTAGTCTCCGAGCTGTTCGAACGAAACCCCAAGTCGGTACTCGCAAAGGATCTCAGAGTGGATACCTCCGCGCTAGACAAGATTCCAGAAGGTCAACTCTATATCTTCAACGGCACGCCSGCACCCAAGAACATTTCCGAATCGAACGTGACAGGTCCAGCAGGTAGCATTCCCCTGGATCGCACCTACTCGTACCACTTCTCGCAACAGGAACCATATGAAGTTGATGGTGGGACCATCAAGATCTTAGACAGTAATACATTTCCCATCGCGAAAGATTTTGCTGCAGCTCTGTTCACCGTTAAGCCAGGCGCCATGAGAGAGCTTCATTGGCACACGACCTCTGACGAATGGGATTACTTCATAGCAGGTCAGGGGCGACTCACTGTCTTCTCGGCACCCCAAAGTTCAAGGACTTTTGACTTTCAAGCTGGAGATACTGGTTACGTGCCCGCAGTCGCAGCTCACTACCTCGAAAACACTGGAACTACTGATCTAGTATACCTGGAGGTTCTACAAGCGCCCACGTACAACGATATTTCAGTCGCACAGTGGCTTGGATTAACGCCCAAGCAGATTGTTAAGGATCATCTTGGTTTCTCTGACGATACTCTTAATCGTCTACCAAAGATCAAGCCGTGAGTCTCCCTACCTCATTTTGTTGCTACATTGCTAACTGCCGAGCAGATTCATCGTACCTGGCAATAAAAACTTGTCAACTACCAACTTTACAGAGGAGGCAGAGTAAGAGATGGGGGAGGGCATTGTCTCTAGCGGTACGGTTTGTTTTATCTAGAGATCTAGTAGTGTAGTAGTAATTCTCAGGTTTCCAGACTTTTCATGTCGACACGTGCCATCTCTCATTGCTATCCTGTTTGTGCATCTTCACACTCGTGAGTGCTCTCTCCTATCTAGCTTGAAGACCATTCTCAAGAAGCTYCACAAGCTCGTCAAGTCTGCTGATCACGACGTCGGTCCTCGCATCGGTTTCCAGATCCTCCTTTCCTTCGCTTCTCAACAACACAGTAACGCAGCCAGCATCCCGCCCAGCCGCCATATCATCGACGGAATCACCAACCATCAGCACAGGAATTGGACGTTCCTTGGCGGGCGTGTCAGGAACAGAGGCACTTTCCACGACATTCCAGGCGTGAGCTATGTGCAATATGCCATGAGGAGATGGCTTTGCAGGCTTGAACTCTCTCGTGATGATAGGAGCAAACGCATTGAGGTGTTTTGGAATGTGATTCTCCAGGAAATGATTCACGGGCGAGCTGTATAGCGAATCGTGTCAGCAGTGGGCATTTCGAACCGGACCAAGTTCCTGCTCACTCAAAATTTCTCGTGCAGATTGCCTTGAGAATGTTGTTGCRATCGAGATACTCCATAAGGGTAATGAGTCCAGGTTGTGGTTTCTGTTTCACCATGGCGTTGCTTTYAATGTCTTGGATTTTGGTGAAAGCTTCCTTCTGCTCTTGTTCTGGGAGTGAATGCATATGCTCAAGGATGTCAATCCCACTGTCAATTTTGAGAGCGTCTCTCATCTCCTTGAACATGTAATTCTGTGGTTCGCCTTCATTCGTGGTTAGTATTATTGGCTATACCATGTTTACTCCGGAGAGCTCGGCGCATCGTACATAGCGTGCCATCCATATCAAACACAACACCCTTGAGCTGCTCGCCGGATCCAGCTCCATTCAAACGGGAACTTCCAAGCGGCGCGAAGCTCCGAGCTGCCTTTGAGCTCATCGTGGCGGTGAAATAGACTGTCGGAATAGCAGGCTTCAAACTTTGTTTCAAGCCAAAGGAAATCCCAGTCAGGCGACTACGACCTAGGCGAGGACAGCCGATCGGCATGGGATGGCAAAGAAAGCTGAAGTTTGCGAATGTTGTGAACGTTGTGAAGATGGTGTTCAGGTTTCAAAGTTATGCAGAGACGAAATTCCCGAGCCTGATTCACTCAGGGTTTGCTTCCTCCAGTTTTGGCACACAAACGACGCCAGCGATCCTCGTAAGAAGTCATACCGCTGAAGTCGGCTAGCATCGTTCAAAGTACGTGATGTGATTTGATCATCATGCTGGGATCATGCTTGCTGGTGTCTTACCTATCTCGCGCAATGCGAGCCGAAATGCCCGAGGCGTCAACATTTGAACATACTATATAAACCCATCGCCTAGATACTGTAGTGCCGCAACTACTTCCACTACAAAGGAAGTGAAATGGCACCCCTTCGTGTTGGTATAATTGGTGCGACGGGCGAAACGGGCAGCTCAATTACCAATGGTCTCTTGGAAAATGGCTCCTTTGTACGCCTGCATATTCCCGTCCTCGTTGCTTCTATACATCTCTAACACCAAGCAGGAAATCATTGCATTGACCCGCCCAGAGTCTTTGGAGAAGCCGGCCAACAAAGCATATAAGGAGCGCGGTGTCATTCTCCGCCCATTCAAACTCGATGGTACGCACCGAGAGCTCCTCGCTGGGCTCTCCGACATCGAAGTCCTCATCGCAGCTTTCACGGCGATGCCCGGCCAGCTATTGCAGCAAATTCCCCTCGCAAAGGCCGCCAAGGCAGCTGGTGTCAAACGCTTCCTCCCTTGTGCGTGGAGAACCGTCTTGCCGCCGACAGAAATTCACATGTTGCGTGAAACCGACGAGCAAATCCTCAAGGTGGTCAAAGAAATCGAGCTGCCTTGTGAGTAACAACAGGATCGACAGCTTCGGGAAATGTGCTGAAAGTAGAGTGTAGACACATACGTCGATGTAGGCTCCTGGTATCAGCTCAGCGTCMCAGAACTACCAAGCGGCAAGACTTCTTACCTAGGACTGGGCATGGGAAATCAAATCCCCGGTGATGGCAACGTTCCCACGGCGCTCACAGACCTGGCAGATGTCGGCCGATATGTCGCCAGGATCATCGTAGATGACCGCACGTTGAACCAGTTTGTCTTCGTCTACAACGAGATCTGGACCACGAACCAGATCTACGATTATCTCGAGCAGGCATCGGGGGAGAAGATCGATAATCGGATCTATCTCACCGAGGAGCAACTTCGTGCTCAGATTGCCAGCGTTCCGGCCGACCCTCAAGCTTCCCTTCAAAGCCTGGCTGGCAAGATCATCGCGCAGTATGGACTCAGCTGGGGAATCCGCGGTGACAATACACCCGAGTATGCCAAATCACAAGGGTACTTGGTGAGCAAAGAGTTGTATCCGGATTTCACGGATTTCAGGTCTTTCAAGGAGTACGTCGACACCGCCTTGGAAGGCAAGGCGGCGGGTGTCTATGCCGAGCTCAAGGCGTTCCTCGCTGCTGGGGCTGCGAAACCGTGAAAATCTGCGGTGGTGTGAAGACGACAACAGCAAATGTTAGACAGCGAGCATAGCCGGCTTGAGGATCAAATGCCGTTGTATTCCATCTTCAACATTTCCTCTGTTCCGAGATTGACAAGTCCTTCAAACACGAGGGAAGACGTGAACTTACCATTCCAAACACTCTGTTGCCAACCATGTCGTTTCTGGTGTGATATGGTTTGCACTACCACTACCACTACAGTTCCATTCCAGTTCCATTCCAAAGCAGTGGTATCATCTCAAGGAGTACAGACGCAAGCGCCTCATAGTATTACATTTTGTGGGTGTCCGCTGTGTTGTGACTATCTCCCATTTATTCCTTTGCCCATAACGCCGTCACAGAGTCAGCCGACCAGCTCTGCACTGCTATCGTTCTTGCACTTCCGGTGCCGTGTTGAGAAACGATAACCTCATGCGGTGTAGCTGGAGCACAGTCAGCAAGACGAAGCAGAAATCATAATGGTGAGTGAGCGAACGTACCRCCGGTAATTTCGGTACCACGACGGCTAGTGTTGCTATGAAGTTGATCATGAAGTAGGCCAGGTCGTAATGAGTGTAGTGCGTGCTGATCAAGAACAAACATATCGGTACGGCGAGTAAGAACTTCTTCGCGGGGGTGTACTGTTCTTCGTTGTCGATTTGCTCCCACATGTTGAGATTGTCGTACGCTCCGGCGTTGAACTCGAAAGGAATGCCGCGTACCCAATGAAACATGAGGTAGGACCCAAACATGTATGTGATGTTGACCAGCGTCCACGACGTCTCCTGTGAGATGGAGGGAACGATGTCATAGACGATCTTGAGCAGCAGGATGAGAATAGGATGGATCATCCATGCGCCTGATGTGCCATGTTAGTATTATCCTCTCCCGCGCTTCCTGCTTGCCCTTCTTCCTACGGCACTCGTCGGTGGGCCATCCCTCCCGTTGCCATGCTTGCACTCACCTTTGGCGTTGACCCACTGCGAGTTCAAGTTGGGCAGGATAGCTTGGTCACTCTGCTGTTCGAGACTCTCCGGCGGCTCCTGATACATCAGACTGCTGCTACGCCGCCGCCGCCTGTTCTCCTTGAACTTTTCGTTTGTGCTCATTCTGTCGGCTGATTGCACCTCTAGGTGCGGCGCGGGATTCACCTTGTCGGCAAAGGTGATGCCGCCACGCTGCAGGATGGTGTGGGAAGACAGCTTGGCGGTGTTGTCGTCGGAGCGCGTTCGATTGGGTTGTGGATGCGGGTGAGAGGGTAAGAATAGGATGGCCAGCGTGGCGAGGTGCACAACCTTTTGTGCTGTTCCGGGCGGGACCAGTATCCAGTAAATCGGAGTCAGAGCGGTGCAGAGAGATACCCGCGTGGTGTAATTTGGGCCGGGCGTATGTGTATGTACCTTATGCAAGATGACCGAAAGGCTTCGTTGTCAGGATTGAGATGTTGAAGGCCGCGACTGCTTACCTTCGAAGATTCAGGGTCTAGAATTGGCCAGCGGGAACTAGTGCCTAGAGTGGAGTAGCCCTGCCTACATTATTTACCTTACGATTATTATCGCAGTCGGACTTTTAACAGAACAACAATACCACCACTCCCTTCACTAATAGGGGAACAACATCGCAAGACTTCAACATTCAACATGTCAGACTCAGAGCACGACTCGCGAGCTCTCGCGGTGGGAAGAAAGCGAAACAGAGGTAAGTCCGATCTCCATTCGAGTACGGCRGACAGAGCATCCGGCGGCCAAGGCGGTGGTAGCAAAGGCGACGGCAGCACGAAGACGACGTCCCGACGCTCTAGCTTGGAGTCGGGTGAGATCGACTCGTCTGGCGAGAGTCGCGCTCCAAGCCCGGAGGTTTACGATAAGTACGGCCCCGACTTCATTAAAATCGACTTTCAAATTCCCAAGCGCCGCCGTCTCACGGCGAGCACAATCGGCTCTGTATTCGACGACCACAGCAGACCGATCGAAGCTGTGTCTGTGGCGGAGAGCAGCGAGGCGGGCGACACGCCCCAAGAGCCTCACGCAATGGCAAGCAGCACCACCATGGAGGGCACTCGTCTTTGCGAGCTTTCACACAAGGAGCTGGTTGAGCAAGAGCTCTACTTTGACCTGGATGCGGACAAGTATCCAGATGACCTTGTATACTGTCTCTGCTGCGGTGGGCGGGGCCACATGCAGTMCACGTGCAGCGAATCCACCTGTGAGCACTGCGGAGCAAAGGAAGAACACGCCTCTTATGCGTGCCCAAGTTTCCGGAAGTGCAGACTTTGCAGACAGCGAGGCCACGATGCGAGTGAATGCACCAATCCGGCCAGCCGCGTGAGCGATGATCCATGCGACATATGCCACCAAGTGGGTCACGTCGAGGAGGAATGCACACATCTGTGGTTTACCAGTCTCCATGCCGATCCCACGAACAAGGTCATGAAAATCCTCGACAAGGACATGACTCGAGCATGCTATAGCTGCGGGTCCAACTACCACTGGGGCGACGACTGCTTGCACAGCGACCATGACATGCCTCGCAGCTTGATTAAGACGTGGAGCAAGGAGTTTGCCACTCAATTTTTGATTGAGCATGAAAGCCACGTCGAGAATGTCGACGAGCCCAGCAGCGACAAAGAAAAGCAGCAGCAGCTTCAACCTGCGCGCATGTGGTGAGTGTCCAAGCGTGAGTAACGTCGTGAGTGAAGCTGACACAAGTTTGTTCAGGCAATTCTCAATGTTCGAAGATGGAAGAGATTGATTGACGACGGTTCTACACCAAGGACGAAAGCTGCGGTACAGATGCTGTCTTGCATCAACATTCGACGGAGCTGTGGAGCATGCATTCAATCATGCATAGCAGGGTGTCAGCTGCATCGGCATAGAACTTCATTGCAACCTAAGCAGAGTAAGGCAGACGATCAGAGCAAGGCTTAGGCGATGTAGGCGATGAAAGAGCTGTAGACCTTTGGCATGCACGAAAAAATTGTACATAGTTTACATTGATGTACACGTCCCGCTCTGACCGCATTAAGTCGTCGGGAAAAAATTCACAAAGCTCACCCTCCTCTCTGAGAGGCTCCAGGTGTCCATGTTCCTGGCTGCCAGCCCTCACTCGGCCCTCCTTTGGGCGCACTCTTCTCCCACGGGGCTTCCTCCCGTGCTCTTCTCTCCCTTCCATCTCCCTTGAATCTGACTTCATTCGTGGGCTTGCCTTCGGCAGCCGCCGCCACCGCTTCTTGGTCATCAACCGCGCTGCGGACACCTTGCTTCTCCAACGGCTCCGTCTGTGGAGCATTTGCGCCAGGATCCAGCACGCCAATCGCAGGCTGGGGCTGTTGTCGCTTCGGCGCGTCGAGGAAGCTGGGTATACTGTTCCACCTCTCATCGGCCTCGGCTGCGAGCTGCTTCATCCTTTCCTGTCGGGCAATCTCATACTGCTGCTCTGCAATGCTGGGAGGCTCTTCGCGGGTGTGGCGAAGCCACTGGTGCCATTGTGCTGTTCCATCATCAACACTTTATCCCGATACCATCTTGAATTGTTAACACCCACGCGAGATCTTCACATCGGCGTAATGCGTTTGTCTGCCTCCTGTGTGCTTTACAATTCTCCGCCACCGATTCTGTCGAATTGCATCCTTGAACTCCCAGAATGTGTTTCCAGAAAGATCAGCGCCAACCAAGAATTGTCGTCGCCAAAAGAAGCGTATGCTCTTCCATTTGTTCCAGAGTCGACTGGTCAGTCGAGGGGGCGCAGGAGGAGGCATGTCACAGACGTGATGTTGCTGCTGGGGTCATCATCACATGCGAGATGTGCCCATAAGACAGGCGATGACGTAGAAAAACCTTGATTTGTCCCCCCACTCCAACACTTCCAGGCGGAGCGGCGGACAAACGTACTGTACCTCATCAACCACTTTTGCTCGACTTTCACCTAGCAAACCCTCACTCATCAAGGTCATCGAAATGGCGGACGAAGAACTGGACCCCAGCTTGCAGGCCATCGTCGACCAAAAGTCGCTGAAATGGATATTCGTGGGCGGCAAGGGCGGTGTGGGCAAGACGACAACATCATGCTCGTTGGCGGTGCAAATGGCCCGCGCCCGCAAGAGCGTCCTACTAATCTCAACGGATCCTGCGCATAATCTCTCGGATGCCTTTGGCGTCAAATTTGGCAAAGATGCGCGGCCGGTGCCCGGTGTCGAGGGCCTAGCAGCGATGGAGATTGATCCGAACGGCAGCATCAACGACCTGATCAAGGCAGGAGGTGATGATGCTGAGGAGGCTATGGCGGGTTTGGGAGGCGTGGGTAGCATGTTCCAGGACATGGCTTTCTCCATCCCCGGAGTGGACGAGGCGATGAGTTTCGCCGAGGTGCTCAAGCAAGTCAAGGGCATGGAATACGAGCTCATCATCTTCGACACAGCACCAACTGGACACACCCTGCGGTTCTTGCAGTTCCCTACCGTGCTGGAGAAGGCACTGGGCAAGCTCAGCCAGCTCAGCCAACAATTCGGACCCATGATTAACAATTTGATCGGAGCTCGTGGCGGACTTCCAAATGGCCAGTCCTTTGACGACGTACTGAAGCGGATGAACGATCTGCAGGACACCATCAGCGACGTGAACAAGCAGTTCAAGAACCCGGACCTCACGACATTCGTGCCCGTGCTGATTCCAGAATTCTTGTCACTGTATGAGACTGAGCGCATGATTCAAGAGCTTGGAACGTATGAGATTGATACGCACGCCATGGTTGTCAACCAGTTACTGTTCCCAAAGAAGGACAATCCATGCGAGCAGTGCAATTCGAGACGGAAGATGCAGAAGAAGTATCTCGAGCAGATCGATGATCTATATGGAGAGGACTTCCATGTGGTCAAGATGCCCCTGTTGGTGGATGAGGTCAGGGGCGTGGAAAGCATTTCCAAGTGAGTTGCCTGATATTCAGTTCGTTGTTCACCAGACTTACATAATTCCAGATTCAGTGAGATGCTTGTCAAGCCTTACGTCCCACCGGTCTAAAGGGCGGGTTGGACAACCCCCTTGGGATATAGCATTACAGGGCTAGGTTTCATGTTGTGAGCGTTTGCGAGCTGATTATACGTAGGTGAGGTTTTACAACCGTACCAAATCCAAGCGGAAGTTGACGGAGCCATTTGACACAGTAACGATCATGAACTGAACGACGGAAGCCGAAATACCATTCATGTTGAAATTTCCTGACTCCCACCTCTATGTACCACACCCCTCTATAAGTATTCCATATGCTGATATCGGTAATCGACGACTGCGCCGGCCGGTAAGTAGATCTTCCTAAATTTGGCTGCGAGAAAAGAACGGGTATCTCTTGAACTCCAAACCGAAAAACGACAAAACTGTGCGATCATCTCTTCGCAGCCCATGACCTCTTAACTTCCAAAGTCGGCATTCTGCTGGAAGTGAATTCCTCAGCAGGCCATCCCTGGCTTGTGGTGCCCTTATCAACGACATCTCCTGCCATCACGAGGGTGTGCTCCAGCAAACACGTGTCCTCCTCCATTGTCGCGCTGGAAAGCAGTCTTGACCCACTTCGCAGTACGCTGCGCGATCCTACGAACAGAGGGTTGAGATCAAACTTGCCTCTGGTGTTGATGTGCGCGACCAGCGACGCATCATCAACAGCCACACGGTCACCCAAGGTCAAGAGATCCGGCTCCGTGAACATGAGCGAGGGTGCACCGCCTGCGAACAGCGCGCAATCTTTTCCGATGTTGGCACCGAGAGCGCGGAAGTACAGGACCAGCCAGTGGGTTCCTRTCAGCATGCCGAGGATACCGTTTCCGCCATAGCAATGGCGGCGAAAGGTCTCGAACTTGAGGAAAAGTTGCCAGCGTTGGCAGTAAGGCGATCTAATAGAAGGTCAGTCTGCTGCAAGGTGAGAATGGAGAACGGATCAATGCTTACTTGTCCCAATCATAATTGCCAGCTTGGCGACGGCCCATTAGGATCCACTTCATGGCAACAGTCGCCACCAGGACGGCAATAGTCTGAAGTGCCATGATGCCAACGATGAGTGCGGTGAAGAAGATGTACAGCGATAGTGGCCGGTACCACACGTCTGATAAAAAGGCTTGGGTAAGCGCATGGTGGTCGCGGTAGAGTCGAGCGACGATTTGGACAGCTGATACGCTGCCAACATTCCAGAACAGCCCGCTGAGAACGGCGATAAGGGTCGAGTAGAAGAATATCTCAAACTGTCCCCATACGCGGTAAGAGACCTTGCCTTCGTAGAATGCGCGACCGAAAGGCGAGGACGATTCCGGCTCACTTGACGGTCCCAACGGCACTTGGGATACTACGACGCCTTCTTTGCCGCCGTTCAAGCTGGACGCTTCCGAGTCGAGATGCTTGGCAAAGCTTGTAGTGGTGGAGTTCATGGAGGACATGTTGGAGAACGGGTTCTTAATGTCCCCGGTTACCTTCTCGCCATACGTGTCAGGCACATCGGCAGAGAGGCACACAGCCTCGTTCTTCTTGCTTCCCACCCAGGTGGTACCAGCAGCATAGCCGGTGCTTCGTTTGGTCAACGCTCCGCTGCCCATGACTGTCTTCTCACCAAGCTCCACTCCGGGAAGGAGGACCACCCGATCGGCGACCATTGCTCCGGACTTTACGCGGACGTAATCACTGCCAGTACCGTCTGATGTTACCATGTGCGAGCGAGAGCCGAAGACAACATCGTCGCCGATGTCCAGAAGGTCAAAGTCTTGTATCGAAGGGCCAGTTCCAGGCCAGTACACTCGCTGGCCAACTTTGGCACCCATGGCACGAGCCAGGACCGAAGTGGTGGCGTAGTGAGTGCCAAACAGCTCGGTGACCTTGTGAAATTGATGCGCCGGCATCGTGTCACGAAGCCACTGCATCTTGAATCTCATCATCTGAGAGCGACCCTCGGCTGAACTTGGCTTGATCTTGCCTGTGAACAGGTCAAAAATCTTCTTGACGAGCAGCACGGCCAGGAAGAAAAAAATTGGGCCAAGGGAAAGGTTGGCGGCAAGCGCAACATAATGGAACACGACCCGGTTCTCAGATGCAAACCAGATGATGACCTCACGAAGCATGTCTGGTACATCCGCTGGCTCGTGGATCACGAGAGCAACAAGACATCCGAGCCATGGGATGGCGCCTATGAATCTCGAGATCATCGTCAAAGGCAGGCCAAGTACGAAGTTGAGAAGCCAGTGAGAGGCTGGAATCTTGCTCGCTGCTAGATCCCGGTTGGCTTCCTCAGAATCGGCTGCCTCCCAACTGGAGGAATTTGGACCAATGCACGTGTTTGCCGGGACGGTGGTGCCGGGAGCAACGATAGAAGCCAAACCAATCGAGGCGTTGGCCCCGATGACAATGCGCCCAAGATACATTGATGTGTTGCGCTCTGCTCCGAAAGGACGGACGATGGAACGCTCGATTACTGCGCCGTCTTCGATGGTCAACAGGTCCCACTCGCCGGTCGTCACGCCTTTCGCTATGGTAACATTCGCACCGATCTTGACTCCAAGCAGTCTGAGGTAGAGAACTCGAGTCCAGTTGAAGAGGTTGAACGTGCCCATCCCAGCGGTAGCACAAACTTTCTGGACAAACCACCACTTGGTATGGTAATTTCCCCACATGGGGTATAAGCCTTCCTTGTATCGACCGATGATGAGCCATTTGACAGCAATGGCGACCAGTGGAGATACAGTTCGTGTGGCGATACCACCGATGGCAATGGAGAGAACCAGGTCGAACAGTCGCCCGGGTACGCTCAAGTTGGTGGGCCAATTCTGAGTCTGCGTGAGCATGTACATGAAGACTGTCCAAGCCAGGGCACGCTTCATGGGGTACACCAGCACGATGGGGACAAGCTGAAGGATCATCAGGAACGGGTTCGTGGAGCTGTAGGTCTCTTCGCAGCCGGGCAAGAATTTTCCCAACACTGGTTCTGCCGAGMGTGCCTTTTCTTCCGGCTTGAGGGCTCCGAGCTTCTCGTCAATGAGACTTGCCAGCTGTGAGACCTTGGGGTTTGTGAACAGAACGCTGATTGGGAGGCGGAGCGGATACTCTTTTCTTAGAGCATTGAGAAGGCGCCCGGCTCCCATGGAGTCCCCACCAACCTCGAAGAAGTCGGATGAGCTGCTGATATCGCCCGCATTGAGGGAGAGAACCTTGGCGAAGACCTTGGCAACAACTGTCTCTGTCGGGGATAGGTCGCCACAGAGGGTGGAAGACTCAGAACGATCATTCGACTTGTCCGCGATCCGACTCGCGTCCACTTGTCCCAAATCATTCCGCGGGAAAGGCTCCTCGAGACGAGTGATTTTCATCGGGATGTTGTAGCCAGGAAGATGGGGAGTGAGCCCTTCGATCAAGTCGTCAGCCGTGAACTCATCAAACGACGATTGATCTTCCTTTGGGGCAAGAAAGAGCTCTGGGTAGAAGTCCGTCTCTTTGATGTGAAAGTCGAGAGCTGTCGGAACGACGAACTCGCAAGCAGTTCGCAAGGAATCGTGTGACACAAGTAGCTCTCTGCATTCGATTGATGTGCTGAGTGGCGTGTTCGGTGGTGGACAATTTGCTTCAAAGTATCTGCCAGCAGGTGAGGTTTGGTCCGAGATCTCTGGAAGATCTAGTCGGTCGGCCAGCTTGATGCGAAGCACTTTGTTGTTGTTCGTGGGGACGCCGCCCTCCATGTACACCAATAGGACTGGACTCTTCACTTGACTAAGGGACGACTTGACAGCTTCTTGGATCCCTCGAAGACACGGACGTTGGGCACCCTCTGGCATGGCAATCGCGAGACCAACTACTTCTTGCAAAACGTCGTGAGTAACGGAGAATGCCAGTGCCTTGCTGATTCTGCCGTAGATGAGGCTTCCTGGTCTGGAAGCTGCAGCGATGACGGCTTCTTCGACTTCGAAAGGACTGATCAATTCTCCGCCACGGTYGATGACCTCCTTACTTCTACCGGTGATGTAGAGGTAGCCGTCTTGGTCGAGATATCCCATGTCTCCGGTATCGAACCAGCCGTCTGAAGTGAAGCAGGACTTATCCACCACATTATTGTCCTTGAGGTATCCACCGAACACTGGAGATCCGCGCACGGCAATCCGTCCGACCTCATTGACACGTTCTCGCTCATCTCGGCCGTTCAGTATCGCAATTTCAGGCCCGACGCTGACCCCTGATGTGCCCGTCTTTTGCAGTCGATAGTCAAGCGGTGGTGTGGAGATGGGCATGCATTCGGTCATGCCGTATGAAGGCAACACTGTGCAATTGACTGTTCTTGTTGAGAATGTGTCTCTAAGCTGTATGGCTAAGCTTGGAAGTAAGCCACCAGCTGCATTGCAGATGAGTCTGATGTTGCTCTTGGCCACGCTTTCAGGTCGATCTGATCCTGCTTCGAGGATGACTTGGTGCATGCTTGGTGAGGCATAGTACCAGGTAGGTGCGTAATCTTCCACGCAGTCCCAGAAGAGATTTGCGTCGAATGCGCTGCAGCATATAACGGAGCCACCTGAAAATACTGGAGCGAAGAGGTTGCGGATGAGCCCGCCCACGTGGTTCAACGGCATTTGATTCAAGCATCGCATTTCTGGAGACAAGCCCCATGATTCAACGACCATTGAGACACCGCAGACCATGGAGTGAATGCTTAACGGTACCAACTTCTTCGTGCCCGAAGTTCCAGATGTGAAAAGTAAGATGCCGGTTTCTTCGGCAGTATTGGGTGTGGGCGTAGCTGATCCGGAGGGACGCTCGAGTTCTCTACCATCCACAGTACGGACTGTGAGTGTTAGGTCTTGTGCGAGGTCAACCAGCAATACTTGGATCCCTGCTTGTGATAGCCAGGAATCCCGCAAGCCTAACCTTTGGACGTCTGCTGCCGCAGCCAGAACCAAGTTTGTCTTGGACTGCAGGACATCAGCTTGGAATTGCTGAGCACCAACTCCGCTCCCGTGAGCGATCGGTGCCGCAGTGTAGTATGTGGCTGTGGCCAGTACAGTCATGGCCAGCAATGGGCCGTTCGGTAGTGATATTGCCACGACTGGTTTGGGTTGGCCCGGCGAGGACAAGCCGAGGGGAAGCTGGAAACTGCGTATCGTTGACGCAAGATCATTGTGGCGTATTGATTTCCCAGACTCGGGATCAATGATGGCTGCTGCCGTGGACGCTGGGTTGTAAAGGTCGATCAAGGAAGAATATGAGGTCTTGCACTGCTGATCAACACGCTGCAAGAGGTTGAGCACTTCCGGACCAGCGCGTCCAGCTTTCGCATCCTCTGGAAGCAACTTCCACAGCTTTGTGTGCATGRGTTGCAACTCCAATACTGGCCAATCTGGAATTGCATCGATAAGAGCTGACAATGTGGCTAAGGGGGCACATGAGGGTATCGTTGGCCGGGGTATTGATCGTAAGATGTCGGTACGGTTGATATGTGGTTGACCGATGGAGGAATCTATGATCGAACGGTATTCCTGGGCTTCCGCTGCCTTGACGATTGCAGGATCAGCGAGAAAGTTCGCCATCGCCGCGGMTGTTGCTTGCAGGTCTAATCAAGTAACGAAGCGGAATGGRGAAGCGTTCAGGGCGAAGCAGCAGGTCAAAAGAGTGTCGATGGCGGGAAAAGAGTGTCGGTAGCGGGCTACATGGGTAACGAACGACAGTTGAGCCTCAACAACGTGTGCTCGGGTCACAGTCCGGGAAATGTCGCACTCGATCGACTGGACAGAGCAGGGCTCCTGGAGTGAGGCAGAAGATCGGCGGTGATGGATAGGCAAACGATGAGTTCGGCCAGGGGATGATCTGTTCTAATAGTGGATCTGGGAGACTATATCACAGCCTAGGAACGTGACGAGATAACATACTGCAGTCTGCAGATGAGCTCATGATGTCCCCTTACCACTGACGAGGTGCCAGTGCGCGACCCGACATGGTGTATCAGATGGCACCCACTTTGGCCATAAACTGGGTTGCCGGAGGCACAACAACAAATCAGACGGAGCTCCAGGGTTGATGCTTTTGGAAATGGTCTCGAGTAGACGAAAATTCAAGATCCACTTCGGGCAGCGGTAGGTCTCTACCGTCAGACGCTTCTTCAAGGATGTGTCTAGTAGGGACAGTCTAAGAGTCGGCGCACCCGTCGGGTAGCCGCAACCTGGGCAGATGGCGGATTGCGGATGGGGACTCACCCGAGAGGGTAATAAGGAGAGCAACACGCGGCTCATACCCACACCATGCGCCGGTCTTTGAACAAGTACTGGATCTGGCATGGTCCATTGTGTTTGCACGATGTTGATGTGGAGAATGTTTCACCTTGAGGAATACAGCGGTATAGCCCGCCCGTCAGAATGGAGGCGTACACAGTGCACAACAATATGTGCAAAACATGGCCAAGCGCTACATCACATCAAACGTAGGTGAGCAGAAACTGGCAATAAGTCCGTCCGAGCCCGAACACGATACGGTAGCGTGGTAAAGTGATTGCGTTTTGCTAGACCAAGTGCAGTCTACGCAGAAGAAGGCTACTAGGTTGAAGCCGCCAGCAGAGTTTGCATGTGCTTAAGTTGACGGCACGTTCCTGTTTGGGAGATGTGACGCAGGCACCACACTGGGTATTTGCAGTTGAAACAAATGTGATGTCGGATCGATTGTGAAATGCAGGAACCCGCAGGGCGGTACCTTTTCCAGCTGGAAGACCACTCGACGTGGACGATGTGGATTGGATGAACCCCGACATGTGCGAGGAAACGTGCAGCCTCGTCGAGCCTGCCCCGGACCCAACCCAGCTTTTACCAACCTACTCGGATCCACATACTTGCATCGGGACTCAGGAGTAGAGTGGATGCTGTGTGGAGTTGCCCATTTCGCAGTCGAGTTGAGCTTAGATCATGTGGCGGCATGTTGTTTGCAGTGCGCCATCTTGAGTTTCAGCAGCTGTCGTTTACGAAGACAAGCGTTGGACAGACCATTGCTTGTTATTTCAAAGTCCAATCATTAGCGTGGGACGACTGCCACTGCACCAACCCCTGCAGCCCGGCACTTCTTCGTTTGTCCAAAATCAACGACACATCCCAGCTCGCCAAGACTTGGCAGTAAGGGCTAGAACCAGTTGCTGACTGAATTTATCGCAAACTAGGACTCGAACAACAAATCAGCTCGCGAAGAGCGAAATGGCGGCACCAGGTTTGGTGTTGTGCGCGATGTTCTGACACTCTAGGCTGTATCAGGGAGCAAATATGGCACTGATGCTGCGACCGCCGCAGGATCAAAAGACTATGCCAAGAAGTCGCCATTGTGCGGATTATCCTTGTCGCAGCTCAGTGGCGCTCGCCACGCTATGGAGGCCGTAGTGGCTCATCTCGGCCCGCCAGCGTATGCTCTGGCAACAGATAACAGATGTCAATGTATTCTGTAGTCCCGCTTGTGCTGGTTCCGTGCAAGGCCGCTTGTGTGCCACTTTAGCATGTGTCAATACGCTGAATTGGTAAGGGTCTCGAAAGTGTAAGTTTGGGATAAGCTCACGTCAGGCAAGTCGGGTTGGATGAAGAATACGAGAGACCTGGCAGAATCCAACAGCCGATGTCGCGACTACTACTAGTGGAGCGGGCACAGGCGAGGCTGATCACCGTGACAGGGACGTGTTCCTGGTGAAGGATCAATAGAAGAAGTCGTTCGGTCGGTCCGATAGTGCGAGACCGTGAGTGATGTCCGAGTAGCCCCAGGGAGAACGCCCAAGATGCTTCAGGCACCGATCCACACATCCATGGTCAAGAACCCACGTGAAAGCTCAACAAACATGGCGTAATCGCCCATCGGAGATACATCCCCCCAATCCAGCTAGGACTGTCAAGGTCTGTAGATACTAGAACCAGCAAACAGAACCCTGGTCTGCTTCAAGCCACGGGAAATAGGGGAGCTGATTCATGAATGCCGCGTTTTAGTCGCGGCTCAGTTGCAACTTGCAGCTCCGATGTGATAAAGGCGCTGTACTGGGAAGCAGCAGTGGCTGTCCCCAAATCCCGACATGGCCAGTGGGCCAACGGTAGCCTTACCATTGAGTTGTGATCAAGGAAGCGAGTGATTCGTTCGTTACAACCGGGAGTCTGATAAGCAAGCGCCGCCGCAATCCAAGATAATCTAAATGGAGGGTTCAGCCCAGCGGCGTCAATTCACCCCTCCAAGGTCTTTCTAGCGTTGCTAGAGAATCTGGCTGGAAACGCCACACGCCACATGTCTTCGCCGCGTCCAAGTGTTGGCCTATCTTTTCCAGCAAGGCTTCGGCTGCCGCATGCCCGCTCTCCTTCGTAAAGAACAGGCTTTGCCATGTCTCTTCACTAGTCTCAGGCTTCTTGCGKAGCTCACGCTGTGCTTTTTCAAGGGCACTCTTGCTATCAGCCACGCCTTGCATATTTCCAGTCTGGACGGCTTCGATGACGCCCCGCCACGCCTTCCTGCTCTCCCAAGGATCCTGCTGGTCCATCGGCAGTGTTCGAAACTCAGCCGGCTGGGCGGCAGCCACGTTGTATGTTTCCAACGTCTTGCCGCCACTGTCTTTGAACTCGAATGCTTCGGACCAGGAACCCTCGGCCGTGTAAATTGGATGCTTATGCGTGTGGTCGTCTGGACCGTACACCGCGGCTTTGAGGTGATTCTTCTTACCACCAATACCGAGAAGGCTCTTCCCACTAAAGTCCACCTGAGCCATATATCCGCTTGTAGACACAATCGAATATGTCCCGTCTAGTTCTGGATAGGGCGAGCCGGTGAGAATACCTTTGACTTTTATGTTTGGCAAGGGAATGACGACGTCTTCGTTGAATTCGTCGATATGCAGGATGGCATGGCCAATCTGCTGGATGTTGACGGACCCGGAGAAGGTTATTTCTTGGCGCGTGTAGCCCTCGGCACGAATTCCATGCGTTTCATTCCAGAGGTAGCATGCCGTGACGGGTGGATGGTGGCTAACTTGCTCAGACACGAGTCGAGTCTCATCGCCCTCGGGGCCACAATCGCCGATGAAGACTTCACCCAGGAAGGCATTTAGCGGTTTCTTGATGCCCTCGCCGGGATCGCGACCCGCGTATTGTTGACTCTTGAGAGAGGACAGAAACCATTTGAGTACGGCCAGGATCCGCTTAGCTGGGTCTTGCTCGTGCGCCGGAGCGCAGAACAGCTCGGGGTGCTCGATCCAGTATCTTGAGAATTCGTCAGAGACTGCTGCAATGTATCGACCACGACTACTCCTGATTCACCTTGGAAACTCCGTGGTTGATTTATCGGCGAGTACGAATGGAGGGGCGGTGATGTTGCTCAAATCGCCCTTTATCGTTGCGATCGACTGGACGACATCAGTAATGGTGGCATGCTATTGTTTCGCTTGGCAAACGCACTGCCAGGAAGTCTTTTAGACCGCTTCGCTGCTTTCCGTTGTCCGCCATTGTGATATCCTGTTGTTACTGTAGATGAGGACCTGGTGAAGTTGAGCACTGGAAATACAGTGATGTCATAGAGCCTGGGCTGGGCAGACGCGTGGTCTCACGGTAGACCTACTTTACCTTGGGCACAGTTCGAGCATGGGCGCAAGCRGGGCCTGTGTTTGATCATCTCCATTCTGCAATGATGGGATGGTCTCTGTGTGAGGTAAATCATTGAGAGAAGGGGAGTTTCGAAGGCAATTTGCAATCAAGTGGTGGAACCTGTTGGTGGGGTGAGAACTGTTCTACCACCACAGTAAGGTAGTAGGTAAGGTATGTAATCCAGCCAAATGCACTTCAAGACGCAAAGATGCGAGGCTTGCGTGTCAATCAGTGGCGTTGGTTGAGAGATGCCATGAGATCTAACTGTAGCCTCTCATCATCTACGTCAGCTCCGACTCGAATTGGCGAGAACATCGCTACCAGGACTTGTCCGCGGAGTGACAATCTATCTTGTCTGAAGCACCGTCTGCGCCTTTCTCTGTAACAATGGTCAAAGCGAATGTGGTAAGATGATTGCGATGGTGAGGCATCGTTATTGATGTCGATGTTCTTGTTGCGTCGGCCTATCAGTCCGAGCTGGCCAGAAAGTCTTGGCTTCTCCGCCGCGAAGTGAAGTGACGCGTGGGTACCTTACCTTAGCCCAGCTTTTGACTCTTGTGCCCTTTCACTCACCTATCTATAACCATATCCTATACAATGGCCAAACTGCTGAAGAAGCCGCTGAAGCTCGCTCTCGTGCAGCTTGCCACGGGGGCCGACAAGAAGGCCAACCTCGCTCGAGCACGATCCAAAGTCCTCGAGGCCACATCGAACGGCGCCAACATCGTAGTTCTGCCGGAATGCTTCAACTCACCATACGGCACAAAGTATTTCCCCAAATACGCAGAGACTTTGCTGCCATCGCCGCCAACGAAAGAGCAATCGCCATCATATCACGCATTATCCGAGCTTGCAAAGGAGGCCAAGGCATATGTGGTGGGAGGCAGCATACCAGAGTACTGGGAAGAGACCAAGAAGTACTACAACACATCCATGACCTTTGACCCGAGCGGCAAGCTGCTCGCTACACATCGCAAGGTGCATTTGTTCGACATCGACATTCCCGGCAAAATCACCTTCCGCGAGAGTGAAGTGCTGTCACCCGGCAATAAAGTCACCATCATTGACCTCCCGGAATATGGCAAGATCGCAGTGGCCATCTGCTATGACATCCGATTCCCTGAACTTGCCACAATTCCTGCAAGAAAGAATTGTTTCCTACTGCTGTATCCTGGTGCTTTCAACCTTACCACCGGCGCCATGCATTGGGAACTGCAGGCCCGAGCGCGAGCAATGGACAATCAGATATATGTTGGACTTTGTAGTCCCGCGCGCGATATGGATGCTGATTACAACGCCTGGGGACATTCTTTGGTCGTCAACCCAAATGCTTCGGTCCAGTCGCAACTTGATGAGCATGAAGGTATCGCGTACGCCGATCTCGATGGTGACACCATTGCAGAGTCCAGAAAGGGCATACCCATCGAAACTCAGCGCCGCTTTGACGTCTACCCAGATGTGAGTGCAGGAAAAGTTAGGTACGAAGAATGAAACAAGCAGGTCGAGCTTCATCTCCCATCYAAGCCCTGGCTTGATGAGAGAAAGTACTGTTGCAGTAGATGCGATCAGATGTGAGGTGTGAGATACTCAGAACTTCTCGGGAAGTCGCAGCTGTGGTCGACGATATATCGGCAGGAGAAGACTACCTAGCTCGTCATCCCATCTCATCTTATTCCGTCTCATCACTCCCTCGTCTCCCATACCCGCTTCCCTCATTCCTTTTTGGAGAACATTCTCCTGAGCAGAGCTGATCGCTGGCCGTCTTCTCTGCTCGACCTCTGATCTTCACCTGCCGTCGCGAAAACATACTATCGACGTATCTACACCTCATACGAACCTGCCACTCTCGCCATTCTTCCCTCAAAGGTCGATGAAGACCTGGTCGAGCTAGGATATATGGCCTCTTCGGCAGTCCCTGCGCGACAACCTTTCAAAGGCGACAACCGTATCTTGGGCGACCAGATTAGCGTGGACTCCGCAAGAAAGACTTCAGTCGCTCAACGTGACCTGGCGAAGAAGCCGACAACTGGAACAACAAATTTGCAGCCGCCGACACCTGTGGTCCGCAAGAGGCTGCCGTGGCTTGAGAAGAGACCCGTGGACAGGAAACTTGCGACCTCGGAGCGACCGCAGGTGAGCGGTAGCGAACAATCGCATGACTCCTCTTCAAGAGCAGATAGGCGCGATGGAGAGGCGTCAATTCGTTCTACAGGAAACGACAATACGCTGCGAGCTGTTGGATCTAAGCCTGTTCTCCAATCCAATAACGCCCAATCCGAGTCCCTAGCATTCTCACGACGCTCTCAAGATCCGCCAGGGTCGAAGCATTCGCCCTTCTTTACAAGACGACCGAAGCCTAAGACACTCCAAAGGGAAGTATCTGTTTCATCGAAATACAGTGCCACGCACTCTGGGAGCAGAAACCACAATGCTGGATTAGCTCCCGCGCCGCTTCGGGCCCCGCCTGAAAAGCCTCTCGAGCCGTCCGCGGCACGTGAGAAGAGACGCAAACCCAAGGAGGCGCCTGCAAGTGTAAAACTCAGCCAGCTCAACGTCCCTCCTGCACACTCCCGGTATGCTGCGATCGAGCGAGAAGCTGAAGTGCCTAAGGTGGACTCAAGTACGAATCAAAGGCTCGACAATGGGTTCTCAAACAGTCGCCAAGATAGATGGGCCAAGTCTTGCGAGCACCGCATCGCGACAGATGGGCTCCACTGCACTCGTCGGCAGCAACAGCGCGCACCAATATCGTCGTATGACGATTCGCTATATAGGCCGCACGCTACGCGGCCGCCGCCAACCAAACAGTCTACCCTTCACAAGCTCCCATTGCACTTGGTCGCATCTTCAGATTCGTCTTCGCTGAGCGAAACGCACAGAGCAACAACTTCGGATCCGTTCACCACTAAGCAAAGCAATGCGAGGAGCGGTCCCGAACAGCGGAGTCCTATCTTGACAACTGCCGGCAGGCCGCAACTCRTTCAAGGCTCATTACAGCTTGAGCATGCAGTCGCTGGATTGGAGAGCTTGATGGGAGAAGCCCTTGACATTGCGTGGAATGCAGCAAACTCGGGTCGGCCAGATGAGGTTGCCCATGTGTTGAATGAAGCCACCCTAGCTCTACGTGAAGCGAAGTCTGTGAAGAACATTATGGACCAGCCTCTGAAACTATCTCCCGCCGTTTCTGTGCATTCCTTGAATGCACATCACGAAGACTGCTACTCGGACGCATCTTCACTCTCAAGCAGGGAGCCCACCATTGTCACCAAATCCAGTATGCAACCATTGCTAGTCGGCCATAGATCGAAGCCAGCGCTTTCTTCTCATGCTAGAACTGCCGGCATGGACAATCCTCTCCGATCTCGCCGCTTCACATCGTCGCCAGACAACTCCATCTCCCAGACTCCTCCCCAGCTTTATTCGGCACCCTCCGCCGAATCGGTTGTTCGTGACTTTGCTTATGGAAGGACACCCAGAAAACTTTCCACCCGGTCGGAACTGCGGGCAACCTACGGCGCCGCTGCAAGCTTCTACGGAGATCATGGTGAATCTGTTGTCACGCAGCCCGGTGTTCGGAAGAGCGTCGCGCTTCCCAACAAGGAGCTCCCTGACACACCACATCCAGCGCACGCCAACATGTATCGTGCCGAGGACGACTCCATCGACCCAAAACATAAGCCACATAACCGGGGTCTACGCAGAGTCAACGCAGCACGGGCCGACGCTCTACGTTCGACGCGGAGTGCACCCCCTGCGGCCGTGAAGCCAGCCGCGTACCAAGAAGATGCTTCCCRCGGCAGCAATTCGGTTCGCAATCTTGATACGCCCGCATTCTTACAACCCGCGTACTTTCGTGAGAATGATGGCCATAGCCGTCAACATCAAACCAATGTCCCAGAGCCACCATACCCTGAACCCGAGAAGACCAATCTCAAAGCCTCCATTTCCAGTGGGCCTCCACCTTTATTGGTCTCGCGGAACCTCAGCCTGAAGCACCCGCGGAGAGGCCATATCAGCATTCAAGAAGACCAAGGATTCAGCCTTGGACGATACCACAAGCGCCAACCCATCGCTCGCGAATGGAATTCGAGACGCAAACGGCTTACTGCAATCATTGCGTGCTTGAATACCATGTTTATTGGTCTCATCGCAGGTATCTATGTGAGTAAAGCAGTCACACGAAGCCAGAACCTCATCTGACTCTTTGTCGTAGGCCGGCGAAGTACCACGAATACAGTATCAGCTTGGTGATCAGTCTCACTGGGTTATATTCGGTAAMATGCTGTTCTTCGCTGGCTTGGGGTTGTCAACTCTGATCTTCTGGCCACTGCCATTGCTTCACGGCCGAAAGCCCTACGTCTTGTTGGCGTTCGGTATCGTCCTTCCGCTACAGATTCCGCAGGCTGTCACCGTCGCAGATTCCCATGGTCCTGGTCGTTTGTACACGATAGGGTTACTACTGCCTCGTGCTTTGACGGGGTTGGCACTAGGTTTTGCCAATATAAACTTCTTGCCAACACTTTGGGACCTTTACGGAGCCTCATTGATGTCTGAGCGACCACATCAAGAAATTGTCACATATGACGATGTTCGCCGACAAGGCGGCGGTATCGGTGTCTGGCTTGGCATCTGGACGTTTTGCTTCAGCAGCTCGTTATCAGTCGGGTTCTGCGTCGGTGCCTGCATCATATCGAGGTTGGAGCCCAGCTGGGGATTCTACATTATCATCATGCTTCTCGCTATCTTCCTCCTCATCAATGTCATCACACCGGAAACCCGAAGAGCTCCTTATCGACGATCAGTCTCGCACTTCTTTGACGAGGAGAATCCCGAGAAGATCAAGAGGAGAGTTGCTCGAGGCGAGGTCAAGCTTCACATATATAATGAGGGGCCGAAATGGTGGTACGAGGAAGTTTGGGCTGGTCTTGTTCTCGTAAAGCGGATGATATTCCAATCCGGTTTCTTCGTGATGATGTCGTACCTGGGCTGGATACAAGCTCAGCTGACGTTGGTCATTCTGGTGAGCTCGTTATCCTTGTCTTGCAGAGTTTATAGCTAACAGCATAGCTCTTGGGTGCCCTGCTCTCTCGTGAGTATGCATGGCAATCACAGTGGGTGGGTCTGGCAGCTCTCGCGGTCCCTACAGGAGCTATATTGGCAATGCCTTTGACGAAAGCATCGTGGTTCAGTCGAGAACGGACGAGTCCACCTCGGACTGACAGCATGACCTTCCAACCACACTTTAGCTGGAGCACGCATCTAATCAGACGACTGATATTCGCCCTGGTACTCCCATTTGCAGGATTGGCGTACTGCCTGGTTGCAACTGGGCCTCCGATGCATTGGATCGCTGCCATTATCTTTGCAGGACTGGTCGGCTTTCTCACTGATCTAGGAATCGCCGAGTGCGTCGGCATCATCATGGAGACTTTCGACACTTGTGATCTTCAGCCTGGTGTGAACACTAAGCATCGACTGCAATCCTTGTCTGATAATGCCAAACGCCAGCGGACAAACTATTCGGCGTTTCCACGCGTATGCGCTGGGTTTTTTGCGGCACAGTCCCTTGGATTCTTTCTAGCAGCAGCAGCTACTGTCGCCGCTGGTAAGGTAACCAACACTTACGGAACTCAAACTTCCATCTGGATCGTGGCAGCCATCCTCCTGGCCGTGACCCTACTACTGATGGCAGTCATGTGGCGATGGAAGAAGGTGCAGGTCATTCCCGATTACAGTGGTAGCAGGAAAGACAGTAAATCTCCAGATCCAAACTCCAACGATCCGGAATGGAGGCCGGTCGTCATTGGAAATCCCTCGGGCAAGGTGAGACGGATGAACATTCTGGAGACGGGGAACTGGACACGCTGGACGGAGATTCGCAAGCTGAACAAGCTGATAAAAGCATGATTGTGGATCTAGGGCAAGGCTTTGACGAGGCTACGACCATTCATGCTCACTCCTGGAGTAAGTTCGATGGTTTGCGCGCAGATAGCCCTGAAATCGAAACCTCATGCTCACTTGATTGTTTTTTGCCCGGAACATTGTATTGGTACCACGTGAGGTTTGTTCTCTGGCAAACTCCAAAGACGCTGCATTAAATTGAAATGAGGCAGAGAACGAGTGGACAAACGTCTGGATACGATAGTCCGTGGATGGTCAGGGGTGTTCGTCAAAGGCCGCGCAAAGCAATGTACATTGGGTATCTCGCATCGCAACAAGTACAAAACTCCCGGTCAAAATGCTGTGGAATGTTTTTTTCCTCCTGGTTCCTTTACGCCTTCCATGCCACTACGCACTTTCCTATCAGCTCAGCTCATTTCGCAGCTGTTCCTCAATGTCTTCCTCGGACCCTTGCACCGATGGCGGATCCGCGGCTGCTTTGATCGGCGACTTCACGCCAAAGGGGGCAGTTGCAAAATCGCCTTGCTTCCGCGCAGCAGGCTGTGCCCACGAAGGACGATCTTGAATGCCCTGGTTCCCATTTATCACGCTCCGCTGATTGCCGTTGGGCTGAGGGATGCTCGGGCGAGGATACTGCAGCAATTGAGCCGGCTGTGGTGCGACTGGGTATGGTGGTGGCGGTGGAGCAGTAGTCAGATGCACACCGTGGGCGGCTTTTGTTCCCGCAGAGGCAGTTGCAGATGCGGGGCTGGGMAAGGTTATCCGAAAGCCGCGTACTGCGTTCTGTGGAGCAATCGAGGAGACTTGCTGGTATGCAGGCGAATACGCCTGTGGAGCTTGCGAGGCTAGTTGATACGATCCTGGAGGCTGTGGCGCTCTTTGCGGCACTGTCGAGGGGGATGGAGGATCGCAGGCCATTTTTCTTTTCCTAGGCCGTCCAGGAGGCGGTATGTTGAGTTGGATACCCTCTGCGATTGGTTTCGACTCGCTCAAGCTATCTGGTGATTTCTCCATGAATGGCGCAATCATATCAACGGCATGTGGATATACCTTGCACACCTCTGCCAGGGCCTTACGTAGCTGTTCAGCAGATGTAGTCTGGATTGAGTCAAGACAGTCCTTGCGCTGCCGATGCTCGTCCGTCTCTTCGACAATCTCGGGACGCAACTCAACATCCTTGTGTTGTTGTCTCCAGAATCTAGCGACGTTCGCAACGTCTGCCTTGTTGAGATGTTGCAGCTGACTGGTGACGGATCCGTACTTCTCCTTGGCCCATCGTAGGACAGCTGCATACGAATACTGACCCTCCTCCACTTTGACTTTGCAGAAATACATGACAGCATCGCTGCGCTTATAGACATCAAGCAAGTCGAGAGAATGTGTGTGCTGGACATTACCTTCGGCCGTGTGGTTGGTTCGTTCAATGTACAGCCACTCAGCAACGCAATTGCAGTTGCCGAGTCCTGGCCCACCACAGTCTTCTTGTGATTTGACATGTTTGGTATAGGACAAAAGGTTCAGACGGATCTTGCACTCGTCGACGTCGCCCAGCAGTTCGTCTTTGCTCTGGCGCTGCCTCAGTCCTTGACCGGTCTTGTCCTTGCCTTTCATCGTCACTCTCCGCCGTATTCGACATTCCCACGCCTCTGAAACAGTACCGTTGTCATTCTCATGTGGCCTGCTCGATCGCATGTAGACGTTGCTGATGTGTGGCCAGTAATCGGCAATCTGCTGCGAGTCGAGGAGCAGCGGCTGCYCCATGGAGAACATCTTCTTTCGTACATCGTCGACACCAGGAGGGAAGGGGCGATACGGCAGACTCTTGTTCGCATACTGCAGACATGATCCGACAATGGGTGGTAGGTTGAGCAGCTTGCGATTCGTGTTGTCCTCGCCTTCTACAGGACGCGGCTTGGGTCGCAGTTTCCCGTTTGGACGCTCCGGCGCGGCAGGAAAGACCCCCTGCGCGGCATTGAGGATGAGCGCGCTATCTCGCGTCGCATCGTCCATTAGAGCCGCTCACACGGTGTTGACCATGTGTATCGATCGAAGGAGCGGCGAGTTGAGAAGCGTAACTTTATATAGAATCAACTCCCCAAGCCACATTGATTGGAGCTCAATCAATTGCTCGCCTTGAAATCCTACAACTCCACCTCACCTCTTAAGATCTCTCACAACGTAAATGCAGAACAATCAGGAAAGATTCAAGCCCAGGTTACTTTCAGCCGCTCACTTCATGATGCTGTAAGGGCTCCATACATACCAAATGCATAGACCCATCCCTCTCTCACCGCCCCCACGATGTCACACATAATCATAACGGGAGCCACAGGATTAGCAGGCAGTGCAGTCCTAAGCCATGCCATAGCATCTTCGGCCATCAGCAAGATATCTGTCCTCTCTCGCCGCCCAGTTAAACTCGCCGAGTCCTCTCCTAAAGCTCACGTCATAATCCAAGATGATTTCGAACAATACACCCCCGAACTTCTCGCCCAGCTGAAAGGCGCTACAGGGTGCGTCTGGGCACAGGGGATCAGTGCTAATGGGATGAACGAGGAAGACTACATCAAGATCACTGTCGATTATCCTCTTGCGGCAGCGAAGGCATTCGCGAGTCTCTCCGACCAAATGAATTTTGTATACGTCTCTGGAGAAGGCGCGAATATGCAGGAGAAGACAACAGCATTCATGTTTGGGAGGATCAAAGGCCGGGCGGAAAGAATGCTATTGGAGGCACAGTCCACACATCCTACGTTGCGGGTTTTCAGCGCGAGGCCGGCGGTGATCAATCCACAAGGCAAATATCTTGCCGAGCGGCCTCCAAGCATTCGCGATAGAGCATTGACGGGCTTCGGCAGTGTATTCCAGTACATCTGGAAGAATGGCGAAATTCCAACCGAGTCTCTGGCCAAAGCTTTGGTGAACCTCGCGGYTGGAGACGGCAAACCGATAGCTGCTGGTTCTGGCATCGAAGCAGATGGTAGAGTGCTGAGAAACATCGCGATCAGGAGACTTGCTGGTTTGTAGCTCCCAAGTCTGTGCTCGTCACATTGACCTAACTCACCACACTGACCTAGGCGTCCAAAAATGATGCCCCACGCCAGCGATGTGCACATTAAATGAAGCATCTGCGAAAAACACATGCGATATACCGCTACCTGGCGGAACTGTCTGCCTGGTAAAAGTACAAAGCAAAACCCGCATGCCCTCAAACGATGAGGCAGCCGTGGCGAAAAGAAACCAGAAAAGCAATCCGTTCGCATCATCATCGTCGTCGTCATACCCATCAATCACCACAAACGCCGAAAAAAAGCCCTCCCTCGCACCATAAACACCGATTCGTGTGTCCCTCTTATACAACAACCCAATCGAAAAGGAAATCCAAGTGATGCCTCCTGTCCAATTGCTGATTTGTCTCCTGGCCAGAAGTCATCATACCTGGACCGCAATGACTTTCGGGAGGACGCTTACTGACTGCCAAAAGCACACTCGTTGCAGTAGCCAGCAAGTGGCGCCTGTCCAGGTACAGGGAGTAGCTCGACAGCATGGGTAATCTCCATCTCACTACACGGGACCTTCTTATACTCCTTCAATTTTGCCCACTGTGCCTTTGATCTCGGAGCGAGAGGCGGCTGCGGCAATCCATCATAGCCTTCTTCCCCAATCATGCGAGGTCCAATTTCGTTGCGATTGCTACTGCAGGATCTGCTGTTGCCGCCCCGAAAGTTGAAGCTCACCGGAGTGTTAGGATTCCGCTCTGCATCAGGGCCATAGCCAACAAACTTGATCTCGCGGCCCGCGCCACCGGTCCAGCCGAAAGTGTTTCGGTTGTTGCAATCGGCGCCAATAGTCCATGAGTTGGGCGAGCACATGGGATTCCGGCGTGGCGAGCTGTCGTATGCCCTCGGCGTATGATTTGGAGATGGAGAGCCGTTGTCAAAGAAATCTGGTTCTTCTCCACCGTTCATTCCCTGTACAGTCCAATGCAAGCCATCCATTGCCGAAATTTGATACGGCTTGAGTTTCTGGCCGGCGATGATACCGGTGCCATAAACGTCTGCATAAGACATTGTTGGTCCCGTCTGTGCTGCAATGTGCTGCATCATGACGTTCTGCCAATGCTTCTGACTCGCGACCCTGCCATATGGCACCATACCGCCGGTCCTCTGGTAGTGGCGAGCTGCCTGGATCAGCCTCTTGTCGTCTGGCGAACAGGCGGCCCACGCCTCCGCATCGCGAAACATCAGTGCACTTTCCCAATCATGTACCATGCTGGCAGGGGTGGTAAACGAAGAGGGCGTAACGACAGGCCTCGACATTGGCGACTTGGTCATTGGCGTGAACTCGGTTGCCGTCGCACGTAGCGACGGTGCTGTGGCTTGAAATGTATCGCGACCCAAGGGGCTGGGTGCGGGCGCTGCACTCAWCGCTGCGGCATTCTTAGCAGCCAAGAGCCGACGGTGCGGAGGCTCAAAAGCAGGCTTGCTCTCCGCGAAGGCTTTGGGCGACTCCATTAACTGCCGTGGCCCCGTTGGAAGATGGCTATGAGATGATTTCGTCGTTGTAGAAGCAAGAGTTGGGCTTGCTGCTTTACCTTCGGGAACACTGCCAGACAAAAGGCCAAGCTTATTGAGCCGTGCTCTGATTGGATTCAGCAGATCTCCCGTCGATTCGCGACGCTTTTTGGTAGTGTTCTTGATCATTGGCAAGGCGGACGATCTGGCATGCTCGGCAAGCACATCTGCAACCGACACGCCCACCGTCATTCTTCGGCGCAGGTCCGCTGGTATGACACCAGCTGGACTTCTTCGTCCTGGCGACACATATCTCGATGGCTTTCTTGCACCGGTCCAGGCGAATGGAGATTTGGAGCTCATCTCTGTGATGATTTTCTCAGATCCGGAGTCGGACATGTTTGACTCAGCAGACGTCAAACTTTTGGCGGGAGTCATCGTGGTGTCGATCTGTGGTATGGGCTGAGTATGCGATAGGCGTGGTGAGATTTGTTTGGTGTTCTCTTGGCCAATCGTTGCAATGGTGCGAAGTGTTGTCGCTTTCGTTGGACTCATGTATGAAGAACTGGTCTTCTTACGAAGAGGCGGCTCCTGTTTGGCATGTGCTGGAGCGATCTCCTGCCCCGGGTCGAACTGCTCGATGGGCTCTTCGGGCACCACTGCTGCATGGAGTGAATCTACGGTGGGCTTCGTAGCACTCTGGTGGTCGGTGGGATTGGTCCACCCTCCTGGAAGAGCTGCACGCCTAGGATGGCGCGGTACGGTAGTGCGAGCCGACATCGTGGGCGAACCGTCAGGGGTGGTTTTGCCCAAGGACAGTGCAGAGTCTCTGCGCACTGTCTCACGACGGATCACAGCGGCAACTGTAGGCTGTGCGAAGTGGGGAGAGCCTTTCGACGGCTCCGCGCTTGGGCTGGTAGGTGAGCACGGTGTGCTCTGCTGGTCGCCCACTCCGTGGTTCAAGGCGCTCCCGGGTACAGCTCGGATGATTGCGGCATCATTGATAGCGGTGTGTGGCGGGTTGTGGCCTTCTTTGATGCGGTGGATCACCTTTCCAGAGGTTTTGCTCCCATGTTCATGGACGCGACTCGGACTCACAGGAGATGCGCTGGGCTGCTCGTTTTCCTGCACGTGCAGCAAAGGACCAGCGGGCGATTTCTGAACTGGTGCGGGAATCTTGCTCCGAACACTGTCACTGTCTCGGGGCGACACTGAAGGGGAGGGTTTCTTCTTGGTTCGAGTGTATGGAGACTTGGACAGCTTCTTCTGCATCTCGAATTTGAGGTCGGCTTGCTTCAACAAGTTCACCTCATTGTGCAACATCTCGATCTCGGAAGATAGCGATTCGTACATGCTGACTGTCTCGCTTGCGGAATGATGCTGGGTATGTGAGCCATCATTGGTCTTGAGTGGCTCCTCCCATATGTCGGTATTGGCATTTCCGGAGCCGTCGGTACTGAGGTTGCAATGGCTGTCAGAATGTTCTCGCGAGACGCCATCGAATTGGGACTCACCTTGTCAAAAGTTCCCAACTTCCATCGCTGCGTTGCATGCTCCCAGACTGCTCATGGCGGGGATGACCGACCGGCGTATGGCGTTCCTCCTCCTAGGGCAATTGTCAGCAGGTGCACCCACATTCTGATCAGCTTGTGCATGCATACTGTGCGGCGTGCCTCGTGGCTTGCGGTCGTATTCGCTTGGGCAGCGGTATTCCTGTGCTTGCCGGTGAGCATTCCGCCAAGGTTCGACGTGGAGAAGGCCGCCAGCGAGGACATGGTGTGGTCCGGTTGCCGTGTAGGCGAGAGCTTAGACAGGTGGTGCAATTCGGACGAATGCTGGAAGATGGATGTGATGTCTGGTCGCGGCTCTGGAAGCGATGTCAAGGATGTCAAACTGGTTGGTACTGATGAGTTCGAGGATGGGGATGGGGATGAAGTCCCAGGCGACCTCTGATCCATGGTCCCTGCTTGCGGAGGAGTAGAAGGTGCGTCGTCCGTGGTGCCTGCACGTGGTGGGCGAGACGGCGCATCGGCGGCAGCGGCGCAGAAGCTGTACAGGAGAGTCTCCTGGTGTTGGCATCCGCCGTAGTAATAGTACCGGTATTGACACATGGCTATGACATGTGCTGCGTGGTCAACTGCCAGGCTCAGGTGGCGGATTGAAGTCCTACGCGCGCCAACCTCGAATCCGACGCGTGCGAGGAGATGAAGTTGAATTGGAAGGACGTGTCGCCTTGGCAACTTGGAGATGGGAAGAACGAGACAGAAAACGCTGATTGTGGCCGAGAGGAACTGGATCGCAATGAGAAAAGTCCAGCAAACACTTACCGTCTCAAACTTCGTCACGGCACCCAAGACGGCGAGACCTCAGCAGGATTCATCAAGTGTCAAAACCAAAACATCATTCTTGAGAGTCAAGAATATCACAAGCAGGATGCACCTATCTTTCCGAACGCGCGGGCTCCTATGGCAAGGTCTGGATATATGAATGCTTTAGGGGTACCAGATCATGGGCGAAAATGCTTCTCGTGTCGGTCCAGCTTGGATGCCCTCTCTCGGTGCAGTATTGGTCTTTCACGGCCTCGGAATCCTCTTAGGTGCCCTGGTTCCTGGCAGCCTATACGAAATACGCCCACGATTGTTCTCTTTGGCGGCCGAACCCTCCCAACACAGCACTTGGTAGAGTCCTGCGAATTTCGGAAAATGCACAGGGTTAATGTTCCCACCTCCGCACCTAGCACAGCCCATCATTTCTGGATGGCGCAGTATGCATATGTTGAACTGCTGGTTCAACCTTATTCCGTCATTCAGACTGGTTAGCCATCTCAATCGTTTGCGACTCTTTTCCAATCGGGTGTACAAGAAAGATCATGAGATGAAGATGGTAGATCATCTCTGCGTTGCGAGCCACGATGGAGCCAACAAGCTGGCATCTCTTTCACTTCTGCTGCATTTAGGGCTACACTATACGAGCCGCGGTCTCAGCTCCAGCAACAAAATCCAAAAGGCACGTGCAAACGATACAATAATGAAGTGGGTTGGTTTGATACGGTCGCCTCGGCATGTCAGCTTCGTCATGTTGAATGTCGGTATTTGCATTCTGTCGAGCTAAACTTCGCTTCGGGCAAATCTGCAGCCACGATGCGGAGAAGCCCACGGAAGATGCATGGTCGGTCAAGTTCCAGTCAAAAAAGAGTTAACGAGCCACTCTGACTTCCAGATCAGACGCCTCCTTTGTACAACCGTGACGAGGCGAGGCGTCGAATTCTGGCGATCATACCCACTTGCGGACTACGATCGCAAATCTTAGCTTCGAAGTCTGTTTCTCATTCATCCAACTACTGCTCCCACGCCATCTCCAAGGGGATCTCTAGATCGCACTACACGTGTGAACGCAGCGGCAGACAAGCTGACACACCGAGGCACGTCCAAAGTTACTCGAAAACAGGCTCGGTGATCAACCACCTTCTCAGTTCGGTACTGGCACGTTTTGTTCCCTGCGCCAAGTGCCTCGGCCAGGCTCCCGTCCAAGATGGAATCTACCGCATCTAGAAGACTATCACTGCACCTTCAAGGGAACAGCCCTACGCCTCGGCCAATCCTGTTAGATCGATTTGTCTTATATCAACAAAGACCTGTCCTTTCCCGGGATCTGTTTTCATCCCTACGCCTACACTCCAACTCTCGTCAAGATGAAGTTTAACGCCATCAATGTTGCCATGCTGGCCAGCTGTACAGCGGCATTCCCTACCAGGGATGCCATGGAAGCCCTCGCCCAGCTAAACGCCCGCGCAATCGATCCAGTTGCGCCACAGGGCAGAGGCGCCAACCCAGCGGCGCCTCCGCCTTTCATTGCTTCTCAGCAGCGCGTCGATGTCTCTGGCGACCACAGAGTAGGCCTGACAGACCCAAATTAACGTCAACTCGACCCTAACTAATCATTCAACAGTTCATTGCTCCCGCCTCCGGCGATGATAGAGGCCCCTGTCCCGGTACAGCTCCCCACATCTACGTTGTCTGGAACCTCGCTAATTCCGCTCCCTATAGGACTCAATGCCATGGCAAATCATGGCTACCTTCCCCGAAACGGACGCGCAAGCATCCAGCAGCTTATCGATGGTACCGAGAAGGTCTTCGGTATGGCAAAGGTATGTCCAGCTCGAGATGAATCGATAACACCTGGCCACTTGCTAATTTCCCATCGGTACAGGATCTTGGTGGATTCCTCTCGTACTATGGTGCCAACGTTGATGGAGACGGCAAGGGTTGGTCGATCGGAGGTGCCCCCAAAACTGGAATTTCGGGCTCCCACAACAACTACGAAACAGACTCGTCGCCATGCAAGTCTGACTTGAGCCAGTACGGCTCCAACCAGAAGCTTGTCCTGTCTCAATTCAAGACCCTGTACAATGCCCAACCAGACGCCAGCACGGCAAACTACAACCTCGAGGTTCTGCGCGAATTCCGCGGCAAGCGTTACGCAGAGTCGATTGCGAAGAACCCCGACTTCGCGTACCTGCCCTTCGGCGGTATCCTCGTCTCGCAGGCTGCCTACACCTTCATCTACCGCTTCATGGGCAACAAGTCAATTGAATACCCCTCGGGCGTGCTCAACAAGGATGTCTTGAAGTCTTTCATGTCCATCACAGGCGACGATGACAACATGAAGTGGACATTTGGTAACGAACGGATTCCTGAGGTTTGTACTCCCACGGTGCTAAACGAGACGTTCATATTGCTAACTCGTTTCTAGAACTGGTACAAGCGGAACCAGGCCGACGAGTACTCTGTCCCATACTGTAAGTCGCGCGTATCCGCCCGCCGCTGGATTCCCTAGCTAATCCCCAACAGTCTTCTCCGACATTCTCTACTTCGCCGAGACTCAGCCCGAGATCCTGAACATTGGCTGCAACCAGGGCCAGGTCAACACTTTCCTCCCGCTGAACACAAACCTCCTTACCAACGGAGCTTACAGCGATGAATCAGCCGCTAAGGACCCGTCCTGCTTCGCTATGCAGTACGGTGTTAGGGCCATGCTGGACTCTGCCTCCCCGAGCCTTTTGGCGCCTCTGACGAATGCTCTTTCGAGCACATTGGCTGCCTTGACCTGCCCTTCCATCTCCAGCTTCAACCTGACGGCTTTGGCTTTGGGATGCCCTGGATTCTCACTCTATGGTGGTCCCAGCGCACCGGTTGCCCCAGGTGCCATCCAGAGTTGAGCGTTGCATTTTGAATGATCTAGAGAGAGAGTTTTGGTATATGATAGCATGGCTCTTTTCATGGGCCTTTGAGTGCGAAGCTTGCATCACGAAGATATAGCGAAACGCGCAACATGACACAGCTACAACTAAAAATCAACAATTTGTTGACGCCCAGCTTGCTTCCCTATTCTTTATCAGTGTGATTTCCGATTTGGTTAATCAATGAAAGATGGTATGGCCAACAACTCGCGCTGCTCGCGACTCTCGGTCGGCATTCTGCCTAAACGCAGATGGTACCATCCTTTTCGTTCATGTTAATCTGCGGTGAGAATCTATTTGTCGGTCATGTTCGTGGGAGCATAGGCAACGAAGTATGAGATTTATGCATGAAAATGCTCAGCACTAAACGCAGTTTGTGGTAGGCAACATCGATTGCCCAAGTTTCCAGACAACTCCTTGCAAATGCGAGTGATGAAACGCGCGAAGGCCCAGATGAAGTCGAAACACAATTCGACATAGCGGCAATCGATGTCAGCATAGGTAGTCATGCGCCTGCAGCTCGCTAAATTCGGCGCATTCAAGGATCCTTGGAGAATGTAGACAGACAACACCGCCACCGGACTGCTCTGCATTCGGCACCTTCGCTTCCTTCGAGTTCGTGTGAGAGAGTTCCTTGAAGACGGACAAGTGACTTGGCTCCCAACCGTTTTTTGCAGATCTCGAGCTCAGTACCTAATTTAGGGATAACATGCGCCACTAGTGGGGATCTAGACGAGTGTCACGGACGCCGGCAGAGCTGCGCACGAATGACAGGAAACACAAGGCTGCGCGGACTCGTAATTCCATCCCGGGCAATACCAGAAGAGGGCATAGTCAAGGATTTTTTGCTCGGCTGAGCCGCGTGTTAGCGAGCCTAAAAGCTGCTTCCCCTGTCATGCCCGTGGGAGTCTGGCAACCTTCTTCGTCGTCGCCTTTCCTCTCTTTGATCAAACCTGAACTATCTCCATCGCGTGCTTGTATACCTTATCTGTGCGGACATTCGTTTACTCCAAACCACTTCGCTTTGTGGCGTGGACTATAAATAACCCTTTTGCTCGATACAAAGAAAGGACGTGGCAACGGGCGACGGCAGCACCATCATCCGATCGCCAGCATTCCATCCCGCCATCTTCTGTTAACACGCTGTGTGCCAGTTGCTCTGCACTGTAGCTGCGACGCCGGAGTCGACCAATTGCTACCCTGCGAACTACCTTCACCATGAAGAATACACACACCTTTAGCGCTGCGGCCGCGCTCATCGCGACCTTCTCCCTGGCCACCGCACAAAATGCACCCAAGTGCGGAGCCGGCAACCAATGTCCAGAAGACGCGCCCTGCTGCTCCCAGTATGGCCAGTGCGGTGCAGGAGCATACTGTCTTGGTGGATGCGATCCCGTCAACTCCTTCAACCTCCAATCGTGCGTGGCAGCTCCGACGTGTAAAAGCTCCGACTACAAGATGGACTCTATGGACGACATAATGAAAAACACCGAATATCTGGGAGACGCGAGTAAGGCGAACTGGGTCAGCTCGGGGACTGTTGTGCCATATAATGGAGACTCTGTCCTGCTCACCATGGCACCGAGCACAGTCGGAACATTACTTTCCAGCACACACTACGTCTGGTACGGCAAGATCAGCGCTACGATGACCACATCGCAAGGCAAAGGTGTCGTGAGCGCTTTCATCCTGATGAGCGATGTCAAGGACGAAATCGATTTCGAGTTTGTTGGTGAAGATGTCACGGATGCCCAAAGCAACTACTACTGGCAAGGCGTAACCAACTGTAAGTGCCGATATCCGTTACGCGTTTGATACTTAGACTGACAACTCAAAGACAACAACATGGAGAAGTTGAAGACCACCGACAGTCGCCAAAATGTTCACACATACACCATTGACTGGCAACCAGATCAGCTTACATGGGCTATTGATGGCGAAGTCATGCGCACGCTGAAGAAGTCCGATACATGGAACGAGACGAGCAACGCCTTCAACTACCCTCAGACACCTTCCCGCATTCAGCTTTCTTTGTGGCCTGCTGGACTTCCAAGCAACGGCGAGGGCACCATCGAGTGGTCTGGAGGTCTCGTTGACTGGGACAGCCCATACATGCAGAACGGATACTACTTCGCAATGGTCAATGACGTGAGCGTAGAGTGCTACGATCCACCGAGCGGCTTTTCAAACGACTTTGGCGACAAGGCCTACTACTATCTGAACGATGCTGCCACCAACAACACCGTCGCGATTGGTAACAATGACACCACTTTGGCATCATTCCTCGCAACTGGCAACAAGCCTGACTTTGACCCGAACGCAAAGGCTAGTGGCACAAGCAGCAAGGCCAGCTCCGCTCCTACCAATATGCCCGAGACCGTTCCTGGTATCTCTGGAGGTGGCAATGCGGCCAGCAGCGGCCAAGCTCCAGTCGATACTGGTAGTGATGACTCTTCATCGTCCTCTTCCAATTCTAAYGCTGCCTCCGGCGGCTCGTCTTCAAATGGCGGCAGTGGTGTAGTTTTCTCTCAGGGAGGCGGTAGTGATGGCACTAGTGAGGCTGCACCAAGAATTATCGCAGGCAGCGCGGTAGCACTTCTTGGTTTTTTCGCTGTTGCATTGATGATGTGAGCGGTATGATATGACATATTTGGGGGTTAATGCCTTTATGGCTTCACAGTCCTTTGGTTATGCGAGCAATCGCTTGGAGGTGGGCAGAGGAACCATGTACAGCACTCGGTCCTGCTTTGTGGATGGACAACGTTGCTCATGGGTATTGCGACTCTTCAATGTGCAGCTTTAGCGACTTAATATTCAAATGCAATGGTACAGTTCAGCTTTGACTGAGATGTGCTGCTGTAACCTCTGACTTTTGTGATCCGCAGCGAATCAAATCTCTCATTCGTTCCACAATCTATCTTCATGCTGCACTGAGGAGTCTCCTGATCAAGATGATCGCCAAGACTTGCTGCACGGCTCAACTTCGGGAACACGAGGGGATTTCGAACGATGATCGCGGCGGACCTTCAAACTTCCAATCGACGACGACTTCCCACTCATACTCAGTTCCACCTCTCAATCACACACTACCGTCACCATGGAGAACGAACGCGGCGAGCTTGTTGACCTGTAAGCGCTCACATACGTCCCAGCGACAGAATCGACAAGGCGCACGGGTTACTAACATGACATTTCAGCTACGTCCCCCGCAAGTGCTCTGCGACGAACCGCATCATCAAGGCCAAGGACCACGCATCCGTCCAGATCTCGGTTGGCAAGGTTGACGAGAACGGCCGCTACACCGGCGAGAACCAGGTCTACGCCCTCTCCGGCTTCGTGCGCGCCATGGGCGAGAGTGACGACAGCATCAACAGACTGGCACAGCGCGACGGCTTCCTCAAGGGCGTGTGGAGTGGCAGCAGATAAGCGGATGGCTATGGGAATACGAGTGAAGAACGAAGGAGTGGAAATGGTGAGTGGGATATGGGCGCGGACATTTMGGATGTGGAGGGCACTGGCTAATTGCAGTCTGCAGGTTGTCACGCACGGCTTACGGCTCAACATGGCGCATGGAAATGGTCTCGGCTGATTTTTTTTCGACGACATGGCAGCGAGTTGATTATGATATGTCTCTCGCAGCTGAAGCCGCAGTTGCTACTGCAGCGAAAGGCTGATTGAATGCACCAACCACACCACACCCTTTCGAAGTCACCTCTCGATCCAGCTCTCTCTGTCTCTCTTTCCCACGTRCATCCCCCGCCTGTCCTGTGATTGCTTCGCACTGTTATCGCTCTTCACGCACGGCTGATCAATGGCCTTCGCTTTCCCTGCTTGCTACGGTGAGTTGGATCCATGAGAGCAGAAGGAAAGGCACGGGGTCGGGTAAAGGGGCAGTGGGGTCTTCGGAAACCGTGCCTCTCGTCTTGCCTCGTACAGCCCATAAGAATGCCGAAAGGCATCTGCCTTGAAAAAGCCGCGGCCGTTGAGAGTATTGGCTGTGGTACAGATACGGGCTGGACATACTGACTGTGAACCACTCGCCTTCGGATGCACACGTGATTGCTCTCATGACGAGGAACGACCGTAACGTCTGTTCACCCCGAGGCGTCAGATCTTCTTGTGCCACGCGCTCAGGACCCTTCGTCGCACTACTGCAGTATGGTTTGGTGGGTGTAGCAAGACTTGTGCAGAGCATGGCTAGAAGGTAGGTCGAAGATAAGTGGACACTCGTCGTCGTTGCTCGTTTACGACTTTTCCCTCGTATCTTGGTTTGTTTTCATGTTCTTGGGCTTCGCGCTCTCATTCTTGTCCTGCGCTAGGTTGCGCGTTCGGGTCGGCGAAGGACTAGGTGCTGGACTTCTCCTGAACTCGCGGCGCAAGCTGTTCTTGACCTTTTGTTCGTGGTCCAAATGCTGCATTTCAATGGATTGGACCACAACCTCCTTACAGCACATTTTGGTTTTCTTCGCTGTCTGCATGGTTACGGACGGCATGCTCGTCAAAATCGAGTGGTAACGCGACACGGCGGCTTACCATGCAGCGCTCTTGTATGTGGAAGAAACCATTGTGCGGACGAGACTTTGGACCTCACCATAAGACATGGTCTTTGTTGCTCGTTTGCGTCATTTTATATCTGAGACGATGTTTTCCTTTGTGCTCTTGCGTTCTGGGATGGCGAAATCTTGTGCTCTGGAATGTAGCTGAACTCATGATGATGCAGCGCCAAATACTGCGTTCGCTACAATGGCCCCAATGCCTGATGAAACTAAAGGTTGCCGCCCTATCTGGGGCAGTCAAAGATTGTATGCTTTCTGCAACAGTGAGGCCATCCTTAAGAAGATGTTGCTCAATGCTGCCCCGTTTTTATGCCTATAGCTACCGTTTCGCGAGCTTTGTCGTCGATTCACTGCAGGGAGAGCCGGCGATCCTCAATTTCAACAGGCCTTGCCCGTAGCTCGGTTGCTAGAAATTTGAGCACAACTGAGTGAATGCGGGTTTTGGAGGATCGCTTCTCTGTCTTGCTACTTGCAGTTCAGGTTCTACCTTCTGTTCTGCAGCCTTGCTAGGTAACACATAGGGGGAAGAAACGTTGAAGCAAGTTCTGTTTCGATGAATCGAGGCACGGGCTCAGAACTGCCCGAAGAAAACAGAGATCATACTCACCGCTCTACGTTATCGTGCTAATCTCGCCTTGCATCTCACTGCAGATATTGCCCTCGCCGGGCCTTCGCCGGGGGGGGCCCTTTCCAGAGTTTGGGATTTACTCTGCAGAACACAACCGCGTAAAGTGCAGATGATCGGCGAATTGACTCGCGTGAGCAATACAGAGAGATGAATGCGGATTTTGTGATGGGAACCGAGCGATTAAGCATCGGCATTTGCCTGAGGCTCCGGGGAGGTGAAGCGGTTACTTCTGCAGAGTGCATCCGTACGCCGTACGAGGACTACCGATAATGCCTGTTCCCGGGTCTTCCAGGTTTCGCGCTGCTTGTGCAGATATCAGACAGTTCTAGATCGCAATGGAATAAGCAGGTGCGACATGCGCGTCCATCACATGCGTCTGCATACCGTCAATCATCTCTCTTCCAGTGGTTGAGGCAGAGGTGTCACATTGGTAGGCTCTAGCGGTTTTCGGCCTGCCATTGGTGGATCTGCAATATCGACACAAATTGCAACAGTGCCCTTCATAATTTGGCAGATTTTGTCAATTGACTCGTCGAGATGGGGATGTTTACTCATGTGTTTGACATGGTGACTCGTGAGGTTTGGACTTGAACTTGTGCAGATGCTCAGGCTCAGAATGCCCTCCACAGCAGCGGGAGGAAACGGGATTCTCTAGAGTTTGAATTGTCTGAGATGCACATTTGCTGACGTGCACCATCGGGGTGGACTTGTGCRGCGTCTCCTTGCATCGGCAGTCATTCCTGGTGGCCAGAATTCCGCTTTCGCCGTGGTTTTGCGAGAAACGATTCGCTGCTAACACACCGGAGTCAGGATGCTCGAGAGGACTCTGTAAATCTAAACAACCTCCGACGCAAAGAGATGCTAGCGAACGAGGCACCGGCCGGGCAAGGACGTGAGACAGGTCGTGTGGACGCAGGTCTCGTGGTTGCATCAGCAGCACACATAGTGAGTGGAGTGGGGAATCCGGAAAAATGGCGGTATGAGACCTTTTGTCTTGCAGTAGTTTGGGAGTGTGGCAGCAGCTTATTGCTGGTTCCGCTGGTATCGGCATGTTCGCGCATAACCGCCATATGCCCGTAGATGTCAGGGCATGTTCGGCGTGGCGGAAGGGCGTTTAAAACCGTGGAATGCACGGTGGAATGGCTATATTGAGAGTGGGGGAGACGCGTCGACCGGCCTCGTGGCCTTGGCCAATGGTGTGGCAAGCGCAACCCGTTTTACGCACGCGTACCTACCTCTTGTGGCAATCCTGGCAATCTTGCATCCACCCACAGCACTGGTGTGGCAAGCGCGATCGTTGCGAGCTGCATGCGGCGAACGGGGACTGTCTGCAACCAACAGTCACTTGATCCAAGCCGGAGGTGGACCAAAATGTGGCCCATGATCCCTGTGGTCGAAGCGGATCGTCTGCCGCACTAGCTCCAACCCAATCGCTGGGCGTGCATGCCCGAAGAACTGTCTAGTTCTACTCCTAGCCGCACAAACATCTTCGCCCACGGACTGATCACTACACCCGCTATGCTGCTGCGCCAGGGCAATGGCAGCAAAGATCTTTTGCCGAGTCTAAGCTCCCGGTAAAGGTCACTCATCTTCTTCCCGCAACATTCTGCACGCGGACACGATCGCTACCCGGTTCTTGGAGCACGAAGAAGGTGGCGGTTGCAGTCCACATATCTGCTCACATCTTCACCCCACCGTCGATCGATCCTCACGGCCTCACGGTCTGCACATCTTCGTCCTCTCCGCCGTCCTATCGCTACCATGGCCGCCGACAATACGCTGCCCGTCGACCACGCCCTGCCCCTGCCATGGGTCTCCAATCCCGTGGCACAGCGAGTGCTGAGGTACTCTCAGGTCGCCTACCCTATTGTCATGCTCCTCCTATACCTGATCACCTTCACCATCCGCAGCGTGCTTACTGCGAGCAAAGATGAAGACGCCGCGCACGAACCGGAGCAGCTCGGGCCCGGCGGAAAGCCATTGCCGTTGAGGAAGAACAACCAGCCCAAGAAACAGTCCAGCATCCCACACGACTTGGACTTCAGCCGGCCGCGAAAGCTGCTGTTTGAATGGCTATCGGTGGGAGTCATCCTCAGCTTTGGTGCCAATATCGTGGTGACCATCGTGCATGCCCTGCTTGCCCGTAAGGAGAGATGGTGGTGTGGAGAGGCACCTACGGTGAGTCTGGATCCGCCTCGGGTCAGGATATATCACGTACTAATTTTGTAGATCTATTTGATTGGATCGTTCATGGTATACACCCTCCTAGTGATCCACATGATTGATTCCTGTCCATCGCCCACCGCGGCCCACTTTGTGACATGGCTGGCGGCGTTGCTCATGGAGCTTATCCTTCTCGGATCCTCCTTTGCCCTCTACACCTCGGAACACCGTGAACCCAAGGCCGGTCATCCGCATGGAGGAGTACTACGAAGGGAGATGACTGAATGGGAAATCACCGAAGTAACGATCGACATCGTTCGTGTCTTCCTCCTACTGGCTTTGATCGGCTTCTATGCGTTGTTCGTGTACCTACAAGGTGTAGGCAAGAAGAAGAACGATGATGACGCCGAAGAGCGCACTGCCCTACTATCGGCAAATGGAACCGCTCAGAACGGAGGTGCCAACGGGAACGGGAATGGTGTTTGTGCTGGATATGGGACTCAGAACGGAAAGCCTGCTGATCCCCAAGGCCGCCACGAAGAAATTCCCGCTGGCTGGGAGAAGCCCACGCAGACACCGTCTCGGAGCTGGTGGGAGTACATTCGTGCTTACGCCATCTTTCTCCCCTACATTTGGCCGGCCAAGAACCGCATGCTCCAGCTCAACTTCGTGGCATGCTTTATCATTGTTATCGTCCAGCGTGCCATCCAATTATTGGTGCCCATTCAAGTCGGTATCATTACGGATATCCTTGCCGGCAAACATGGACACGAAGTCTACATGCCATGGGCTGCCATCGGAGTCTACATCTTATATCGCATATTCCAAGGATCAAACGGCCTCCTTGGTGCTGCAAGGCAGGTCTTGTGGATACCGATCGAGCAGTATTCGTATCGGGAATTATCTGTAGCTGCCTTTGAGCATGTGCATATGCTCAGTTTGGAGTTTCATCTCGGCAAAAAGACGGGTGAGGTTCTTTCTGCCCTCGGCAAGGGAGCCTCCTTGAACACCTTCCTGGAGTCGGTTACGTTTAATGTGCTTCCGATGTTGGTGGATCTTGGCGTTGCACAGGTCTACTTTCTCATCAGATTCGATGCCTACTACGCTCTCGTGATCGCCGTGGTCACTTTCTGGTACATCTACATTACAATCCGGATGGCCTCTTGGCGTGCAGACATTCGTCGGCAAGCTACAAATGCTAGCAGAGAGGAGGATGCCGTCAAGAACGACTCGATGATGTCGTACGAAACCGTGAAATACTTCAATGCTGAAGATTACGAGTTCAACCGCTATCGTGAGGCGGTCAACAAGTATCAAAAGGCTGAGTATCTGGTCACATTTTCGTTGGCGCTCATGAACACCGTTCAGAACCTGGTTTTCATGCTAGGACTGATAGTGGTCTGCTTCATTGCAGCTTATCAAGTCACGACCAACTTTCTGAGCGTCGGTGACTTTGTTGTGCTTCTCACATACATGACCCAACTGCAAGGTCCACTAAACTTCTTCGGAACCTTCTACAGGATGATCCAGAACAACATGATCAATTCCGAACGCATGCTAGAGCTATTCAAGGAGCAGCYGACAGTCACTGATAGCCCTGATGCCAAAACCTTGCCAAGCTGCGAAGGCGAGATCCGCTACAACGACGTCAAATTCTCTTACGATAATCGAAAGCCGGCACTTCAAGGCCTCTCTTTCACTTGCGCACCGGGAACTACAACTGCGTTGGTGGGTGAATCCGGAGGGGGCAAGTCCACGGTATTCAGGCTTCTTTTCCGGTTTTACAATGCAGAATCAGGCACGATTCAGCTTGATGGGCACGACGCGGAGAGCGTGACCATTGACAGCCTGAGGCAGCACATAGGAGTGGTCCCGCAAGATACGGTTCTTTTCAATGAGACACTCATGTACAATCTCAAGTACGCCCGGCAGGACGCGACTGATGAGGAAGTGTACGCGGCATGCAGGGCTGCGAGCATCCACGAGAAGATTCTCGGCTTCCCCGATGGATATGAGACCAAGGTCGGCGAGCGTGGCCTCCGGCTCTCCGGAGGAGAAAAGCAGCGGGTTGCCATTGCCCGCACAATCATCAAAGACCCTAGGATCATTCTGCTGGATGAGGCGACCGCAGCCCTAGACACGGAAACTGAAGAGCACATCCAAGAAGCCCTAAAGACTCTTGCACAAGGCCGCACGATGCTCGTCATTGCACATCGCCTGAGCACCATTACAATGTGCGACCAGATTCTGGTGTTGCACGAAGGCAAAGTGGCGGAGAAAGGCACGCATATGGAGCTATTGGCCAAGAAAGGCAGATATGCGGGCATGTGGAAGAAGCAAGTCCGAGCGCAGCGTGCTGCTGAGGAAGCCAAGGTTCTGAAGGATAAGGCCGATAGACTGAGGCGAGAAAGTATGGACAGCAGCGCCGCTCGAGGTCGCAACGCCCGGGACGAAGAAACACCTCCCAGCAGCGACGAGGACGAGCACCGAAGTGCTTACCGGCGAGAGCAAAGCGAGCTTCAACGTTCTCTCTCACTGCCGGCCAATTCCGCGATTCCGCAAGCGCAGATATCTTCGGCATTGAGCGGAAGAGACCCCGGGACAGACACCTCAGCACAGAGGGAGGCTCTTCGCAGTGGGACTGTGCGTTCGCCATCGCCTGTGGTAGAAGAGCCTCGCAAGCCAACCGGCCATCCCTAGGCGTGGAGGAACGATGGCGGCAGCTTTAGGATCGCCAGGGGGCATGGTTAAAATGAAGTCGAGCATACAGATTCGTGGCTAGCATGGTGAGCAGGTCAACGGACGACGGAGAACACATCATTCATGGCGTTATTCGGGGCTTCGTGATGCGTTATGAGGTGACGATGGCGGCGGTCTTCTACAGACATGTACGACGGAAGACAACGCACAAAAGGCTTGTATGCTTTGGGCGGCGGTTTCGGGTTTCGGATTGCTAAAGGTGGGCGACTGTACCAAGCGGTCAGTACTGTTTGAATGAGTGTGGCGAAGAGCAGATAGTAGCAGTCCTCGATTAACAGCAAAGGCAGCTGATCGGACTCCATCCACCATTGTTCGACATTGATCTGAATCCTCTTCATTCGAATAAATGTCTCGACCGTGCCGATGATGCAAGGCTCCACTTGACGGCCTACAACCGAGCAGGTGCGGTGGTGGGTGGCTGCCATCTGGCTCGTTGCAAGCTCATAGGTTTCGGTCAACTCGCGCCATCGGTGTTGTCGCCGATAGAACTACTTAGTCGACAGAGACGTAAAGTAGCGATCGGCCGTTCAACATGCCTGAAAAAGCATAGGAGCTGTCAAGCCCGTCCGGCCGGGTTCAAGCCTATGCCAGAGCTTGACGAAGCGGTCCCGATGCCAGGGTATTGGTTGTGGTTGCACGGCACTAACGCTGTAGATCGCGGGATCCCACATGCCGTCCTCTCGTCTCCAGGCCTCCCGCCCGGGCAGAGAAAGCAGTTCTACTACTATCTCCTACGCGACAACGCGACACTGCTGACAACTTTTGAAATTCGCGAGCCAACAATGGCTGTCTTTCTGACCCATTGGAATGCCCCACTTGAAGCATTGCCCCTCTCTTTGGAATATTGTGGGTCTGCATGTTGTTAGGTGTAACCTTCTTGCTTTCCATCCCGACCATATCGACTAGGGCGTGCAATCAATTCGACGGCGACCCTTGTTTCTGACTACCCCAGCAACGCTCCACTACATTTCTGACTTGCTCGCTGGCACTCTTAGCACCTCTTTCATGCTGTGGCCTGTCCTACCACATGCTCTTCTTCTCYACCCCGTTCTATCYCTGACGCTGGCTCACTCGAAGTCTGTCCACTTCTAGTTTCTCCCACCTCCCTCCCGGAACCGAGCGCGGTTCCGTAAGATCTGTGCAAGTGAGTGGTGGATGGCTGCAGCAGAATTGTTACACAACTGCACGTTCATACCCTCAAAATCCGGTATCCGTTGAGGCGGTAAGCAGCTTTCACGATGAGTGAGAGAGGCTCCGCCAGAGGGTCGGCTCAGATTCCCGTTGTAGGCATCTACCCATCATCGACCATGCTTGACTGGATCGAAGTACTGACCAGAAAGGACGATGCTTATTCTACATATGAGAACGGGGACGTCTACCATGATGGAGAAAGCTTTTCATCGTCAGTCCTTTTTCTCAGAATATACGACATTCCAATGTCTAACTCTAACGGCTGCACTAGTGGACGGACATTGGCCACAACCACAACGATGTATCGTTACGAGAATGGAAGAACGTATCATGCCTATCGTAAGTCTAGACACGATCATAGGAGAAGTCATCCTGACATCGTTGCAGGAGACGGTGAATACTGGCAACCGAACGACGAGAAGCAGAACAACCATGAAGCTATCGTGTAGGTCCCACCAGACCACGCATTCAAGGTCCATGCTAACAGCTTAGGCAYCATTTATGCATCATGACGCTGCAAGATAAGCTATACTCGGCGCCGATCGAAGATCCCAAGACCATCCTCGATGTTGGTTCGTTTAATGGGCATATCTATCCAATGCTCATTTACTGACAATATATTTAGGTACTGGCACTGGCATTTGGGCAACGTATGTTGCCAAACCAGGAACATTCGCGGCAGCTAACAACTCCTCAGAGACATTGCAGACAAGTTTCCTGATGCCGAAATCATCGGTACAGACCTTTCCCCAGTTCAAAAGGGGATGCAACCCGACAACTGCCGTTTCGAAATCGACGACTGCTGCAGCGAATGGCTGTATGATGAGAACTACTTTGACTTTATTCATATCCGTGGCCTCTTTGGCAGTATCGCGGACTGGCCAACTCTCTACCAACAATGCTATAAGCACTTGAAACCGGGTGCTTACATTGAGCAAGTGGAATGGAGCATACATAATCGTTCAGCGGATGGAACGCTCGGTCCCAATGCCACTCTTGCACGCTGGAGCCAGAATGCCCTGGCCATCGCTGAAAAATCCGGGAAGACATTCGAGATAGCAGAGAATATGGCAGGACTCATCACCGAGGCCGGATTCGTGAATGTTGTTGAGAAGAGATTCAAWTGGCCTATAGGTCCCTGGAGTAGCGATCCACGACTCAAAGAGATCGGGCGTTGGAACCTGTTGAATTGGGAAGAAGGGATGGAGGGATGGACCATGGCACCTTACACGCGGGTCTTAGGGGTACGTGTATCATCGCCCACGATGCGATCTGTACTGACTTGCTCGATAGTGGACGCGGATAGAGGTACAAGAGTGGCTGAGTGAAATTCGCAATGCTCTGCGAAATCGTAAAGCCCACCTCTATCATGAAGTCCGTGTCGTCTACGCCCGCAAACCCGAATAATTCGACTGGCGCGGTTTATGACGTACGATCGTTTGCGATTGGGTTCATGGAGATCCACTTCAGCCATACAATAAGGCTCCTACCAGTGCTCTTGTGCTGACGACTTTCCGTCTCTCTGGTTTCTCCATCAGGCCACGGCTCGCATTTTGGAAACGGTTTTGGAGGCGCTGGACAGCGATGCATTTTGAAAGCGTCAGTCAGATACGACTAATGAAATGCCAAGTTGATGAATAATTCAATCTATCAAAGTCTGTCACCGTCCATGCATTGTGCTCGCGAGGTTTGGTTGAATATCTCCATGCGTCCATCAGCCAGCTGTGCAACAGGTCCTCCGTCTTCCAAGGTGAAGTCTAATTGTCTCCCGTATCCACGCATTCGGGAATATGACAGCTGTCTGTCGGCGAGTCAGATCCAGATCTACCACTCTGTCGGGTCCAGGTATGATTGCGGGCAATTTGCAGCTGTGCAGGCCCCAGGGTACAGTTTTCAAAGATTGCCTTCTCGGGTCTTCCAGCTACCATTTCCTTGGGTCCGATGGAAGGATCGCGTTCGTGGTAGATCCTTCGAAGTGATCGGACTATTGACTATGCTCTTGATCCCTTGCGAATGGTAAGAGAAAAGGCAATATTCCTTTGTCTGCTCTGTTCACTAACAGGATCGCCAAAGAACAGGGAGCCTTACTACCYCATCTCGTTCCCTGAGAAAACGCTCGTTCGTTATCCACAACAAGGTCGTTTTCTATAACAAGATCATCGAGATGGAAGTCGAGCGGAACAGGCGTTTCAAAGCCTGTTCGCGTACATCCACATCCTGGCCGATTCTTCCTCGTCGGCAACTCTCTTTCCTTGCCCAGCTCCTCCCAGGATTCAACAAATCAAGTCAAACTGCCAAGTCCCGCTGCCCAAATAAGCACCGCAGTAACATTCAAAGCAACAAGTCCCGAAAGACTCGACGAAAGCAGCAACGGGATGATTTTCCGAACCGTCCAAATTTCTTCTCCATTCTCCTGCGCAGTCTCCATTGCCACCGTTTTGACAACAAGTGCAATTCCACAAAATACCAAAGCAGCCGCACCACCGATCGTTTCCATGAATTCTAGAAGCTCTGGAGTTGGATGAACGCTGGTCCCGGACCACTCCACCATATTACAGAGCAATCCGCCCCAAGGTCTTCCCATAAAGTGGCCGAGGTACCATATTGTTGTGATCAGAGCTGTGAGACCAATTACGAAGCTTGCGATTTGGAGCCCGCAATTGAGTGAAGAGATGAGAAATGCGGTGCTCTTTTGGGGCGACATTTTCGTTTGGGAGAGGGCTGCGGGAGAAGAGGAAAGAGGAAAGAGGAAAGAGAGGAAAACGGGAAAGGAGGGTGGATGGTGGGACTTGGGGAGAGTAAAGTCTTGATCGTCGTGGGTCCCACCCGCAAAAGGCGGTGGATCTGCATGAGGCACAGCCATGGTAGTGCCGATACAACCGTGCAGAGACGAGCAAGCTTCCTCTGCTRAAAATCCTCACGCTTTTCAGACCTACATGGGAAATTTCTGTATAGTGATGGTTCGGCGAATCCATATATCTGCCACAAGATGTCCAGCGTAGCAGTTCAAATTTCAGCTGAAAGCGCGCATGCCGATCATTCATGGATCCTTCAACGTCGATCGTCGTGCTTTTACCTAGCACAATTGTGAAGCGTTCATGAGGTTTTCCCGTGCACTGAAGATACTGTCAGCAAAACTCATACAACACCTGAAGGCATTGGGAATTAATTCAGTATCAACGCCTCACGCAATGCGCTCTCCGATGCATAATCAAATCCAGACCCGGAACACCCAGTATAAACCCTTCACAAAGCACTGCAAGTAGGAACACTAGATCCCACAAACAGCACAGCGCTTTGTCTTGTGATCGCCATGGTAAGCGTCCAGATGATCCTGGCCGTCGAGACGCTCTCCGTCCTGCGGCACCGAGCCCATCCACGTCTCATCATTCTCGTGTCCATGTCGCTGGAGTAATCTGGTGACCTTCTCAACCTCGTCACCAAGGTCAAGGTAGTTGCGGAGGAACTCCCCAACCTCAGTGTTCTCGTGATTTCCACGGAGAGCTTTCGCAGCGTGGGAATCAGAAGTGTAAATGTTGACATCCGCGCCAGAGTGGCCATGCGTGCTCCAACCTGTCTGCGCGCGACGAGAGACCATGTCGGCAAAGATGTAGGAAGCCCGTTCTGGACGTTGAATGAGGTCAGAAATCTCCTCGGTGCTTGGATCGTTAATCCCTAGGGCCCTGGCTGTCAATTCTTTGATGTAAGTCTTCTTGGCTTCAGACTCCGCGTCTGCTGATAGATCTTCGGGTAGAGATGAGATGTGCATTTGATATTCGCGGGATACATGGCTGGCAGAATGGGAGACGTTTGCAAGGACACCAGGGTACCAGAGGTATTGTGGGTAATCTTCGTGCAACTGCCTTGCGGCTGCCAGTCCACCGGTCTCATGGTCGGAGGTGCTGACCATGAGGGTGGGAGTTTCTTCGTGCTTGATAAAGTCCAACACGGCGGCAATAGTACGGTCGTATGCCAATACTTCATGTACTTGAGCTCCTGGGTCGTTTGCGTGTCCAGCATGGTCGATGCGTGAACCTTCGATCATTACGAAGAAGCCCTGGTCTGAGTCCTTTGTCGCAGCGCTTAGTGCTGTTAGGGCGGTCTTGGCCATCTATGGGTATGGTCAGCACAGCGTCAGGCTTTGTGCCATTAGTGAAGACAAACCTCTTCCAGAGATGGGTAGACCTCATTCTGATGCCGTCGATCCACCTCATACGGAATGTCTGTTGGTGAGAACAGTGCCAGTAGAGGAAGCTCCACCGACGGGCCCAAGTGATCAAACTCGTTCCTGGTTGAGATGTAGTTCCATCCCTTCTCGCCGGCAGTCTTGATGACATCCACATCGTCTGCACGACATCCTCCTTCGGTGGTGTTTGGCAAGAAATGACACCTGCCTCCACCCATCATCAGATCTACCATCCTTCCAAGCGGATGCGTTTCCCCGATCATTTGCAAAGCGATATCRTCCTCCATCTCTCGTCTACGTACATGGCTGGCAAACACAGCGGGCGTGGCATCTGTGATTCTGGTGGTGACGACCAAGCCTGTGGTATAACCTTTCCTCTTCGCAGCCTCCATGACACTTCCACACGGATCGAACGAAGGCAACACAGAGATGGCTCCATTGTAGCTCTTGATGCCGCAGCTGAAAGCTGTCGCTCCAGCCGCAGAGTCCGTGACGAGACTGCTGGAACTGCGCGTCCTGCTCTGTCCGATCAGGTGTTTATCCAAGACGAGCGTGTTATTCCAGGGAAGCTGATCCGTGTATTGCCTCCAACTTCTGGCCAACTCCAGACTGGTAGGGCCCATGCCGTCCGAAACCATGAAGATCAGATTCCTCTTCCCTCCTCCGTGCTTGCTCTTGTCTCCCCCATCAGAAACCTGGGTGTTATGCTGAAAGACAACGGCGAGGATAACGACAGCAGCTGTAGCAACCAGCGCCCACGCGAAGAGTACTATCTCTCTCCATTTGCCCTTGTTATGTGCGTTGATGGGTTCTCTTTTGCCGGGGCGCTGGCCAGTGAGCAGCGCGTCTTCCTCCTCGATGCCTTGCTCTCCCGAGTTCACGGAGTCGGGGCGCTGAAATACAGGCGCGTTCCGTCCGGATGACATTGTGCGGCGATAGCGCTGGGTCAATAGGGCTTGTAGTAATCAGGAGTATAGGTGGAGGTATGGTGTGATGAAAGGCGTAGGGGACGAGGGCGACGTTGGATGTCTTTCATTAAGGAAGTGTGTGAGGTCACCGACGGGGATGGGAACGGGGATGGGGAACGACGGAGATGGGGAACGGAGATGGGGAACGGGGATGGGGGGGATGGCGCTGTCACATGCCGGGCACACAACCATCGCGATCCTTCTCACACGCAAAACGACTATGCATAGGTATCCTTTCCACAGCAAGTAAACCGATTCTCAAGCTTGCTAGAAAGGTAGAAACTGCTGAGACCCTCATTGCTACTAGTCACTGATTGGGTTGTAAAAAAAGTACATGCTTCCTCGCTGCAAACTCGAGCTAACCTGCTCTAACTTTCCCGTTCCAATATCATTACTTCAATGTCATGTCGTGTCGTTATGCTTTCCTCGGACTGCCGGATAGAATCCCATGCCTCGCCATTCCCCGGGAAAGCAGCTTATCTCCGTCCATCGTACGATTTCTCGTATCTTGGGAGGTCCTCACGCTCGACGATCGTCCGCTCCTTGCCTTCCTTGTACTCTGTCCACTTGTTCTCGCCAGCATTCGCAGCAAGACCACCAACKATTGCGCCAATGACAATGTCTCGATTCTTGTGCTTCTGGCCAAACTCTCGTCCCGCCAGACCGCCGATAACGGCTCCAGCAAGACCAGCGCCGAGACCACGCGGGCGAGTGCTGAATGTTTCCTCAAGCTTGCCACGGATACCAGAGTTGGAGCGCGAACGACYCGGGGTAGGGGAGCGGGTGTACGATCTGGAACGGGATCGGGACGAGCGGTAGCTATCACGACCTCTAGATTTGTCGCGACGGCTGATCTCGGTGGCCGGGAGAGTTCCCTCGGACCGTCTGGCGTACGGTGCCATGGTGCCGGCACCATATGGTCCAGCGCTGTAGTCTGAGCGAATGCTCTCGTTCCGCTCTGGTCCCCACGGACGATTGGCAGCCTGGATACATGTTAGCAATTGTTTCTCTCTTGAATCCTAATGATGCTTCACGAACAGTCAGTGCAAGCGGTCCCGCACTTACCGGACCACGATACACCTCCCGCACCTCTTTCACTGTGTCGTATTCGTCACGACCGCGGTCACGATCATCGTACCCGCGACCGCCTCCGCGGTATCTGTCGCCGCTGCGCTCGTCATAGTCGCTGTCTTCGTCGTCGTAGTACCGGCCTCGTGCGGGCTGCGAGCGAGGGCGATCGTTCTCCCCACCGCCTCGGTATCCCGACTCTCGGTACTCGTCTCTGTAGCCTGACGCCATCGCACTATCTCTTCTCGACTTCGACTTTGATTTGTAGACGAGTAGCAAGTCCTCCTTCGGTGGTAGGCCTTTCTCGAGTAGCAAGTTCTTCTTCGGTGGTAGGATCTGCTCCTGAATTCGCAAGGCTCGCTCGGTGAGAAGGTTCCCTCGGCCTAGATCTGGCTCGGGAGTGGCCTGAGTGATGCGGTATGTCCGAGCACCTTCTTGTGACGACGACCGAACACCTCCACGCTCGTGTGTGGCGTACGACTCTGAATTCCGGCGCGATCTGTTCTCGTGGAATGGACCGTCGTACTTGTCACTGATCTTCTCCTTGTCGTCTTTGGGCAGAGATCTGGGCTTTCCCACCGCCTTGTCGTAGATGTGGTCGAAGTGTTTTCCTGTGGCGTGTGCGAGGAATTCCAAGCCGTTTTCAACTATGATGCGACGAGATAAATCAGTGAAACAACCGGGATGTTTTGGGAAGTGAGGGAGACGGTACCGTAAGCCTCAGCCATACTTTGCGATGTGGCGGGGCCGGGCGATGAYGTTCCAGGCTAACTAGTAGGAGTAATTTGAGCTTGTGACGACGGAGCGGTTCTGGTTGGGCCAACTTCGTATGCACGTCGAGAAACCACTTGGCCGCAGTCACCGGTAGCGAGCGCTCGACTGGGTATCCTGAGCTTCTGATGAGCCTCTTTGRGGCCGCTGGTGTGCAGTCGCCGCAGGGTGTTTCAGTCGCAGGGTTAACCTTGTGCGCGCCGCGGTGTGTGGTGTGTGGTTGTTCGAAATTGTACACCTCACGTCTTGACTCGCGGACACTTCACAAAAGCCTTGTCGCTGTGAGGGTGTGGTGCGAGGGAAGCTTGTCGGCTGGATGTTGACGGTGATGATGGATGAAGGGTGATGTTTGCAGGCGGCTGTGAGGTGATTGTTGTAGCCGCCCGCTCAGTCGCGAAAATGCGGTCACTGGCTTCAGTGAATCACCTCACTTACGGCTCGCCTACTTTTGGAAGCACTCTCCGAATGATATGCCTGCTCGTGCCAGCAAAGCATGCCGCCTGTGGGGGTGCAGTGATGATGTAACGGGGGATTTGCGTCTTTCATGTGAGTGGCCACGTAGGAACCCTGCCCTGCAGGAGAGTGGACTGGGATCTAGGCAGCTCTCTCAATGAGCGGTGATCACCTTCCTTCGCTCTGGAGACTACGCTTGGACGGGCAGGATGACTTCCTTCGAGCCGCCATCAGCGCGTTGCTGTCGGGTTGGGCTTCAAATCGACACGCCGAGCTCACAGTCACTCAGTTTGCAGTGGAGGGGCCGCCGAACCATGGCGAAGTGACTACTGGTATCAGTCGGATTCGGCATCGTGCCAGCGTTATGATGTATCGACCACAGTCGGCCTTCGATTGCTATCCATGTCGCTATGCAGGTACCAACGTTGCCGCTACGATCTTGATAGGCGAACAATGATGATCACCTCTACTCTTAGAATAACTCTGCTCGTTCGCCGGTTCCCATCAACATGGTTCTAATAAGTCTAGCGACTGCCACTGTGCCACATCCTTTGTTGGTTGTGGGATGATTGTTAGGGTTAGGGTTGGGGTAGCGATAGTCACCTTCTCGCGGTCGTCACGCCGGGCATGCAATGAGACAAAGTGTGTACACATGCCTTGAAAGAGTTCTGTGGCTTTTGTGCATTGATTTCCCAATGTATGGGGCTTTTGGGGGTCCGTGAAGCAACGATTCGTCGAGGAATGAGAGCTGGTTTGTATTACCAAACCTTGAGCAAAGACAGCGCAATCTTCTCTTTATGCAAGTTTGACGTGTACACACGGGTGGATGCCTCATCATCACAGCTATCGTTCGCCAGACGTCGAGATGATCGACTATACTTCACAAATGGCTATATCCAAACCGCCAACCCACGATGCTCCCTACTCGACACGGGACAATTTCGCGAAGAACAATGCTTTTGGTGTATTCCCTACCCTATATGAAACCCGACCCATTACTCAATCAGCCCACCGATCTGAACAAGGCAGACACTAGAAATCCGCTCTACAGCACACTATCATGTTCAATCTATTCTCCGGTCTAAAAACCATTACACCGCCGACTTTCCACCAGATCCAGCTGCCTTCCGCGCTTTGAACCACAAAGTGGGCAGCAGAAAGGCAGAGCAGCTGAATAAGATTGACAATACAATGCAGAGACCCCAAATCGACTTCGTTTCGTAGCAATTGACTCGGGTGCTGCCAGCCCAGTTCTGCAAATTCAGCGTGCTTCCCGAGTGATTGATGTTGGACGCAAGCGCCTGTGTAAAAGCAACAGCGGACTTTGCATTCGTTGCTGCGTCCTTGTTGTCGATAATCATGCAGTTGAGAAAGGACAGTGGTCTGCCGATTACAACGGAGACAACGACGAAGGCGAGGAGAAGTAGTCCGTCCACTCCGGCCATGATGAGTAGGCCCAGGTTCGCCTGGGCGTAGAATAGAGGTATGCYGATGAGGCAGTAGAGGGCAGCCAGACAGGTCTTTGGGCAGTTAGTGTAAAAAATCTTGACTCCCGGGACAATCAACGTACAACGGAAAGTGTTCCAACGATCTCTTGTGGCGGCTCCACGTTCGATGATACTATCTGAGAGACAAAATTCGCCGTTAAGCCAATTATCGTCACCATAGACACCAGGGATAGGCCTCGAACTAGAACGAAGGTCTTGGCCAGGGGAGCGGCGCCATATTCAGGGATCGGCATTTTCGATTTGGGCTTGTCAAGTTGATGGTGCAAAGTGTTGAGCACTCAAGTATGCGAGAAAAGAGCAGTGGACGCGAAGAGGATCCCTGCCAGCGGTGATCGTATCTAGTTTGCCGAGTATGCAGATTAAAAGAGGATAAAATTTGCAAGGAGAAAGAAAAGGATAAGTAGACACAGGAGACTCGTAATGATTTGGAGAACTAGAGTCCCGAGCTTCTGTACTTACTTATACATTCGCGAAGTACTCGGAAAGTCTTTGGGCAGAGACACTATTTCTGTCTTCGTGGTTGATATTTTGTCAAAGCAGAGAGGGAGTTTCATAATGCTCCAACAACGCGTATCCAGGGCCTATGATGGCCGGCGGCTAGCTCCCCGGAGTCAGCGGCTAGAGAGAGAGAGACAGCCGCACGGACAGCCACACTTTGCCATATACGCTGCGTTCCAACCTAGAAGCCATTCGAAGTCGATTTGCGAGGTCCGYGAACGGACTGGTGTCTCGAGAGCCGCTGCCCCCGTTCGGCAAGAGTGGCTAGACATCTGAAGCAGGGCGTCTGCGGCGGTTCGACGCCGTTCCCCACGGACGACATCGGGGATAACAGTGTGGATTTGGCAAGATCCACATGTCCGTGTCAAATCTGTCGTGAGGTCTAGGATTACATGGAGACATGCTCGTGACGTGTAGGATGTATTGGAGGAGGGAAGACGTCGCGGTGAAGTCGCGACCCGCACGGAGCACCTTGCCAAGAAAGTCAAACAGCACGCGACGACACTTCAACGAACATCAGGCTGGCATCAACGTACCGTGGCGTAACATGGATGGAGCTGGATCGACGTGTACGATGAAGTGGAGCTGGCATCTCGGCAGATCGCCACCATGAGTCCACAAGACCCGAAGCACAACAAGCGTGCATCCACGGGGCAAGCATCATCTCCTGCTTTGATCCCACGAGCTCCGCCACTTCCCGTACAGAAGCCGCTACAAAGGGCTCGAAACGCAGCATCGAGATTTCTTGGCTATCCATCTAGACCGTCTAGTCCTACAGATGAGCGCGATGAAGGACGTTTTGCTCATGGCGGCATTGGAGCGAGGTCCGCTACACTTGGAGCAACACAAAATGCCACCGCCAGCCATCGAACCGGACTGGAATGTCGAACCATAAGTATCAATGAGCGTGGGACTCATGCTGTGATTGCTGGGAAGGAGCTCTTCAAAACGGTCAGAATCGAAGACTCAAACTGGGTTGAAGACTTCAACCTGAGGACGGCAATTCGAAGCACCCCCACTACAGCGGCTGGAGCGCCTCGCCATATATTCTCCATTGACATTGCTGACGTTGCTTGGGCAAAAGGAGACAGCGGCGACTACATCGCAGCCGCAACTTCCAGTGGGAAGATCATTCTGTACGATCTCGGCCATGCAGGATTGCAAGCCGCACAGCTGCATGAGCATTTCCGTCAGGTACATAATGTAACATTCAATCCTCATAGAGGAAATCTGCTACTCTCCGGAAGTCAAGATGGAACGGTGCGGCTTTGGGACGTACGAGATGTTCGAAGTCAGGCCAACGCGATAGGAAGTAAACGGACATTTTCCGGCCAGAGCGGTGGCGTTAGAGATGTCAAATGGTCTCCTACAGAAGGCTGCGACTTTGCGTTTGGTACTGACAACGGCGAGATCCAGCGTTGGGATATTCGAAACCTGAAGACCGCCAAAATCCGGATTCCGGCCCATAGTCTGACCTGCAACACGATTGACTGGCACCCGGACGGCAAGCACATACTCAGTGCGGGTGCTGACAAGATAGTCCGAGTCTTTGATGTGTCCGCGAGCCGTCCTAGGAAGGCGTCCTGGGAGATTAGGACTCCGCACCCAGTGATGTTGGCCCGCTGGCGCCCATCATGTCGATCTTCAATGCCGCAAGACAACGGCGCGCAGCAATGCACGCAAATTGCGACTGCGTATGACCGTGAGCATCCGGTGATGCATATATGGGACTTCCGCCGGCCGCTACTCCCCTTCCGAGAGATGCAACCGTATCCATCAGCACCGACAGATATGCTCTGGCATTCACAAGATTTGCTGTGGACCGTCGGCCGAGAAGGAACTTTGCTACAGACTGATACGCAGCACATACCGAAAGTCATCGACAGATGCAATCTGCAAGCATTTGGGATCTCACCTCTGGGCGAGCTATCATTTGTTGCTCAGGCTCGACAGCGGCGCCGTATGCCGAAATCTCACCGGATTCCCTCTCTGACGCCGACTACAGATCACAGTGCCAGCGCCATTCCAGATGCCGATTATGGGCTGAGCAGAAGCTGGGTGGATGACAGTCTGGACCGTTCTTTTCTCGACGTACTGCCAATGAAACGCCACAATCGTGCGAGCAGCAACAGCAGGGCTCACGCCGCCAGTGTTACGTCTGCACTGACCCAGAATAATTCAGTGATCAGACTTGACAACATCCTAGGGAACCGCAAATCGTTTAGACCGGAACAGAAGGCATGTCGAGGACTGTTGCCGGGTCACAATAACCACAACTACATTGCTCATATGGCAGAGCGGCTCAAGCTTTCAATCATGGCAACATCCAGTGATGACGAATACCGGGAACACATCCGTGAGGCTTTCAAAGCCAATGCTGACCTTGCGCTCTCGGTCGGCTTCTGGCCACTATCGCAGTCATTCAAAATCGCAGGTCTCATGTTGGACAACCATCTGCGAGACCGAGCGGTGCTGAAGCGGAAAAAGGCAAGAGAGAAGGTCCGATCACATGGAAGTTCTCACCTGAGATACTTGTCGGCGGACATGGAAAAACTGGCCATTTCACTAGCAGCACATCATCTGCGTTCCCCGATACAATCGGCAAGAAGCCTCCGTCCCGTCTCAACCATTGCTCAGCAGCTGGCAATGCCCGAAAGTACTTCCAACGTTCCGACACCGCTCGTCCGACCATCCGTTACTGGCAAAGCCGCGAATTCGCACCACGACGTGCAGCTGCTGGAATTTGACAAAGATGATAAACTTGCTTTGCCACCGTCTCTTGCATCCGCGTATGGCTCAGTATCTTCCAAGCCTGGCGAGCAAAATTATCAAAAAGATCGCAAGCTCACGATCAGTAATCTGACAGATTTGGTCAATAATCAATCAACCACTGACGCTGCCGAGCGTCAGGCAATGGTGAATCGCTGGAATGTACCACCCATCAAGCCCCTTAAACTGGACGATGCCGACATTCAAGGTGTTCGCATACCGCCTGCCAAGCTCGAAAAGCATGACAGCGCAGAGAGTTTCCAGTTCTTAGAGGACTCAGGTGGCTCCCGCGGACCCTCATTTCCCGCCTCCCTCGCGAGTTCCCGCTCAGGGAACGATCGGATGGTGGCTGAGCGCCCAAGCCGCAGACAGCTACTCCCAGCATTGTCATATCCTGTATCTGTCAATGATGGCCAGTCAATGTTCTTCGAAGGCTCTGGTACACTCGGCAATAGTGGCATAACCACAATGGAAAACTCGGGCCATATAAGCAAGTTGGACTCTAAAGAATATCCTGATGACGACGACGACGACTGGGAAGATGAGCCCATCACCGCAGATTGTGATATGCCAGATGTGGAGGAAACGGAATTTAAGCACCATCGCGCTGTTGCCTTGGACATTGTGTCTTCTCCCAGACATGTCGATCAGCCGCCAGGGATTTTGCGTGACGCTGCTGAAGACCACAATGTGTTAAATCGAGTTCCGCACCAGGAATCAGTCCACACTGGTCAACATCGCGCTGCAGAAAGCAATCCCTTCCGCCAGGTACCTACCGGAAGTGGTGCAGACGATGGAATTGACATCGATATTGAGGAGGGAAAAGCTGTGTGGACGCTGATCGAGATGCTGCAGCAACTCGTCAAACACTACACCATCAATCTTCCGTTCCCTCAAGCTGCCACGTCTTTAATCCTCCTTCTCGGTCCCATCTTACCGCGCACGCACCCCCTACCCATTGGAGAGATCAACCAAACAATCTCAGGATACGTTGATTACTTTCTGCAAGTCCTCGGATGGGACGCAGAAGACATCCCGTCTTTGATCAAGCAATGCTACGACCAGCCAATCAAAGCAGGACTCCAGCCACTGCATGCTGAAAGCGTTCTCTCAACATACCACGAGCAGCTTCTGAGCCACAAATTGTTCAACGAAGCCGCCGAGCTTCGTCGGCTAGCATATCCTGCGTATCCTGCCGTATACGAGGACTTTGTCAAAGAGAACACCGTCCATCTCAAATGCGGTCATTGCGGCAAGCCAATGATGGCTAACCTTGAGAGCCTCCATTGCGAATCCTGCCGGAAGACACAGGAAGCTTGTCCGTTCTGCTTGGAGCCGAACAGTCCTTATGGCAAACATTCGAATCTTCGGTCAGCATGTTTGGTGTGCGGTCATGGTGGGCATGCTGAGTGTATGGAGGAGTGGTTCGTGAAGGTGCGTGGTGGAGGTTGTTGCACTGTTGGGTGCATTTGTGATTGCGTGACAGGTCCGTTACGAGATAAGAAGATCGCTATGCTGGTTGCAGCAGAAGAGAGCCGTGAGAAGGGATTTGTCAAGAAAGATGAGCTCAAAGTGAGGGAAAGCCGTGCAGTGTCGGGAGCTCGGATTGAACTCAATAAGTAAGAGGAATGAAACAGATCCAGTCAAAAAACGATTCATTACCCGAGACAGGGAGTAGTAAGCTCATTGCACATGAAATCGTCAACTGCAATGTATTTTCAAGTACGTGCGTTTACTGCGAGAGCTCGAACCTCCAATGAGCAAACCAAGTCATCTACGTCCATGCTAAGCTCTCATCAAGCCAGTAAGCAGATACAGTAGTAGCAAGCACCCCGCTCCATACCAGCAAAGGCATGTGCACAGCGAAGGCCCCCTGCGTCCGTCTACGAAACCCCAAGTCCAAGCGCACGCATGTTTCCATTTTCGTATTTTCTCGTTATCCATCAACCATCATCGCGACACTTTCGGCGCCGCCTCATCAGTAATTGAAGAGACGGGCTTCAGGCAGCGACGCATGGCTTCATCATCGTATCATTTTCATCCCCCCGTCTCTATTGAAACGTCGTGTTCTCGCGGCTATTGTTGTGGCTGTTGGCGGACATCATCAGAGGAGGGACAGCGTCATCAGTCATGTAGCTTGATTCCGTCATGTAGCTCGCTTGGGAAGGAGTCGGAGTGCAGGGGAAGTGGTGGTTGTATTGCTGTTGCATCATTTCGAATTCTAGGCCGTTGTGAATGCCACCTTGTGCGTAATCCATAGGCTCAACAGGCAGGTAGTCCAAATTCTGAAGAGTTGGCTTCTGCTCGCTGTACATTGGCATGGGGACCTGTGGTGCTGGAGTCTGACAGTTAGACAGGGGCAGAGAGTAGGCGGATGGATCATCCCCGTCGAGCTCTAGGAAGTATGGAGATGAAGCTAGTGGGCTACTTGGAGGCATTCCCGGCGAGGGGCTGCTGGAGTATGGACTGAAGCGCGAGATGTGGCTACGCTCTGAGCGGCGGAAGCGGTTAAGGGCAGTCGAGCCGCCGTTGCGGTGTTGCTGGCGCAAGCGAGTGGCATCCCTTGTAGCTCGTCCGCCTCGGGCACCTGAAGCTTGACGGTTAAGAGCTGGCGTAGTGGAACGACGGTCTGACTTGCGTTTTGGGTCCTTGCGATAGCGTGTCGTCGAGATGACACCCATTCTGAGCGCCTCATCGGTCAGGCGCCAGAGGCTGCCCTTTTTCGGCGAGGTGGGGCTGGGTGGAACGCGCTGAAAAGCCTGGTCAAGTTAGCAAAGAGCACACGGGCCGGGTTATAGTAAACTTACGGCGTTCATGGACAGGTTGTGACGGACGCTGTTCTGCCAGCCGCGGTTCTGGTGGTCTTTGGCCTTTTGGCTGTGCTGTCGAACCCACTCGTAGAGGTCGCGAAGCGACATAGTGTGGCCGGGCGCCTCCTTAAGACATCTGTGCAAGAGCTGCGCATAGCACGGATCGGCAGAATCTTCTGGCTCGGCCTCATCTTCATCAGCGAATATGTCATCCTGAGGAGGAAGACTCTGCTCTTGACGGTCCCAGATCAAGTCCTGTCTGTAGTCTTCATCGTAGTCCAAGGAAGACTCTTGGCTCAGGAAGGGCTGATCGTAGATCAAAGGTTCTGGATGGTAATTCGGGTGAGACGTGGGTGCCATCTGAAGCTGAATGCCGAGACCGTCGCGACCCTGCATGAGGTGGCTGTTCTGATCGAACTGCTGCTGTGGTTGTGATTGCTGTTGTTGATGGTGTTGCTGGGGTTGATGATGATGGTGCTGCTGCTGCTGCTGCTGCTGAGCAGGCATCCAAGACGTGGAGGCTGTGTCGAATCCAGCGTATTCCATGCTTGGCCAGTTCATGTATTGGTGTGTTGCGGTGTTTGAAGTGGAATCGAGAACTGAAGCTGCGGAGCTGGTTGCGGTGGAGACAAGAGGGTCCGTGTGCATCATGTTTTGCATGTTCTCCATGCCTCCGAAATGAGTTGGCGGGCTATCATTAAGATCAAGATTCCCAAGGTCGATGCCAGTGCTAGAAGAGGCATCTTGGTCGTGATTGTTCAGCTCGGCCAGAAATTTGGCCCATTCATGGTCATTGGAGTTGGAGTGCTGACGCTGTTCGTTGGCACATTCAATGTTGCTCAGGTCATTTGATGAGGAGGTCATGGAGTCCTGGCATACAAGCGGCCAGCTGGGAGCATACACGGCCATGGCAAAGCAGAAGATCCGAACCGCGTTGTTCAAAGAGTGGCGTGAAGCTGCGAATGGACGATGAAAGAGAACTCCGGGCCGGTGCAGAGAGGAAGGCGGCGGTTATCAGTGGGGATATGCGGGTAAACAGGCAGGGCGGTGTGGCACTGAGCAAAGGATATGTGACGCTTGAACAGTAACGCTGCACGTGCTGCAAATTTAAGGAATGACCAGATCGGGTTGGAAGTAGGGCGGCAAAGACAAGAAGATGGTGAGATTGGTCAAGCCTACGATGGTCAACTTATTTGAGAAGAGCCCTGGTCTGCATGCTCAAAGAGGCATTGTTGCGGATACACCCTTTGCGTTGGTGATGCTCCCGCCAACGCATGCCGGCTCGCATGGCGTTATTTTCGGCCGCCTCGCACGTTGCTGCCGGCCAGCTCCCATTGTGAGCCGGGCGTCATAGTCCTACGAGCGTATACGCCATCGAACGCACGCAAACAGTAGCAGACACGATGTGTTCCTGACAGCGGGGCAATCGTGTCTTTGTCRGACTACGCAGGTCTCGCCAGCATCCCTACCCATGCCTCATACCGAGAAAAAGCCTGACAGCACGGCAGGACAACCGCAGCACGCACAACCTACCGATGATAGGTCATTAGCCAATGTTGCACGACGAGAGGCCTGGGGAGGACGGAGACAGTACGCGGTTGGACCAAAATGAACGGACACCTCCCGCAAATCACACTACCTGGATCGGGAGTGTGCGGTAACCTAGGCTATTGCTTCGTCGTGCAGGGCCCAGTCAACCTGCCTAGGCAAGCAGGGCTTTCTAGAATGAGGTTCGCGCGGAAGACGGGCATTGCCCACCGGGAATGCTTTGCTGCCGTCTTTTGTCATTTGCTTGCCAGATCTCTTGGCAGGAACAGCGCTTTTGTTTGACGTTTGCTTGTACGCAAATGTGGATGTCTGAGGAGATCAATGGCCGCGAGTGGACACCGGGGTCACGCTCATCTTAGGACGGGCTGCTGGACGGCTCCTCTCTGTGCTCGGTCCACGGTAGAAATACAGCGCGGTGAGCGAGGAGACTGCTTCCTCGCGCCGCACCACGCTGGCTCCCGGCGGACAAATGTGGCTACCCGTTCGCGTAACCCTTGCGACAGATCTGTCGCACGCAGTAAGTGTTTCAGATTGGCTGCCATTGTTGAATCATGGTTGAATCTCAACTCAAGTGCGGTCAAGGGAAGCACAAAGCCGCACCACGGCATGTTTTGACAGCTGCAGTGCATTGCACTGCGCGTCACTTTGTGAAAGCGACCAACGTGAGATTTCAGGCACGGGGCAAAGCCTTGGCGTACTGGTACAAGCTGTGTTGATGTTCCTTCAATTTGATAGGTCGTTCTGCCTACAATAAAGGCTGCGCAACGAATGTTCCAGTGTGATTGGATGTCTGGCATGGGCCGCACGACACCCCGTCTGACTCTGATCGGACTCAGGGTGACCATTCGAAGATCGGTTCGAAAATCCCATCCATCGACAGAGGCGGTAGATGCGTCGAGTTCACTTCCGGTAGTAGATCTGGAGTCGCTGTTAGGAAGATCACTTTTGCACAGAGATTCAGCTGGCTGGCTTACCTTTTTGAATTGAAAGTGGAGCTGGAGAATTCCCTGTTGTGAGACGTTAATGTCAAGATCTGCGACKGTGGCACCTGCCAGTGTTGTGCTCTGGTAACATGAACGCTCTTGCCTTGCTTTGAGCGCGCAAGACTGGTGCGCAACACTGGAAGTGGACTTTGCACGTACCTTGTCGAAGCTGCTCTTGAATCCACGTTCTCGCTTCGCACTGTAATCCCATTCCTTGTCAACGACACGAAATGCGAGATCCTCGTACGGTGCGCCTGCGATGAAACGTATGAGGCAGGTGTCATCTTCTCCGGCAGGCGCGAGGGTCTGTCCACGCTTTCTGCCGTTTTCACGCTCGATGCGATATGTTGGCGCTTTCTGTTTATCGACCAAGTCAGGGTAAAAGACGTTGAATTTGTAGCCCTGAACGACTTTCGGCGGCGGATTGTCGTGGTCGTAGTGCGTCTGATTGTATTTGTTCCATTCGTAGCCAAGCAGTACTCTCGCAAAATACTTTGGCTTGCGGGGACGGTACTGGTGCTCCCACAGCGACTTGTTCTTTGTGATGACGTCTTCTTCCTGTGTGAACAGCTCCTCGTTCTCGCCCAGGCCGCGGGCAACCTCACGATCAAAGTGAGCGCTGGAAGAACCAGCATCCCGTTCAGTGCGGGGACGCTTCGCTGTAGGCTCGCCTCCAGAGGAGTCACCAGTTCGCTTACGACTAGGCACGTATCCCAGCTTCAACACCTTGCGCCTGTCCTCCAGCAGCCTTGATGCAAACTCCTTCTCGCTCATGGACTCCAGTGATTTGTCTTCTTGCCGCAGCCGGAGCAATGGCTCCGGATCGAGCGGATGTCGATCTTCAGGATGCCCAATACTCTTTTGCTCAGCCAGGTCAACCCCTGACTGTGATTTGATCCGCGCCTGGAGCCGAGACTTGAGTGATTCTGCTTCTTCCGCCTGCTGTTTGCGCAGGCCACCAAGACGAGCACTCAGTATCGATTGGGATACCTTCCGCAGCCTCGCTTTGGCCTTGTAGGAGAGCAGACTTTTGAGCAGATGCTCCCAATAGTCGGTATCGATAGGCTCGTTGGATGACAACTTGGCTTTGATTTGCTTCTCCAACTTCTCTAACTCTTCCAGGCTCTTGGGACCCAGAAGTTTGTCCAGATCTGATGCTACCGAGCCAACACCGCGCGCCGCTGGCTGTGCGCCATGCGAAGTTTGGCGACGATCCTTGCAAATGGTCTTCATCATGTTCCAGTACTCTTGATTGCTTCTGCTGGTTTCCAGGGCCAGGTATGTCTCGATCCCCTTCTCCAGGTCCCTCGATTGCGCATCGTCTAAACCCTCGAACACGCCCTCCGGGTCGATCAGTTCCAGCTCCGTCGCAGAGACATCGTCATCGAGGGCGTTATGTTCAGGATCAATGACTACCAACGTGACTGCAAGCCAGTCCACCGGCTGAGCTCTCCCACCCTTGACGCGGATTGCGGCTTTTTTTTTCGCTTGTTGTAGTACAAATCGATCCTCGGAGGCTACCCATGCATCTTCCTGCGCGTCCGCGGATCGTTTGCTCATTTTAGCAAATTGCTCTCGAAGCAGTCGAGTGAGTTTCGACGTCCAGGCGACCCTCCAGTCCAGCAGGGTTGTGATTTGGTTTGGAAAGATGAGGTATGTTGACGGTGCAGTGAATCGAGGCGCAATAGCACGGCACGGATGTCGAGAAGGCACTTGCAGGTTCCGAGCCTGCCGAAGCCCTAAATGTGTGTAGTCAGCAAAAGTGGAGACGATGCTGGTGCCTTGCATGTGAATGTAGTCTCAGAAGTGATGTTTTCCAGGAACATCAACATCAACATCGGTCAACGTTGTAAACATGGCGCACGGTGGTTCGTGGACATCGACAACCTTTGGCAGCGATACACTTCAGCTCCTTATCAAGTCAAGGTTTGACCGTACGGGATACGACATTCAGCTCACAGATCTCAGCCGAATATGGGGAGAGACGCTTTCGAAACAAGATGTTGTCACACGCGCCTTGGAAAGTGGCTGTAGCTTCAACCCCGGGGAAGATGATGGCAACTACGACACTTTCGTCAAGTGCATCAAGAGTTCTTTGAATGGAGATGTAAAGACTACATCGACTRTACGCGCCGGCGATCCTGGAACGCTGTTTCTCGACCTATCCACACCTTTATCGGGAGGTCTTTCGGATCTGCGGTGGACCGTACGACTTCAACAGCTATGCGAGACTGCTGTCGCTACCGAAATTGTTGGGCCACTTCTTTCTCAGGCCAACCGCTTGCAACATCAAATTCAACAGTTGGTTGATGTGATCTCGTCAAAAGACCATGTTATCCAAAAGATTACAGACCACTTGGTAGGTATTCAACATATTTAGCATAGAGCACATCCTGATTTATGCCCATAGGAAAACACATCAAGTGATCTAACAGCAGTCTTCCCGGGAGTGTCTAACATCAAAACATCGAGAAGAAAGCACCAGTCGCAGCGGTCACACTTGGCAGGCCATGTCAAGGGTCTCGCTGACTTTGATGAAGTCGCCTGGAGAGCCTCTAACAAGCAATCACATGAAGAGAATGGAGTGGTTCCTGACGTGGTGAATGCCGTGCTGGGAGACCTTCCTTCACCGATGCAAGACGAGAAGTCCGCAGAAGACTGGGTGCAAAATCTAAACAGCAGGAGCAGAGGGTCTCAACGACAGTCCCAAGTGTCCGTCAGGCCCCATTCCGTGGGCGTACAAGCTTCCAAGTCAGACATCCAGGATGAGGACTTTCAGCGACAGGATACGCCGCCGCAGCAATCGAGGCACGGTAGGGAGAAGCAAGACACATTTGCTCGCGAAATCGCATTTCAGACTTCTCAACCTGCCCATGTTGGTGAAGATTCAGAAACTGAAGACGAAGACGAGGACTGTCTTGATATTCCTCCAACCACCTCGCAGCGGCAGGCACTAAGCACTACTGAGTCACCTGGTCATACCATTGACCTTAATGATCAGAGTACCACCGGGCTTGCGGGGACATCTAGAAGCCCAGCTCAATCTGGAGATACCGGAACGAAGAGGCAGCAATCTCCACCGGACGACCTCGACGAGGAGACCGAAGTCTCTACATCGCCATCACCGGTTGCAAAGCCTCAACTCAGAAAGGAGACACATGATTCCGATTCAGAACTAAAGCCAGAGGACAAATCACGAAGAGGGGGTCTAGGCAAATTCGGAGGCATAAAGGCCAAGAACGAAGCTCGAGCTATGGACCGCGAAGAACAGACAGAGCAATTATCTGCTAGACCGAAAGGTTCTCTCGGCAAGTTTGGTGGAAAGAAAGCTCCGCCCTCAGTGTCTTCACCAGAGGCGAAGACTTCGACTGCTCCGGCGAAACCAAAATCCTCATTGGGCAAATTTGGTGGCGAATCGAAAGGCGCACGAATACCTTCAAAGCAAGAGCCGCACCAAGATATGCCAGAAGCCTCAGCGAATGCTCGCGATGTCAAGAAAAGCACCAAAACCGAGCCTGAGGTGGAGCAGCCCCCAGAGCGTGAGTTAACAGAGGAAGAGAAGCAGCAACGAGCAGACGAGAAGCGCGAGAAGCTCAAACGAGAACTCGCAGCAAAAGCAAAAGGACCCGCAAAGAAGAAGAGGAAGTTTTGAAGTGCTTGAAAAATGTTGCGATGAATCGCTCCCATGCATTCAAACAATACACATGAAGGGAAGATGCTATGTATGCTCCCTCTCCAATTTCATTTCCATATCCATTTCCATTTCCAGATCAAAGCTTAGCACCAACAGGCATAAACTTCATCGCCTGCCTCACGCCGAGATCGCCCAAAATCTCCTCAGTTCCACCAAGGACAGCGTCAAACTTGTTCGTTCTGTTGAACATCTCAATCACACGACCCATTCCAGTCTGCGTCAGACCTCTGCCGCCGAAGATTCCAATGGACTCATCCGCAATCTCGTGGCCAGCGCGTGTGCTGAAGACCTTCAGCAAACCAATGGGACCGCTCAAGTGCTTGCTCTGCTCGTCGTAGGGCATGTTGCACATTTGATATGTGATTGATTCGGTCCATGCCTGGAGGGCTTCGGTGTATTGGATCATCTTGGAGAGCTTCTGGCGAATGACGGGTTGTTGGACCAAGGGCTTGCCGAACACCATTCGCTGGTGTGCCCATTTCAAGCACTCCTCTGTTACGGTTCGGATCCATCGGGATGTCATAGCAGCCATCATGAAACGTTCGTGATTGAAGTTAGCCCTGCGTGGGTTTGTTAGCGTAGGCAGAGGATAGAAGAGCCGGTATTTTGGAAGCTTACATGATGACGGCGAAGCCCTTGTCTGCTGGTCCGAGAATGTTTCGCTTGGGGACCTTGACGTTGTTGAACTCGATGTAGGTCGTTGCAGCGGCGGCACTGTAACTGGTCTTGACTGGCTTGACCTCGACACCCTCACCCTTCTCGATGATGAGCACGGTAAAGCCCTTCTTCGTTCGGCAGCCGGTAACGAAGTAGTCGCAGAACATTCCGTTGGTGATCCACTTCTTCGTTCCATTAACGATATAGTGCTCGCCGTCCTCGCTGAGCTCAGCTGTAGTCCTAAGACCAGCAACATCAGAACCGGCAAAGGCCTCTGTCACGGCAAGACAAGTCTTCTTCTGGCCAGAGAGCACCTCGCGAGAGATTCGCTCGCGGAGTTCGTCGTCCTTGCTCCACTGATGGATCGCAGTCAAGGAGATGGTCATGCCAGCCATGTTGCCATCCTGGAAACCTCTCTGCGAAGCTCTTGCGAGCTCCTGGCAGACGATCAAGTCGTGGAAGTAATCGTAGTCCTTGCCCTCGACTGCTCCGTTGAAGATATTCCTGCCGTGCATGTGTTTTCCTGGACCCAACCTGCAAGCAAGCAAGTTCACCTCAGCCATCTTATTGATCAACTCTTGCGAAATATGTTGGCCACTCATCTCCCTTTCCTTGGCCTCGGGGATAACGTGTGTGTCGATGAACTCTCGGCATGCTTGTCGTAGCTTGTGGTGGCTTTCCTTGTAGTATGGGCTCTTGAACGCTGGGTTCAACCAAAGAGGTTCGGCGTATGGAACGGTGCTGAGATCGCCTGGCTTGTAATCGGCTACTTCAGGTGTCTCGCCATCGAGAGTGCCGATGAGCAAGCTCTTGTAATTCTGGAGGACTTCGTGGCGATGGAGGTTGTAGAAGGCCTCTGTCGCGTCTTCGCCTGCAACTTGTCGTAGAACAACCTCGCCACCAGGGTGTRCGTCGACAAAATCCGTTACATCGTACACCTTGTGGTCGACAATGATCCAGAGATCATCCTCGGAGGTGTGCTATTGTCGTTGTTAGGGACGAATACGCAGGCAGACTCAGTCAACTATACCTTTGCAACTTCTTGTCTTGATAATGAGCCCTTCATAGTAGTGAATGTGTGTATGTGTGAAGKAGGAATTGTTCAACACTAAGGAGGCAAATGCTTACATGCCTGGACACTTGATGGTATGTACATGTGGATGGATCTGCAGCCGAGGTATCACGAGACTTTTCGAAGCCACGGCAATCGTTAATCTGTAGCTCTTCATTGGTCAAGTTTCCCGGAGCTTGGACAAAATATCGCCTGGCCTTCTATAACCGTGCCAAATGAGGCAAGACCGTGGCAAGTCCCTGAATCTCGGCCTGTGGTCGTCCCAGATATTCCATTTGCCGCGAGATTTTGGGAGCGTGGCGATGAGATCTCGTTACCGGTTAATATCCGAAGCAGATGCCAGAAGAGCGGTCCAGCGGAGTCTAGTTTGAGGTTGGATCTCGGCCGAGCAACAATATATCGGATGGCATGAGTTGAGACTGACAGGCTCATATGTATAATAAAGCAGCAGCTGTATCTCCCCGGTCCGGAATGTCAAAATCCTCCTGCAATAACGACAGCATGGTTATGGAGACATCACTGATTTTAGACATTCGATTCTTCGTATTTGACTCTCCGCAAGGCTGCTGCTTTTTGTGCTTGTAGCTACCCGTTCGCGAGCCTTGTGTCGATTCACCACCACAAGGAGAGGCGGCAATCCTCAATTTCACCATCCCTTGTCCCAAATCACCGTCATGGAATCCTCTTACTTTCCGGAGGCCCAAGATAGCTATCTCTAACACCTCCAAGATTGATCCAAGCAGTGTTAAGCACAACACCAGGCTCCAACGCCCACACCCTCAGCGTATGTTCCCCAGGTCCACTATACGTGAAATTTGAGGTGCTCTTCCAAGAATTATCCGCCACAGCTTTCAACCACCCTACAGGGTTCGCACCGTCGGGCTGATCAATCACATATTGCACAGTGTGAATGTCTTCCTCGTCGAATTGTACCGCGTACTTGAGAGGTCTCTCGGGGATAGTATTCAAGGATGGCGTTGTGACTATTGTAACGTTTATGAGATTCGCTGGGGAAGCCATTCCGGTTGGAATTCCAGCGTCGATGAGATGTGGAGCTGCGGGAATTCCTTCGCTGAGGTCGGTGAAAGTGTAGATTTTGTACTCGAGACCTGGCGCTTCGGGTGCAGATTGGGACTCCGCTGTGACTGGGAAGAGGGTGATACCGGAGAGAGTGCGACTGAGTCCGTTGATAATCTCGTAAGCGACCTCGCTCGAAGTCGAAGTGATGGAGCTGTAATGTGCGAGCTCCATAGAGACGTGGCCGTCCGATTCAACGAAGCCATTGCTGAAGTTGGAGGGTACCTTCACATTGTGGAAGGGCAGCATGAGTTGTGGCATGCTGTATTGAGTCCCATATTGAGTTTCTTCACGAAGTTGAGTCGAGTTGTCTCTTGTGGTGCTGATGTTCACCAGAACCATACCACTTCCCTCCGGACAACTGTCCCAATCGAAGGTAGCATAAATGCGCGTATCCCTCGAGCCGTCGGACAGAAGATGTCCGGATGTCTCTGTGAAGTGCACAAAGGTTGCATTGGCTGCGATACTGTAATTCACTGCCTCAGTGCCGGTGCTGTAAATCTCCAGCCACTGTGACTCTGGACCGTACGGAACAAAGGGCGTCATGGTAAGCCTATTGGAGGAAAGAGCATGGTACTTGTCGTCTCCAGGAACAGTAGCATTGCTCCCCTCAATGCTGACGCCAAAGTGTCCAGCTAGGCTTGCTTCAGTAGGCATGTTGTGTTGCAATCCAGGGAGCCGCTGACGCATTGGCTGTTGCCAGTATCTAGAAGGCAGAGTTAGCACCTGTCTCAAGTGGGAGGCATTAGACATACTCGTAGCCCAAATGCGTCTGATCCATCATATGCTCCCATTTTCCGTCAAGCAGAGTGTTGTATCGCTCGGTAAGCTCACGGTCGTGCCCGAACTGGTCGTGGACGTGCTGAGCCATCAGATCTGCGCTATTCCGACCTTGCCTGGCATAGAGATTATTCTTTGCAGCACTGATCATAATGTCGTTGAAAACGTGGCCAGCAGCGACGGCGTGGAGAACAGTTTCGAAGAATGCAGGCTGAGTTTCAGTCGGTAATTTGGCCATAATAGCTTCGGCGGCAGTTTGCATGGTATTCCACTCCTGAAGGATCCTGTCGGCCTCGTTGTAATTGATGAGGCTGTATGTGTTCGGATCGACAAGCTCAAATTTGCGTCTGCCGGCTGCCTGTGAATAATTTGCCATCAATAGTGCTATCTCGTGAGCCACATCGGATCCAAACTCTCTCGAAGCCCACGAATCCAGGTATGAGGGCACGCTATTGTGGTCCCAGAGTGTGATGTCGTATGCTAGATCGAAGAAATGGCTGATAGGCAGCTCCAGAGGCTTCACGTCTCCAACGTTGACAATCCAGATCCGGCGCGCGTCCCGCTCATACGCAAGATGTAACTGCTCCCAAGTTTTCTCCATTGAAATTGAATTCAGCCATTTATAATTCCGCGGGTCTCCTACGTAGTCGAAATGATAGTAGACGCCGGCGCCTCCGCTCCTACTAGTCTCATTCTGCAATGGCAGACGCCGGATATTGCCCCAGTTGTCGTCGGTCCAGAGCAGCGTGATATACTCAGAGACATCCATGCCCGCTTCGTAGTAGCCTTGTACCTCCTTGTACAGACACCACAATTGAGGGACAGTAGCAGGGTCCTGCACCGATTCATTGCCCCAAAGAGCTGTAAGGATCTCCGTCTGTGCCTCCACAACGCTTTCAAGAACTGCGGTCTCGATACCAGGAGCCAGGGCAGTATCACCAGAACCTCGCATTCCTGTGAGAAAGATGGCGTGAGCATAGATCATGCGGAAATGTGTACATCGCTGGCGTGGACTCGCTCAGAACCACTTACCCATCGTCAGAACACCCTCATACGGTTTCGATCTTGCGGCGCCCTCTGCCAGAAAAGGGTAGATGGATTCATTGTTGGTGCTCCACTGCCATGGTCCGTCTCCGAACTCGTTCCACTCCTTGGTTGATAGCATCATCGGCTCAGTGTGGGATGTGCCCATGACCACAGCATATTGATCGGCTAGGGCCTGTGACCTAGGGTCATCGATGTTGAACATACTATTCCACATCGCCGGCCAGAGATAATTGGCACGAAGTCTGAGCAATAGCTCAAAGATGAGACTATAGTACTCTGCACCAAAGCCAGGTCCCCAAGGAGATGGAGGGAACTTCGAATCGATCCATCCGACGAGAGCTGGAGCCTCGTCGTTGATCTGACTGGCCGTCAGCCGCGCCTCACGCTTCATCATCATTGGGCGTACTCACGAAGAACCCACGATATTTGACAGAAGGAGGACCCTGTACGACGGTGACATTACTGGCATAGATCTGGCTGTGCTTCTGAGGCGGAGAATCTGCCATGTAATACCAAGGGGAGACTCCGATCTGTTCCGAGATGGTGTAAAGTCCATAGATCGTACCTCGACGGTCAGATCCTGTATGTTACTGCTTAGTAGTGCTTAAACTCGATAAACCGATTAAGCGACGAACCTGCAATGACAAGAGCTTCAGGTACGCCCGGCACAGGGTCGTATACAACTGAAGATACATACGATTCCCAGCCGCCTTGAATCTCTGTCACATTAAGTTTGCCTTGAGCGATGAGACCGTCGACAAGAGATGAGTGTCCGATTGTGCCTGTAATGATGGCACCGCCAGCATTCTCGGCTTCGCTCGTAATGCCAAAACTGGATCTGCCGGTTATGTTAAAGATCATGCTCGCATTCATCCCTGACATGCCGTCTCCATGAAGTACCACAGAGCCATTGGCATCCGTAACACGGCCAAAATCCATGGCAAGATCATCACACACTCGGAGCACGGCCGGCCAGTCATTCTGATCGGCGTGGATCGTAACGAAAGAGCTTTGGCTAGCTAGGAAATGACCAGAATCATCGAATGTAACAATAGGCTTCTGGCCGATGGCGAGAACTCCATGCAAGAAGATAGAGGTAGATAAAAGGAGACGCATTTTGCCTTTCTCGATAGCCTACCGCATGGCGAGAGCCGCCTGAGGTTTATATGGACGGAAGAGATTGTATAGAAGACTTGATCCACTCATTGCCAAGATCTGCTTCATCAAGTTGGAGGTCATTGAGATCAGTACTCCGGCTAAAAGCAGCCTGAAAGGCCTACGTTTCGTGGGGTGCAGCGGCAATATGGAAGGTGATCAGCAGTCTTGCATCCGGCTGTTAGCAAGCAGCATGAGCGCGTGATGTYCGGGTAAAATGCTCCGCAGCGCACAAGAAAATTCCGATCGTTAGCGGCTTCGAGAGCGGAGACATCGCTAAGAGTCTGTGTGATTTCGAGTATACAACTGCATGTTGGCGTAGGAGCAGTCCGGCATGTTTGGCGTGGAAGGAGGAAGAGAGAGAAGGGAGGTGAGCCGGCAGCCGGGAGGGAGATGTGGAGACGGGAGCGCTAGTCTGGACCCTGAAAGCTTGGCACGACTTTGAAGATTCTAAGAATGTGCCGCGATCTTGATCTCATCTACAATTCCGGGCATATCTAAGTCTACTCACCATGGCGCAAGGTCCAGCCAAGAAGCCAAAGGCACCAGCCGTAAAAACGTAAGACCATCATCTCTCCAGCAATCAGCAGCTCGATTTCTGACGACCCGACAGCACGCAGCGCAAGCAGACCGGAAACCGTGTAATCAAACCGAAAAAGGCCGTCCTGATCAAGCAGAATACGATGAAGAAGGTGCGTTGTCCACGGTATTTCGGAGGTGGTGGAGGAAGTCGCTAATAATGGTACAGGCGCATTCCAGTGGTCTGGCAGCCCTGACCGAGAAGTCTCTGGCCAATAAAGCGGGACATTTGGAGCTTTTGAAGGGCGGCAAGAGGGAGAAGCGGGTCGCGATGAAGGAGGCGGCAGAGAAACTAGCGAAGAAGAAGTGAGGCTGTTGTATGTGGTGTTGTGAGAGAGGACTACATCCAAGATCTTCCGGGATCACTGCCTCGACACGAAGGACCCATGGATCACGATATATGACATACTGCATGCGAAGGACACGGAATCGACCCGGCAACAAGGAAAATTGTGCGCTCAGAGCGCTGCTCTAGGGTATGGATATGAGCTGCATCGTCCGAGACGATAGCGGCGGGACAAAATCTCGCACAGAGGCCGAGGGATGACCTCAGAGATTCGCAGAATCATGCAGTGCGAATGTACGATTTCGGAAGCAGACGTAGCTCGGAGCAGGCGTTCTTACGAGTCGTCATCTATCTTGATGTCCTCCGATCGTTTCAAAAGGCCGCGCCCTGGACCTTCATTGCCGGGAGAGGACAGATGATGTGCTGGAACTCTGAGCGTGTCATGGTTCGGATCGTTATATCCGTACACTTCCCATCAGCTAGTGCAAGATTTTTTGTACATTCAAGTTCAAGCRCCTTTCAAGTCAAAAGTTCATATATTCACTCGCCCTCACCCCCCCTTACGGCGTTGCGAAGTTGAGAAAATCTCCACCTCTTTATGGATCTCCAAAGGACGATGCAGCCTCTCGCTGCTCTCATTCATCGTCACATCGATAGTCTCCCACTCGTCGTCTTCCTTMGGGATCTGGTGATCGTTCGTACCGCTTCTAACCCGAACACTATAAGCCCGTTCCGCATCTTGCAGGGGCGCGTTATGATCTCGACTGACTCTGGTATTTGACCGCACAGCTGGTCGTTCGTCAATCACCGAGTCATTTTTGGATCCTTCGGTCCAATTCTCTAATTTGACGTCATGCTGATTGGAGTCGTCGTCGTGACGCCGGAAGCCTGATCTGTCTGCTGTGCGGTTGTGAGAGTTGTGAGGGGAATAATGTGCTACGAGGGATTTGGTGGTCGATAATAAGCTTGCGAACATCGGCTTGAGAGAAGGGAGAGAGCCAGCTATGATGCCGACACTTAGTTCAATTGCCGCCCAGACATTGAACTTTCGGGCAGACATGATGTTAGCCGTATCCACGCATAGATCCTAGGGATTGATGGTGAACTTACAGAGTTGTGCCAGAACGGATCTTTCTGCTTGAAGAATGTGTATTGCTTCACTGCTTTGAGTGTCCCAGCAGCGCACGCAAAGTAGCCAAAGCTGAGGATCACAGCGAGCGTCACCTTGGTCCGTACGTTGATCTGTAGCTTGACGATGATAGGTATCGGAAGCATGGCGAACATAAAGTCCGTAACACAGTTGATGGCGCTGTTAAACAGGCCAATCGCGGCAAATGTATCATTACTCCAGCATGTTGTGCCTGGCTCTGCGCGCAATGAAAAGTCCCAGGCTGCCTGGACGGGAACGCATTGCCAGATCAATGTGCCAAGGCAGGCAAGTAAAAAGCAGAAGAGGAATACTATAGGCTGTCAGCCGTGGTCGGTGTGGAGGAATATCTCGCATACCGATCGAGGCCCAAAGGAAATGTTTCCATTTCTTGCCTGGAGGAACCAATCGCATGAGAAACAGCGCAATGGACACCTTGACCAAGACCAGGCCGATGATGACAAACAGCGAATGGCAATATTGCCATCTCGCGTGCATTTCGTAATCATGCGGCGTGATGCACGCCGAACGCTTTCCATTGGCATATGGTCTTTCGCCGATCCAGCAGATGAATGTTGCTAGTTGACTCATCCATGCAGCCAGCATTGCATAGTCATCAGAGCCAAAGCTTTTGGTCATAAATACTCGCACTATTGTGCGCAAGAACATAACAACAGTCGCAGCAATGTGCATTGCGATGACCACTCCCATAATCTCATGAAGATTTGACTTGGCGCAGTAGGCTGGATCGGGCGGGGGTAATCCGAGTGTTGCATTCTGTCTCTCGAATAGCACTGGCATTGTGAAAAGTTATGCGATGCTGTCTGGTCTCAAGCGGCGCTCCGAAAAGCGAAAGAGAGCAGAATTGACTGCTCATAAGGAGAGGCGTTGCGGGGTGAAAGGTGTGTCAATAGAGTCAAGGAATGGAAGTTCAGAGGAAAAACTCTCATCGCATATCTGGAGCAGAGGATGTATGCCCAAAGATTATTGAAGTCTCGGCGTTGGAAGTCGGAGTCTTCCCAGGTCCGAGTCTTCCCTTCTTCCAGGTGGGTGTTGGGGCTCAGACGCAGAATGTCGAGGGGACCATGCCGGGTAGGTGCAGCAAGGATCGGCATATATGGACTTATCATCTCACGCGCGGCCATCTCGACATAACTAACAGTCGAATCAGGAACAAGCTTGAACAGTTTTATCCATGCAACGCAATAGCACCAATTTTGCAACGCGGTTGCTTTCGGACGTCTCTTCTTCAATAATAGCAGCATGGGAAGAGCAATGCCAGCACTTTGCCAACATCAGCGCATGGCCCTTGACTCGTGGATACATGTAAAGCTTATATGCGTAAAGTCAGTTCCGCCGGCGGTCCCACAAGGCTCGGAAGGTGGATGTTTGCGGAGTCCGCAGGCAGGCCCCAGTCTCCAAGCCGGGGGTTCTTGGAGAACAGGTTTTTGCATGCGTGGAGATCCCGGCGTCTGATGGGTGGTGATAATTTTACTCCAGAAAATAAAGCAGTAATAGGTAGTACCTGTATCCTTGAGGTTTGGACACAGGGTCAAACTTGAATCCATGAAGATCTCGTGGTAGACACGAGCTTGTCCTTTGTGGGAGGGAYGATCGCGTAGGAATGAATGCCAATGTGGTTGGAATATCGCCTATGGAAGCGAGCTGGTACATGTGGAGGAATAATACACAGCGGTGAAGCGGTAGTACCTTACCTTGGATGTTACCTTTATCAGCGTCGCTCACAAGACTTCCAATGTTGCCGTACTCTGATGAGATGTATAAGTCGGTGATGTCGTGTCAGCAGGCCAAGTCTCCTCTGCGGGCTGAGAGATGCAATTTGCGCACGTTCATCGCCATCCTCGCCTCGCTTACATACGCCTGCTTGCCCGTCTGCCGTGCAAAAGTCTGGAGGCGGAGAATCAAGATGAAGGCGACTTCCGATTTGTTGGCAGCTTTCCACGGCAGGGCAGGCTCGGTAAGAATAGAAGTGCACAACCTCGAGGGTGCCACGCATCGCAATGATTGAATGAAATCGTCAGTGTTGGAATTGCTCGGCAGATGTCAAGACCGAGATCCCTGCAGCAGCTTCCAGACAATCATGCCCGTCTGCTGAAATGCCGTGTGGACCACAATCTCGGAGTTCTAAGGCAAAGTCCCATTTTCCGTGCAGTGCAGCTTTGGAGGTTGGTCAGGAAGTCCTCTCTTCACATGTCACTCTACCTACCTTACTTGGCCTGTACCACAACATCGAACGAGCCGTACCTTGTTCTACCATGTGGTCACCAAACCTTTTGCGCTTGCTCTCACTGAGTAGTCTAGCCTTGACACACTCCATTGCCGCTTTCACACCGGCGTCAACCGCAGGAACAGACGCTCTCGCTGCCAATGCYCAATGCAATTTGGACTCCGCAATCAGTCCCTCGCAGAAATGTGGCAAAGATGGACCCGCCATGCGCAAGGAATGGACCGCGCTGTGCTCGGAAGAAAAGAAGCAGTACATCGACGCGGTCTTATGTATGACACGTCTGCCGTCTATCAGTGGCGATCTTGCCCCGGGAGCCATAACCCGTTATGATGATTTCGTGTGAGCAGTTTCAGAAGAAATGTGCGAGACCAGACTTTGACGATCCTTATCATGCAGGGCCACACACATAAATCAGACGTTGCATATACACGGTACTGTATGTGCGGTCCGTGCTATCCACTCAAGTCAATGCTGATGTCCAAAAGGGAAACTTTCTACACTGGCATCGATACTTCACCTGGACGTGGGAGAAAGCTCTAAGAGAAGAGTGCGGTTATCCGGGTTACCAGCCGTACATCAACTGGGGCCGGTACGCTCTAGACCTACGCAATGCTCCCATCTTCGACGGCAGTGACCTGTCCATTGGTGGTGATGGAGCTTTTGTCAACCGTTCGGCAATCAACGTCCCAAGTGATGCGACCCCGTTCATCCGCATTCCTGCAGGCAAAGGAGGAGGCTGCATAACGACCGGGCCTTTCAGGAACATGTCTGTGAATCTAGGGTGAGCTGTGCGAGCACTTGTAGGATTGTACTACATATACTTATTGAGAATCCTTAGGCCGGCAGCTCCAGTGCTCAAGAACATCACAGCGAATCCTCAGATGAATGGGTTGGGGTATAACCCTCGGTGTCTGAAGAGAGACATAAGCCAGGTATGCCATTCGCAGCCTGCTTCCTACATATCCGCTCACATTTCTTAGTATGCAGCAAAGAATTGGGTCCAAGATCAGAATGTGACGGATCTTATAACGCAAAGCCCAAACATCAGCGCCTTTCAGACAACAATGCAGGGCAATTTCCCTGCTGGATTCCTAGGAGTTCACACAGGCGGGCACTTCTTCGTCGGCGGCGACCCAGGCGGTGACCTATTCGCCTCGCCCGGTGACCCTTACTTTTGGTTACAGCACTCCCAGGTTGACAGGATCTGGTGGATCTGGCAAAACCAAGACCCCGCGAATAGGTATCACGTAATAGGTGATACTATCACAGTGAACAATTCCCCGCCAAGCCGAAACGCTACTCTGGAGGACATCATCGATCTCGGTGTGAATGCACCTGAGAGCATCAAACTAGCAGATCTGGTGGACACGCAAGCTGGACCGTTTTGCTACAGCTACCAATAGCCGGCTTATTTGATACCGATGAACCTTCGTGGCATTCTGCATCGCAACGAGTAGTATGTCCCAACAGAGGTGCGAAAGCGAGGATTACCTGATTCAGTYGAACAGCCTGGATCTCTCCGGCGTTCTGTGACCTCGCAAACTAAGAGGCCCGTAACAGCAAGACACATAAGAACCAGACTCAGTCAATGATGACCATCACCAAAGATCTAACGGAAAGCATAATGCTAGTCGTAATGCCGATAAACACAGCAAGCTTTGCTCTACGTCGTAATCTCTATCATCAATCATAATCTCATGCAATGAAATCGATGCTAACCCATGCTCGCTAATCCCGCAGTACCTTGAATCGCCTCTCACATCCAGATAATAACACAGACCTAGAATTTCGCAAAAAGCGAGCCAAAGAATCCCTTGGGCTTCTCTGGTTTGGACGAGCGTCTTCGCTCCCCATCTCTCCGTTCTCCATCTCTTCGCTCCCCGGAATCCCGCTTCCGTGGCTCCGCTCGATCACTCTCGGTCCGACGTCGATGTTTCCTCCTCCTGGACGAACCATCATGGGAGGTACTCTTGGGATCGTCCTTGTGAAGAACCTCCTCAACAGTGTCTTCTTGCGGCGGCGACCCTCGCCTCACGCGCGCACCATCCCCATCTCTTGAAGTTCTTGCGCGGGCAGACAGACCGCTATCAGTCCTGACAAATGGCCCATTCTTCGTCTCACTCTTCTCGCGAACCAATCCGAAGAACCCGCCTGATGTCTTACTCTCCCTCCTTTCTCGCGGTGCTCGCAAATCACTATCTCTTCTCTCCCTCGGTCTGACATCACTAACTCTCCTCTTCCTCCGCCTCTCAGCCTCACGTCTAGCAACATCCTCAGCTTCTTCCCTCGCCAATCTTTCCAATTCCGCAGCAGCAGCCTTTCTTGCAGCTCTCCTGACTTCATGCCTAATCCTCCTCATTTCCTCCTCTTCGAACCTCCTTCGTTCTTCCTCAAGTCTGCGAGAAGACTCCGCGAGACGACGAGCGTCTTTTCTTCGTTGACGCTCGGCTAATTCTTCTGGTGTGCGTTCGCGACGATCTTTGCTGGATTTCTTGTCTCTGGACTTTTCGGAKTCTTTGGTGTGTTTCTTTGAAGGTCTGGATTGGTAGCGTTCGCTTTTGGACTTGCTGCCGCTGCCTTTGCTCAATTTTGGTGATGAAGGCTCTTGTGGTGGTGGTGGGGTTGAGGTAGGAATAGTTGTTGGTGCAGTGGGCTCCACGGGCTCTTCAACGGCTGCGACGGTTTCTTCTGCTGGTGGAGCAGGCGCAGGTTCTTCTTGTGGAGTGGGTTCCGTTACTTCAGGAGGAGCTTCGGTTTCCTCCACTTCAGCTTTCGGCTCTGGAGGTGGTTCGTTGACCTCTTGTGGAATCGGTTCCGTTGATTCAGGAGCAGCTTCGGTTGTTTCCACTCCCGCTTCCGGCTCAGGAGGTTGTTCGCTGCCTTCTTGCACCAGTGGCTCCTCAGCTAGAGGCTCTTCTTTTACCTCTTGAACCAGTGGCTCCGCAGTGACAGACTCTTCTTTTACCTCTGCCACAGGGGACTCTTCAGTGGCAGGCTGTTCTTTGACTTCTGCCACCGCCGGCTCCTCAACGACAGGTTCTTCACTGATAATGTCAGTGTTGACTGGATCTTCAAGCTTCACTTCCTCAACCGTCTCCTGTTTGGGCTCCACGGCAACCTCAACAGACTCTGTTCCAGCAAGAGAAGCTTCGACGACAGGTTCCTCTTCAGCAGGGACTTCTTCAGGTGAAACCGCTTCTTTCACATCAGCGTCTACTATGACTTCCGCAGCGGGTTCCAATTCCGTTGGAACGACCTCTGGTGTGGCGTTTCCATTCGCAGATGGCAGCTCTTTGCTCTCATCTTCCACTAGAGCCACGTCTTCGGGAGGAGACTCTTCTGTGGGTATGACAACAGCGACTTCTGCTTCAATTTCATCTCCCTTCTCAATGATATCGGTGTCGGGATCAGACTGCTCAGTAGGCGTTGTATCAGCGATGGTCGTATCTTCTGCGGCAACTGGTACCTCAGCTGTATCGTCGGCGGCATTCAGAGGGTCCGGAACCGTATCACCATCTACCACTGATGTTGGTTCACCCTCCAATTCCAGCTCAGCTGCTTTTTCGTCAGGTGAGTCWCCTGTGTCCGATGTWGTAGACTCGTCTGCAATAGCCACCTCGTCGGCCACCTCGGCTTCATCATCCTTGGTATCATCCGCAACCGCTGCCGGCTCAACAGCATCTTCGACAACAGCGACCTCCACATCCTCATGTGGTGTAGAGTAGGCACTTTCTCCATCCTCACTTTCCGTATCATCTCCGACTTCCGTGGCATTGGTAATCTGCTCGATACTTGGTGTTCGCTCCAGAGCGACTTCTCCAGCATTAGCTCCTTCGTCAACTTCGTCAGGCTGAGGACTTCCAGGTTCTGATGGGCTCGAAACTGATTCTTCGCTCTCGGCGTGATCGATCTCTGGCAGTGCATCTTCACCAGGCTCACTTGATTCAGTTTGCACATCAACGATCGGACTTTCGGGCTGCTCGTCCACGTCAGCAGCAGGTTCTGGAGCTGATGATGGAGATTCCCCAACATCTTCTTTCGATGCTGTCACTTCCTCGATGGCATCTGAACTTTCACTTGCTATCTCACTGACCACGCTTCCAGGATGGCTGTCTCCAGTCTCTGGCTCAGGATCATCACCAGCTCCATCTTCCCGGGTCGTCTCGTCGTCAAGCTCGATGGCGCTATCGGGCAATTTAGGGCTGCCTTCATCGTCAAGGCTTTCAACTGTGTTTGCTTTTCCTTCGTCGCAAATTGCGCTCTCAGTCACAATTTCAATTTCACCTGGCGGTGAGGTTTCAAAAACCACCTCATTGGCCGAATCTTTGGGGGCGGCATCCGCTTCAACCTCAAGCGGGGCAGACGCTTCGACGGCCTCGGGTTGAGGACTTTCTGTATCGCCAGCTTCGACGATTCCAGAAGCTGCATCGACAGGTGGCGGAGGCTCACTTCCAGCAAGATCATCCGGTGAGGTCGGCATATCTTCAGCGGGGGCGCTGGGCTGCGACTCCGGTTCAGCAGCAGCAGTGTCTACTTCGACGATTACGGGAGAAGCTTCCGCCTCAGGTTGAGCATCCTGGACATCACCAACATCTTTAGMTTCCTCTGCGGCAGCTGGTGGATCATCTTGTACTTTGCTGCCCTCATCAACGACCGGTTCTTGGCTCGCCGCAGTGTCAGGCTCAGACTTGTTGACTACCAGAGTCTCATCAGGCGGACTACCTCCAAAGTCAATTCCCAGACCGGAAATCACTGGTGGCTCTTCAACGACTTTGATCTTGCTTTTGGAACTCTTCTTTTTGCTCTTGTCTTTGCCTTTTTTCTTGCTTGACTTGTCGCCTTTCGTAGAACTTGCTTTGGTCGGTTCAGTGACTGGTTCAGGTGGTGCTGTAAATTCAGCCTCAACCTCCGGAGCAGAGCTTGGGGAAGGTTCCTCGGYTTTGACATCCTCAGATTTGCCATCCTCAGCTTTGACTTGTTCTTCCTCAGATGCGACCTCTACAGCCGCAGCATTCTTTCCCTCGTCTTCGTGTGCCACCGGGGCAACTTCATCTGCTGCTGCTACTGCTGCTGGAGCAGGCTCATCAAAAGGCCCCTCAATAATCGCAACAATATCGTCCGGGGACTCCTGATTATCGGTTGAAGGGTGATGATGCCTACGACTCTTCTTACTCTTCAAGCTCTTCCCAGTCTTCTTTTTGCGTTGCGTGACTTTAGGCTCAGGGGTATCTGGCGCAAAACGGGCTTTCTTTTCACCACCTTCGTCGATCGAAGCAGTATCTTCTGGACTGCCTGGCGGCTCGGGAGCTGGTGGTGGGATTTCTGGGGATGAGTCTTCCGTGGGGGATACATGCTCTGCCTCTTCTGCAACGGACTCTTTTTCGAAATGCTCCTCTTCAGCACCTGTGCTTTCTGGCGATGATGTCTCGTTTGCTGAAGGCATTTGATCGGTAGTTTCGTTGGCAACTTCTTTCGGTTCGATATCCATGACTTTCGCCGGATCACCTTCTTGCGCTGATTCCGGAGAGAGTGGCTCAGTGGACTCTGTTGGAGGACCGCTTTCAGCAGCTGGAATGGGAGCCTCAATGACGGCTTCAACTGGCTGTGAGGTCTCCACTGTTTCTTCCGTTCCAGGGGMAAGGTCTTGTGGCTCGGATGATGCGTCTGCAGAAGATTCTACCGATGTACCATCATCACCAGGGCTTACTTCTGCGTTCTGCTCACTGTCGTCTGTTGAGTTATTCGTGGCTGGTGCAGATTCAAGCTTGCCTTCCTCGGAGTCAACGGGATCGGATGGCGTGGAAACAACAGGCTGGGCTACATCTTCTTGACTTGGACTTCCAGGTACTTCTTGTGATTCCGATGGTTCCTGAGGAGAGTCTATCGGAGCTTTGAGCCTATATCAGCACTTCTTCGCCGCAAAAAGAGGAATTTCAAAATCTAACTTACCTTCAACAGCGTCCTCTGAAATGCTATCCTCCTCTTCCTCTTCCTCCTCCTCCTCTTCTTCATCATCGGTTGGCTCAGGGGGACGCGGTCTGTATTTAACTCTGTAAGGAATAAAAGGTTTCGAGACCGATTCTGGGGAAACAGCAGGCGGCGAAACTCTGGGCCCACCTCGCGCAGGATGAACGCTCTGTCGAGGATCTCGCCATGTTGCAATGGAAATCTCTCGGTACCCGTACTTTGCTTTCACGGCATCATATGCAGAAGACATCTTGCCATGGAAGAATCTCCAATCACTTTATGAGAGGTACTTTTCGCACAACAGGGAGGACCTGGATTGGAATCGAAAGAGCTATTGTGTTTGTTTTCCCTGAAAGCTAAAAAGGTTTGAACCCAACTTCTCTCTTCCTCGAGACAGAGAGTAGTGGGGTGAGATGAACCGTAGCTTTTGAGAGCAAGATGGCTTGTGCAACGGCAAAGCATCGGGGGAAATTGGGCGAGAAGGACAGGACAGGGGTGAACAGATGCATGCACAAGAGAACCGATTCGTGAAATTCAGTGTGACGTCGCAACAAAAAAAAACTGGCTCCCATCATCCGCTGGCGGGTATCCTTTTTCTTTGTGATCACAAGCGATGATGATACACGTAGGAGATTTATTCATCAAAAGGTCTTTGATGAACCACTGAGCTTGCGGCGCTTCGTGCGACTACTGGGACCACGTAGGACTGCAGGTAGGTAGGGCGTGCCTGTCGCCCGGGTCCTTGCTTGTCAGTCAGTCAGTCAGTCAGCGGCATCGGACGCCCTGTCGATGCAATGCAGATGGAGACGAGACGAGAAGAGACTGATCAGAGAGAGAGAGGTGGAGCCCCATTCGCTATATGTAGATTGGGTGCTCATGCATTAATGGGAGGGAGCTTTCTGGATCGAGCTTTTCCGATTCGACCTGCAACTTCCATACGGCCCTACAAAAAGCCGATGCCTTGCATTTCTTGCAGGCTGTGACTGGCCGATCGACGGCACGTGTAACTGTCGCTCTCGGTAGCTCGAACCACCAAAAGTCGTTGTACAGGGCGGGCATCCAATGGTATAAAAGCATGTAGCGGAATAGTGCGTGGGGGTTGATGTGAAGTCAAAGTGCGGAGCCCTTCTGACGTGGCAGTTCGTTTGTGTACCGGCGCGGAACGATGGGAGGAGCCACGCCACGAACCGCATCATCCGATAGTGCATACTGTACATGTGCCGCTCGTCTTTGTAGCTCTTTTTGTAGATCTGATTCGATGGAGAGTTTGCCTTGGGATACAGGAATGGTGAGTGGTGATGAGCATGGTCAATATTCCTTCTTCGTCATTCTGTACATACGAAAACGCTATCAGTGCCCATAACTCCTCGCTAATTCGCAGTATGTATGCTCACGCCAACAGACAGCATCACGCAGTAGCCGTATTCCTGCCCAACGTTGGCTTGCTCAGCTTGCCCATGCCCATGCCAGCGTCAGCATGTGCAAATGGCAACTTAGCGAGACCAGCGGATGGAGAGATGCCCTTGTTATCGTCAGGCTCTGGCGTGGCCACGACAGTCTTCTCCGACTCCGACGACCGTTTCTCTCCCGATGCCGTCTCCGCGCCGCGGGTCTCGTCGTCCGTCTTCTGCCCGTGAACTTTGCCGGTTGCTGCGCTCGCTTCGTCCTTTTTGTGCCCGTTCGGGAGAACGTCCAGTTCATTCTCCCGTTTCCCTGGCTCCTCCATGGCGCCAACTCTGGGCTCCTCTGCAACTTTCATCTCCTGTTTGCGCTTTGCAAAATGCTTCTCCAAGTCCTTGCCATCTCTACGAACATGCAAAGCGCGCTTCGCAGTGTGAGTATTCTCAAGTGCGCCTGCTTCATGCCACCGTCGTCTCTCCTTCGAATACTTGTATCGTCCGATGAGATTAGCACCGACAGGCCCATAGTCCTTTGCAGCTTCTTTCCAAATATCCTCATAGATGTTCCATCCTTCTCTGACCTTCTCTTCCGCGTCCTTTACTTTCTCACTGCCACCTTCCTCGTTGCGCAAGGCCTCGAGGTCGATGGCTCCTTGCGTGAGCTGAGCTTTCCGGAGGTAAGCCTTGCTACCTGGACCGTCATGCGCCGCCCTCTTCTCAAGGTATACGGTTGCGCCTTTGCCAATATAAGCAGGCGGGGCGATGACGGCGCTGATGTTCTTCAATACAAATCCGCCAAGTCCTTTCCCGATACCAGTTCCAAATCCAGCGGCTTTGGCCGGTATGTTGTCTCCATCTTTCCACCCACCAATCGGCTGTGTGACCAAACCGGTCCAGGCATCCCAGATACCATATGTGAACTCCTTGCGGGCAGCAACACATCCCGTCTTGAACCCCACTATCCGAACAGGTTTTCGTACGGTAGAATCGCCCCAAAGTCGGGGAGCGTTGTGAAAGCCTTGGGCGACGGCCACATGCAAATCGTTTGGCATTGTAAGCAATGCGTGGCCGGATCGTTTGAAGCCTTGTCGAACGTCGCCAACGACCTCCGCTGCCAGAGGAACTTCAGGATCTGCTGATATTGCCGACGCCATCGTAAGCTCAGTTTCTCCTCGTTTCGTGGTTGGTCGATGCAGAGAATTTGATTCTTCGGCGACCGGGGCGGACTTTTTCTCAGCAGCTTCATCAACCTTGCGCTGCCTTTTCTCTTCTCGCCTCGCCTCCCTCCGCTTCTCTCTGTTCGCCTTCTTGCGCTCGTGCTTGGCCCGTTTCCTCATGTGCTCTGCTACTCTGACCGGTACCATTCCAACACCCGCACCCATATTTGTCAGGGAGTCCATGGTGGCACCCGCAATGCCACTGATAGGCTCGCCCGGTCCATCGAAATCATTCCACTCTACATGTCGAATGAGTCTTATGTTGCTTGGCTTGATCTTGCCTTGCTTGATGAGGATCTCAGCAGCCAATGCCGAAAGTCGCATTGAACTGCCCTTGACCTCCCACACAGCAACCCTGTCTTCAATGATCGAACAGCGCATATTGTGCCAGCCTGCTAGGGGCAAACTTCTGTGAAAGGATTTGACAGCATTCTCAGCTCCCGACCCCTCTTGGGCCATGCCGTCGGCCAGCTTCTGCACATTCTCTTGAGCCTCTTCAGTCAGGAGTTCTTTGATCCCCTTGGCCATCTTCTCGACTGTCATCTGCTTCCAGGGCACACACTCGAGAGCTCCAGCCCTGGCCTCAGCAACCCTAGCTCCCCAGAAAGGCTGATCTCCGAAAAAGGGAACAATCATGGTGGGCTTGGCACACTTCAATCCAATCGCAGTGGTCCCGGCGCCACCGTGATGCATCACGGCCTTGACTCTGGGGAACAACCAGTCGTGTGGAGTATTTTCCAGCATGAATATATGATCTGGTGTGTCCTCGTTGCTCTGCCCGAATCCGCCCCAGCCTTTGTTCACCAGAGCGCGGACGCCTGCCATTTTGGWGGCCTTGAAGATCATATCAGTCAGTCCATCCGGGTCGTCTACCACAATGCTTCCGAAGCCGACATAGATCGGAGGGTCTCCCGCTTCCAGGAAGTCGACCAGGTCCTGGGGCGGCTTGAACTCTTTCGCTAGGTCCATGAAGATAAAGCCTGTGACGTCGATCTCCGGGCCCCAATCGGCTGGTTTGGGTACCAGTGAAGGTGACCAGGCGTATGAGTAGGGTACTTTCATGCGGTACAATGCTCCAGGTGCCCACAATGAACTGACTGGCTCCAGACCCAGCGTATTCTCGCGGAAATTGTTCACGATATCACCAAGGCCCTGCCAGGTCATCATCTCTACCAGAGGGTAGGAGATGAAGTTGACATAGCTCGTATCCACGTTACTTTTCCCAGACTTGATGTTCGCCAAAGGGTGCGGAAATGCTCCAGTTGGGCTGTAGGGGAATGTGAACATGACGTGCAGGGGAATGCYAAGTCTCTCAGCAATGTGAACATGAGCCATGGAGGGCGGGTTTGCAATGATGGCATCTGCGATGAATGGATTGGTGTGTCCCATCATCTCACGGTTCTCCTTGTTGTCCTCGTCATCTGTCGCATTGACACAGCTTCGCCACATTCCCTGGAACATTTCCTTCATGGAAGCTCGCCGGCGTTGAATCTCACCCTCTCGAATGGTCTGAAGGTTCGGAATGAGGCCGGGGTTCTTCACCATGAAAGCCATGAGCTCGGAGGGATCTCCACCAACTGAGAAGAACTCCAAGTCCGTCTCCTTCTCCACGAACTCTCGAAACGTCGGATGTGTAGCAATCCGCACTCTGTGTCCATAGTCACTCCGTAGAATCCGGCCAATCTCAAGAAAGGGTTGAATATCGCCTCGACTGCCAATGATCATGATGACAATGTTGAGTTTCGGCCTGGTGGCAGTTGTATGCAGGGAGGAAGCGATCGATTCCGCATCCGCGTCGACATCGGCAACAGCATGGTCAGAGACATGTTGTCGCTGCTTCCTACCTGGCCTTTCAGCTGGGACGTCCAGATGATGCTTGACGGTATGTCCAAGAGCCTTTGCCAGGTATCCCGTTCCCTCAGTCTCGTCGACCGAAATGTTCAAACGTCCATCACGCTTCGAGACCTTTCCTTTGGTCTTGAAGTGCTCGTTTCCCACGTTGAAGCGCGAGAAGGATCGTCCTTTCTTCGCCTTTTGCCTCTCTTGGTGATCACTCTGTTCATGTAATCCACCCTGCTTTCCCTTATTATCCTCTTCTTTACTTATCGCAGTGGCTTCATCCTCTGAAGAACTGAGATCCGACAAGTCGTCGAATTGGTATTGCCCATGGGCCCTTTGTTTCTTCTTCCCTCTCAACATCGTTGTCGTTCGAGCAAAGGGTTTGGGTCTGGTAGCTCCTTRGACAGGCGCAGTACTCAAACGCTTAAGTCGGGGAGAAGCAKGGCCCAGGTTGAGCTTGTTTAGTAGAGTAGCATCGGTGGGGGTCTGTTTGATCGATCTCTTGTCGCCGAGATGACTCGCTTGACGCGGGAAGTATGAGCCAAATTTGTGTTCAGGCTCCGCGGGCTCGTTGGTGTTGCTTTCGTCGATGTGTGCGCCGAAGTTGACTCCAGGCAATGGCTCTGCTGGGAGAATGATTTCTTCCCCTAAATCATCGGTCATTAGTGTTGGAACATTTGAACGGCCTTGGGGCTCTTTGGAGTCCCCAGGCGTGGCCATGACTGTGAGACACGCGACCTGGCAAATGCCCAAAACAGTGGGCAAGGACGTGGTCAACGATGCGGTAGTAGCTCCGCAAGTTCAAACTTTCTGTAACGAACGATTCTGACGCAAACGGACGGAATGGAATGGAAGACACATGGGGCCGGAGTCGCCGGACTTGCCGTCAGAACGCCGTCACGGCATGGGTTTCCAAGGTTTGGAACACTGCCCAGTGCCCAGGCGTCAAGCACGGCAGTGTTCGGATGTTTCTCTTTGGGTGTGACGTATGCTCCAACAAAGGATCGTCTGAGCGTCTCGTGACGCTAGCATATGGAGTGCGGCCGGCGGCCGTAGCCATAACTAGCCGCTGCACGAAAAGATGGACGAAAAAGATAAAGTACAGCCGAGAAAAAGTTGCTCGGATTGGTAAAGCAGTGAAGCTAGAGGAGAATATGGAAAAGTGAGGTGATCTCATCACGCACAGACGGCTCAGCTCACAGCGCCACAGGCAAGTGCCTAGTGGCACCTCTCGAGAACTCGTGGAGTCGAAGATCAAAGGGGCTGTAGAGCAGCACCCTTCATCCTGGAGCATCGACCATCGTAACTCCAAGTGCTGTTCCCGGATTCGCGGCCGCCATGCTTCGGCGTTCATCTTGACGTCGTCAAATAACATGGCTTCTTTGTCAAGCGTTTACTTGATCAGGTACGCGCCAGCCCAGCCTCGGATCGCGCCTTGCTCCGAAGGATCCGACGATCTCAATATGCTCGATGATGTAAACGGAGTTTGTGGGAAATTGAGCCATGATCCATCCGCTTGCGCCGAACACGCGCTCGTCGGGCAGAACGGAGAACAACAATGCTTGTTGTAGGATAAGCTGTGRTCGTGGTGGAGAGGCGTTGTTAACGCCCATTCCGGAAACACATGTGAACTACTGGAATCTCACGTTGCGGGTTCCACGAAATGGATACGTCCATCTCACGCCGTTCAATGACATGGACGCGCTTGCGCCAACAAGCAATTGATGCTGAGGAAAGGATACACTCAAGGAGAGGAGAGCAATGCTGCGAATATGTTCATTGAAAGAGTACACATTAAGTATTCATAATCCTCTTCGTTTGTTTGTTCTCTCCTATCCACTCTCGAAACCACACAGCAAGATTACGTGACTGGCTACCTCCTGCGAACCACAGTCGCGAGGACCGCCGACAGTATGAAATTCGTTATTTTTTATTACACACAACATCGCAGGGCGAACCCGGGGTATAATTTCCTCACTCAGACCTTCTCAAGTGTTAGGCAGAACGTGCATTGGCCAGTCTTCTAAACCTGAGCCATTGCAGGTCCACGTCGGATGCCACCGGAGGCACCACCGCCAGACTTAAAGCCCATGGCGCTCATGGCGAGAGTTCCGACGAATGTGACCCATCCGAACCAAAGGAAAGCGGTTGCTGCCTGAGCCTCACGGCAAGCGGATGACTCCTGGCTGGCACCGCGCATGACCTTGTTGCTGGTGACGTAGTCCTATTCGATGTTAGAGTATGTACTATAGTGATTGGATGTACCCGACCCCTTGAAAGTAGGAAGGAGCGTATGTCGCTCTTTCTAAGACTGTATCAAGGGGGCCAGTAGGTATGCGTTGAGACTTACGCGGTTGCTGCAGCTGTGGACACCGAGCTCAGCGGCGAGTGCGACGGCAGCACAGAACCAGAAGAGAACGATTGCGCCATCGAGAGCAGTTGGCAGAGCGGCGTGGAAGTTCAATCCATCGGTGACGGCAGCGGGTAGAAGGTAGAGGAGTGCGAGCAGGGCGATAACAGCGCAGAACATAACGTAGTTGACGACGGCTGGAGAGGCGCCCATGGCGATCATGTTTCCGACAAGAGACATGATAATGATTGTGATGAGGAGCTAGTCATGCTGTCAGAATGGCGTTCCAAAGACGCGAATTGTCGCAAATCGCGTACCTGCAGAGCGCGCAGCGCGACGTTTGCGACCTTCATAGCGGCGGTGGTGTTGTTGTTGCTGAGGAGAAAGATGAGAGTGTCTGGCGACTGGTGATGCTTGTAGGGAGGATGGAGAATCTGCAGGGAATGGTGTGGCGTAGTTAGAAGAGTAGGTAAAGGTGGAGGTGGACAGAGGCCAGGAATGGGAAAACAGGAGCTGTTAAAGTGAAAGCTTTCACCAACGGCGACCGCTGACGTATCCTGCTGGTTCTGGCGGCAAGCCGTTTCCGTCCACCAAAACTTAATATGGTTCGTTCCCACGGAAAAGTCAAGGCCATCATCATGACCTGAGAATTGGAATACTCTTTTGAGCGATGATGCGACCTTCTAGATCGATTCAAACTTCTTTCCTACCTTATGACACCTCGGTCATCGCTGTTGTTGTAAAATTGTTGCCTCCGTCGTTTCCTTCTCAACCCCGAACAAAGCGCTTGGTTCTTGACATCCTTGCCAGCGATCGCCGCAAGGTCGATTCACGATTCACGTGGCGCGCGCGCAACCACATTCCACACCGACCCCAACAAAGCGGTCGATCGCATTGGGGACGCGGGGAATCATCGCATGGAACGATCGAAACCGCTGTTCGACATGCACATCGTAAAAATCTCTACAGCAGACCATACCGCCCACTTGAAGAGGATACCGCATCAGACGGGCGTTCAAAGAGGACGCGAGGCCTGAGGAAATCGAGACTCGTTTGGCGTTCTGCGCCTCACGCTAGAGATCGAACGTCGTGCACACAGCGCTCCGTGCAAGTAGCGACCGTGCAACGTTGGGGAAAAACTTCTCGAACATCCGGAGTGGGTGGGGACGGAAGTGGCTTCTTCAGTGACTCTCCACAGCAATGTGATGCATTGGTCGCATCCTCTCCAGAACCCTTGCGAGTCCTTCGCAATGCTTTCGAGATCTTATGTTGACCTGATTTGGTACGACGTAGTAACGACTCCCCGCACGAAGGACGCAGGCACGGGTCGTAAAAGGCGCAATCTCCACGCCAAAGGTAAGTAAGCAAAGTTGCCTTGGAGATCGGCATTTAGCAGGGCCTTTAGTTTTTCGTACAACTTCAATTGGAGGAGTACTTTGTTGTGGTAAATTGTTCTTACTATCATCAACTCCATGGAAATCCAATGCAGGAGAGATMGATTACTCAACGTGGCTCTTACGTGGCGGGAACAAGGATGGATTTACTCCGATGCGCGATGCAGTCCGTACCTTGGTTTGGTCATTCGTACCCCCAGAAACGCCTGCAATGCCATGCCAGACGTTCTCCCACCGGCGAACGTCGCTTTACCCATGTTTTACCATTCAGCATCAATCAAGAGCCAAGGCAGACGGACCAAACACTGAAGTATCGCAACTAAGCGCCTGGTTGATCCTGGTTGATCATCGCTTTCGCGACCCAGTCTTCTTAAGTGAATAAAAGCTTGAAAACAGTAGACTTCCTCTCCCCTATAAGGAACGCAACTGCTCTTCTCTAAAAGGAATGCAGCCAAGGGCCGGTGAAATTGAAGGTTGCCGCCCTGCCTTAGCTGTAGCAGGCAAAAATCTTGGATTTCCTACAACAACGGCAGCACGGTTGTCTAGGAAGAAGACATTCTTAGGTCAGTCAGACTTTTGATCCCCCGGGTTTGACTCCCCGTAAGGCTGCTGCTTTTTGTGCTTGTAGCCACCGGTTCGTAAGCGTTGTCGTCGATTGACCACAAGGAGAGGGAGAGGCGGCAATCTTCAATTTCACTGGCCCTTGAGCTCAGCGATGTGAGAAATCGCACGAAGTTTGAGTGCATTCTACCAACGCAAGCCATGACTTCGTCCATCTACTAGAAATCACATTCAAGCACGGCAACGCGAGCACAAGCAACTGGGGTATCGTTTTTCATTTCATTCGTGGGTTTTCTCCTTCGTTTTCATGAGCTCATCACTCATATGGTTAAGCGTCGCGGTGAGTTGAAAGCGCCGGGCGTCCACCTCCTTGCCTGCACTGTATATCATACTCTCTTAATCCGTCGGCACACCCCATGGTGGACATACTTCATAGCATAGCAGCCATCATCCCCGCCGGAAGCACTCTCAGCGTGTCGTCCGTTCGTAATTTGTAGCGATCGAATTCCACCTGCACTTCCCGTGCGTCATTTCCCATAGCAAGTATCCATGTGTTGCTTAGTCTGATTCGTTCAGTGCATCAGTGAATCATGCCCAGATAGTCTTCTTCCTCGTCTTGTGGGGACGGCTGCTGGCCCTGTGGTGGACGCACAGCGCACGTCTTCTTGCCTTCTGGTGATTGCTTGCCCTCTGGTGACTGCTCGCCCGCTGGACGAGGCACATCAACCTGCTGCTCGTGCGACGGCAGGTCTCCATCTTTCACGCCCCGAAATCTACGGTATAGCTAATCTCCAGATGAAGCGAGCTGAATGATGAGTTTGCTGGCCACGTCCAGGAAGGGAAAGGGACTAGTAATATCTTTGACGTCCTGAGGTGCGCCAACGCCAATCAGCTCATCGTTGTCTTCGTCAACCTCATAGTCGTCACCCGCATCGTAGCCAGGAGGAGCATGATCGACACGCACAACGTCGCTCTCATTGCTGCCGTTCACTTCACGTTCGAATCGCTTCACCAGTCGCTCGTAGCCGGCGCACTTGAAGTCCACCAGATAAAAGTCCTTCTCAATAGCATACAGCTGAATGGTAACGTAGACGAAGCAGTGCTCCATCCGCTGCATGTCGTTGGTGGTGCTGCCGCTTTGAGCCGAGTCTACAGAACCGGGAGCCATGGAAGCGGGGCCAGTAGCAGCGACGTTTTCCGTACTGCCAGCGACGCTTGACGAATGCGAGGCGATACCGTTTCCTGGAGTCATGGTCATGGCCGCGCTCTGGCGTCGGTCGTGCAAGTTCACCTGAGAGCTGTGGGCTGAGGTGGGATGCGGGATGCCCTTTGGAAACATGCCGTCCTTCTTGAAGCGTGCCTTGATGACCCAGGGATCGTCGGGGAGATCGTAGCCCCAGTTGTTCCAGCGACCGTGGCGCTTGCGTCCACGAAGCTGGGCTGCACTGTCCTTAACGGAGCGGCGCTTCGCACGACGTGCCTCCTGCTCCTCATGCGTGGCATACTCGGGATCCGTTCCGGATCCTGGATCAGAGTCACTGTACTCTGGACTGTTGCTGCGAGTTCTGTCGTCGTTTCTCTCCGGGCTCGATCCGCCGCTGCCCGGAGCGTTCATGTCCTTGATCTTTGGCTCCTCCCAGTCTGCACCCATGTTCTGCAGTGCCTTGTAAATGGCAAGCATCGCCTCTGATGGCGAGTTGCGGCTTCTGATGCCGAATTGCCACTTGGTGGTCCGAGACTTCTTGGACTTTTCCTTGCCGTGGTGACCCGCTGGAAGGCTAGTCATTGGCTCGGGCTTCTCATGGGCAGCGCGACTGATGTTGGTAGCGCTCTTTGTGTGCGGCTTGAGGTGCCGAGCCGTGGCGTCTTGCTCCTCTTTGGTACGTGGACGGGATGGATCGTCCTCCGCCGTGGCGGGAGAATGAGACTTGTCAATTTGGCCTTTCATGAAGGCACTGTGGTAGTCGGGAAGCGATGACGGCAATATAGCGACAGTAGAGATTGGCGAGCGAGTGTCGATTGGGGACTGGATGGAAGCATTTGAATTGTGCCTACCGGTGGCCTCCCGTGGTGCGCTAGGAGCCATGCGACGCGGCTGGGTAGCTGATGCTCGAGCACGCGTGGACTCTGTCAAGTGAGAAGGAAACGGATAGACTGCTGGGGGAGAGTTGGGAAACTCCGGCTGAGCATCGATGACAGAAGGATTGTTCTTCATGAGGTGGTTTTCGCGCACAATGAGATAGGCGTCCTTGATGGCACTGGGCTCGTCCTTGGAAAGAGCCTCTTGAACATCCAATGGGGCATAGCCCATTGTCTTGCCAAGCTTGCCGACGACACTTACATGAAGCTGCTCTCGCTCAGCGACTGGCTTGCTCGCAGCAAGGCTGTGGGGATCGATGGCCTTGTTAGGGTCGACACCGGTGTCCAGGAAGTCCTCGACGGGAGGCTCAAGGTAGTCAGCCAGATCGGTCTTGAACCAGTTGTTGTTTCTGATCTCTTGGATCGTGATTCTGTTGACCGGGTTGACCTGCAGCATACGTCTGATGAGATGCACTGCACCTTCGGTGAGGTACGACGGGACCGAGTAGTTGCCCTGTGCAATCTTCTTGAACAAGGCGGGAATGTACTCATCGTCAAACGGTAGACGGCCGACAAGCAGCACGTAGAGAATGACGCCGCAGCTCCACACGTCGACTTCCGGACCTGCATACAGCTTACCACTGATGACCTCTGGAGCGGCGTAGTTGGGACTGCCGCAGCTCGTCTTGAGGAAGTTGCCGTCGGTCATGATGTTCGACAAGCCAAAGTCCGCAATCTTCACGTTCAKGTTCTCATCGAGCAGCAGATTCTCCGGCTTCAGATCGCGATGCACAATTTTGTGGCGGTGGCAGTATTCGACCGCACAGACAATCTGCTGGAAGAACTTGCGGGCCTTGGCCTCGGGCATCTTGCCGTGCTTGACAATGTAGTCAAACAGCTCGCCTCCCGCGTACTCGAGCACCATTATGATGTCCTGCTGCGTGGTGATAACAGTGTACAGTTTGATAATGTGCGGATGGCGCAGGAGCTGCAGGTACTGGATCTCGCGCTCGATGCGGCCGGCCATGTCGCGCGTGACGAGCTTGCGGCGGGAGATGATCTTCAATGCGACCTGCTGTCCACTAATGACATGCGTCGCCAGCTTCACCTTGCCGAAGGAGCCCTCGCCGAGTGTCTTGATTACGTTGTATTGTCCGAGGCGGACGGTGGCCTTGCCGGTGCCATTGGCGGCCGGCGTGCGGACCACGGGAACCGAAGGGCCAAGTTGAGACATGCTGGGGACAGCGGGTGCTTGTGCTTGTCCTTGAGCGTGCGAGGCGGGTGGTGGTGGATCGCGAGGGTCTCGGGAGCCGCGGCGTGTGCCCATGGAGAGCGAGAGATCTTCGTCGTCGAGGGCTGACGTCATGCTTTCGGCGGACGAATAAGGAGAAAATGCCGAGACCAATCCCGGGGGTGACCAGTCTAGAGTTGGACGCGCGACAGATGGAGCAGGAACAACACGGACGATGGGGATGGGGATAGGGAGAGGTGGGAGGGGCCCTGACGGCGGAGGGTGGTCGCGAATCCACTCATCAATTGGGATGAGCAAGTCATCTGACGGTATTCGCGAACTTATGGCGATACGTCGGAGGGCCTGTTGCCCGTTTGATGAGTTGGGTTGGGTATGTCTTGTGTTTGTGGTGGTGGTTGGGGAAAAGAGAGTGGGGTGGAGGGGAAAAGGAAGAGAGAGGTGAGGTTTGTCAAGTGTTGGAGAACGTGCCGCTTGCCCAATCTAGGCACCACCCGCATTAGCTTTTGCTTGGGACGTGTGGGGATGCATGTCATACGCAGGGGAGCAGGGGAGCAGAGTCCTTTTCGTCTCTAGCAGCATCGACGTATGTCCTTCTCTTCCTTCTCTATACAGGGGAAGGCATGGGACGATAGAAGTACAGACCATTCGTTGCAGAGATGATCGATTGATTGATCGACCATTGCCCAGAGCAGGCCGAGGACGCGTAGGTCTCGCCTAAGCACAGTGCAGACGGTCTCGTGGCCGCGGAGTTAACTCCAGGATGTGCTGCCTTCAAGCATCGACGAAGCATTGTCCCCGGACCATGCCTTTCGATTGACACAGTGGCTAAGAGAGTCAAAGACCGTTGCCAGTGTACCTGTAACGATTGTCGAACGCACGCCGAAGAATGTACGTCTCGATTCTGGTACATCCATCCCAGTACCTCCATCCTGATCTCTCCATCCAAGCACCTACTTTATACTATCTCCATTTTCTCAGTCTTCAACAGCATGGCATCGTTACCGGCAAGCCCGCTCAAGACAGCAGCTGACTTCGCCAAAAGGTACCAACACTATGTCCTGGGGCAGATCAGCACAGGATCCTACGCGCACGCACACTTCTCGCTTCCCAAATCAATCGCGGACCAGACCCTCGCAGTCTTTGACTCCCACAAGATCGAGCACAACGAAGCCTGCCGCCGTCTACGAGCTTCCCTACAAGCAATCAAGATCTGCAAAGGTAAGACAAACGGCTCAGCTGACAACATGGACCTCGAGATTACTGTGCTGAGCCACACTGCGAAAAAGGGACATCCAAACCTTGTAGGAATACGTGATGCCGATGCTGCCAGCACAGGAAAGAGTTGGTATACCCTCGAGCTTCTCACAGGCGATACATTCGAAAAATACTGCGACTTACTCTACAACCTCCGCCTCAGCCTCGACCGCTCGCCTGAATCCTTCTCTCCAGTCTCCTTCGGTTGGCATCTAGTGCTTCAAGTAACTCAAGGTCTACTGGCTCTTCATTTCGGCGACAAGAACGGGAAAGAATGTAGGAGTTGGCCGATGTACACACACGGCGATACACATCCCAAGAACCTCCTCTTCAGGGGCGGGACTGGCCAGTATAAAGATTACCCAGATGCGGTTCTCATCGACTTTGGTCGGACACAGAAGCTAGGTTCCCATACAGACCGCGCCGCGTTCTTCAGAGCCCAGCACGCGGATGTGAAGCTCGCGATTCATTTCATCGTCAAGACCCAGTGGGCTCGTGACCTCGATCTCAGAACAATATGCTCGGAGATTTGGGAGCTAGATATCCAGGAAGGAGTGGATAATAATCGCATCTTGAAGTCGTGGATGAAGGACCTGAGATTGAGAGCTTTCCGGGAACGAGAAAGGTTGTACATTGCTTTGCACCCCGACGTGATCGAACACTTTCAGCAGGAGATGATCAGCGAAAATGAGCTTTGGGAGCAGACCATCTCCTATCGAAGCCTTTGCGCAGAATGGTGAGTCGCAGACTCCCGCTTGAACCGCAACTAAGATGAGGTAAGTCATCGATTGTAAGTTCTTCTCTCAAATACAGGTCCTTTGACTTCAGCATTATTCATCTCTTTCTGGAGTTTCTGGCTCTCTACGTTCCTCATTGTAGACAAGCACGAGAGCTCATTGATCCAGCTCAAAGGCGCCAGTGAAAAGCACAAAACGCCGAAACACCGGCATAGCTCGAAGCTCTCCACCGCTGACCCGCTTCTTGAGTAATAGTCTCCTTCTTTCCGTTCAAAGGGCCGGACTTGTAATCGCGATTGGCTTGGGTCTGCGCTATCAGAGACGCATTGCTGCAATTGGATCGGACAGCCGTCATTCGTATCCAGATAGCCGTGAGCTCTTGTGCGACCCCGCATGCTCTGCGAGCTTCTGAGCCGCAATGACATAAGGTACTTTTCCAAAGTAAGGGCGTACTGCAAGCGATTGTATAAGTAGGCTTGCCGGGCTGTGGCGAGCTCTTGTATTTCACTGTCCATCAAGGTGCTTTTCTTTTGACCTCCCAATCAGCCAATCGGATTTCAAAGAACCATATCAAAAAGTCTAGGCAGCTCGACATCATGGAAGGAGGTTGTTTCTGTGACGCAGTGCGTGTGAAGAGCACTGGAGAGATTCAAGCAAAGGCGCTCTGCCACTGTAAGTGCATCCCTTACTGTCGGCGAAGTGAACATTCTTCTAACTTACAGCAAAGGCGGAGACTGCCGTAAGATCACTGGCTCGACCTACTCCACAAATTTCATTGTCCCAGGCGATGGCTTCTCCGTGACCAAGGGTAAACCAAAGACCATTACCAAGAAGGCCGATAGCGGCAAGTCCATCACCTCTTACTTCTGCGGCGATTGTGGCTCTACCCTTTGGCGTGACGGTGAGACATTCGGCGACGCGAAGATTGTCAAGGCTGGTATTTTGGACGACGCGAAGGTATTGGGAGAGGCAAAGCCAGTGTTGGAGCTCTATGCTGCTGATAGAATTCCATGGGTTTCAGCCATCGAAGGAGCCGAGCAGAAGACCTCCATGACCTGATTTGACTCCTGTTTGAATTCTGGTAGTATAAAGTGCTCAATGAACAGCATCATTGGCCAATTGCACTCTTCTTGCTTCACGTGTACCAACTAATCGTTTGGCCCGACTTTCCATCGTGACATCGTGTCGTTCGACGAGCGCATCCTGGAAAGGCACGACAGCGCGCAGTGCTTTGGCGCTCCTAGTTCCGATACAATATGCACTGGCGCTGGTTCGAGCATGGTGTAGTTCTGTTAGAGCTGCGGCCTCGATGTTGAAACACGGCCGTTGAGCAGAGACACAGGTGCTTTGGAACTTCACAACGGCAATCGACATGTGACATCCCGCAGGAACGATGAAGATCTCAACTGTCACAATAAGCCCTCAGTCTTCGTCAGTACTCTCCTCAGCTTCCTTGACGGTGTCTTTGAGGGCCTGCAGACTATCAGCAACTTGAATAGATTGTGGTCGTCTAGAGCAAGATTTACCTCTTTGAGCAGCCTCTTCAGTTCATCTTCTTTGGCACTCTTAATGAGCACATGCTCGTCGTCGATGTCTTCGATGATGATGTCGTGGCCCTGCTCATTGTTGATCTTCTGAATGATGGCTTTGATGGATGGATCGCATTCGACCAAGACGCCTGCAGCCCCAAAGGAGTCAGCCATGATACGTGGTGGATAGAGAAGCTGGTATGTGTACCTGCGATTGCGCGTGGCATTGTTCGGATGAGATTGGTCGTTGATGTTTGGAGGATGTGTGTGAAAGAGGAATGAACAAAGTTTCGGTTCGTCGGATTTCAGCTTCGGCGCGCTCTCTCTCTCCCTCTCTCGCATCGACGCGCTGCTTCACACTTGCCTTCTGCATTACAATTACGCCCACACCCACGTTGAAAAGAGACAYCGTTGCGTGGTCATTGGTGAGTACAATTCACTCCTGGTTTCATTTTCCGCGTTGCCTTTTACTGTCAGTATTGTACTCGGTTGCGTATGTTCGTACTCTCAACATCTTTCCATACAACCTTTCAAGCACCATCCTAAACCACGTACTTGGGGAACGAACCATGCAGTACTCTCAAGAGCAACCCGGAACGCCCATGCTGCTGCTATCAAGAGCTGCCCCGAGGTTCTTGTACAGCACAATAGCAAAGTCTTGAATCCATGGCAAGATACTCAAAGGTACCCCTGTACACAGCGAAGCGTGTCCCCGGAAACCGCGGGTGAGCATTTGCAAGGATCACCAATACCGGGATGCGGGAGAGCCTACTGGCGCAAGATAATCTTCAACCTCGCGCACTACATGCTCAGAAGGCAGCGGCCTTCACCACAGCCAATATGGCTGCCGCCGCAGCGACCGCAGACTCCACATCGACGTTGAATCCGACAGCAACTGACGACGCTTCGGGAGGAATTCCAGACATATCCCGCGGTACTCCTATGAAGACATACCTATTTGCATTCCTTGGAGTCGCCATTGTTCTCCTCCTCTTCATAGTCGCAGTTCTCATTCGCAGGACAAAACTGGCGCGACAGCGTTCAAGGCGGAACGAGAACGAGGTCGATCTCTGGGACTATCACAACTCACGCAGCGAAGGCGTGTCACCCGATCAAAGAGAAGAAGGACTCGACGCGAATGGCGAGGCCCCTCCACCTTACGCCCCGCCGCAAACGACAAACGAAGGGACCAACAATACAGCCTCACGCAATCAGCTCACCATACCATCGCAAACATTATCCAGGTTGGAGGCAGGTCTAAAGCCACCAGAGTACGCCGAAAGATCAGGCGGATAGTAGATCTTCACGAATGCGTTGAAGCTCCCTGCGATGGACAAGGGAGGCGGTACCATGAGTCAGTCACTGTCACCGGGACTGTTCGATGACTACAGATGCGTATATGCATATGTGGATCCATGGCAGAAGATGTAAGTAACGCAATCACTGAAATGACTGGCAGCAGCCTGATGTGTGCCAGCAGCCTGATTTGTGTTACTCTGATAAACAACAATCAAACGGGCTCAAAATTGTTTGTACAACAAGCTTCTCACTGCATATATTCCACCCATTCACCAAGCGTAATGAGCACTCGTTATCATCCACACCATGGCGCTCATCACCATCATCTTGACAGTCATTCTCATCGCTACCTACTCCCTCCTAACCCTCGTCCGCAAATGGCAAAAAGCCCCCTCCACCAAACCACTCTCCGTCAACTACCACTTCACCCGCAAATGCAACAAAACCTGCGTCTTCTGCTTCCACACCGAAAAAATCTCCCACATCGCCACAGACACAGACATGAAGCGCGGACTAAAACTCCTCCAAGAAGCCGGAATGAAAAAGATTAATTTCGCAGGCGGAGAACCATTTCTCTACCCAGCCAAACTCGGCATGTTATGCCAATTCTGCAAACAAGACCTCGCATTGGAATCCGTATCGATTATTTCCAACGGGACCAAAATCACGAAAAAATGGTTGGAGAAATATGGTCGGTATGTAGATGTTTTGGGGGTGAGCTGTGATAGTTTCAACGAAACTACTAATATCAAAATCGGACGAGGAACGGGGGAGAATGTCAAGACGTTATTCTTGATTAGAGGTTGGTGTCGAGAAATGGGGATTAAATTCAAACTCAACACTGTAGTTCTACGATGGAATTGGGAAGAGGATATGGCGTCGACGATCACCTTGTTGGATCCCTTCCGATGGAAAGTCTTTCAAGTTTTGCCCGTTGGAGGGGAAAATGATGCTTCTACAATGGAGACGTTGCTCGATCAGCGGAAACGGAATGTGAGAGATGTGTTGGTTAGTAAGGAGCAATTTGGGGATTTTTGTAGAAGACATGAGCATTTGGATTGTTTTGTGCCGGAGACGAATGAGCTTATGGCTAAGAGTTATTTGATTTTGGATGAGTATTTGAGGTTTTTGGATAAAGGGGATGGAGTTGAGAGGGCTTCGGCGTCGATTTTGGAGGTTGGGGTTTGTGAGGCGCTGGCTCAGGTTGAGTGGGATCAGGAGGCGTATGTGAAGCGTGGTGCGGTTTATGAATGGAGTCGGGATTTGGTGGAGGGGGAAGAAGGATGTGGTAATGGCTCTGCAAAGGAGCTTGATTGGTAGAGTACAAGGCTCTCGCAGTCACATCAACAGTTGAGAAGCAGAAGAAGGTCATTCAGAGCATTGTATTCGTGGCATGTAGCAGAGTCGGTATCTCATTCGCACAGCAGTCCAATTGCGATGCATACTAGGACTCTCCTTTTATCCTCCCGATAGCGCTTTCATCCACTCATTTCAGCTTATCGATTCGCATTGCGCGATCCCACACGACTTCCTTCGTGGCGATGTTTCTGTATCTGCGCGAGGTAAATTAGTAAACGCTCTCCCCATAAAGACCTTCAATATAACTTGCAACTGCCGCAGCAGTGCATGGTTCAAAGCCCTCRAAACAGGAGATAACTTACTGACGGATCCGGTGGAGAGGAATGAACTCTTCCTCCTCCGTAGTCTGTATCCAGTCCTCGATCCGCAGCCAAAGCAGCTCATCGACAAAGCGATCCTCATAGCCCACCTCAAAGTTCCGCGTACCAGCGTACTTGGGATCCCAACGTAGCTGGTCTAGAACCTGCTTTCCAGTGCGGAAGTTCGCTGAAGGATCTGCGGTCTCTCCTGTGGTTTGATGATGGACATCTGCGGGACCATCTAGAGCTTCTCCAGGAACTCTGGGAAGAGATGATAGAGACAATCCACGTACGGGAGCCACGGGGACTTGCAGATATTCGTTCGCGCGGAGGAAGAAGTCGTCCGTCGCGTAACTTGATTGGATCTAACCACAAAATCAGTGCTCTCCTCCAGCCAGACTTCGATCAAGTGCGTGGCAACCCTAGCAGTGCCAGAGCGGGATATGATATGTTTGGAGGGTCAACTTACGTAGCACTGGTTCTCATCGTTATTCCTACCAAGGCGATAGTTGTGCCCCAGGAGGTCTCGCGCAACATCGTACACCTTTTCAGTGCCGAAGATTCTGTCAATCGTCTCTCCATCTTCATCCACAGCGCCGTCCATGATGCTGTGAGATCTGTCAGCGCACGCAGTGTGGAAACGCCGGCGTCAGCACGTACAGATTGCTTTCGAATTGGACGCCCATGATGTACATCACTGTTCCGTCTTCTTCTGCTTCATCCAATAGGTAGAACGGCCACACAGTGCCGAACATTCGGCCCTCTTTCCCGAGATCGTCCGAGAGGGTGGCCACCACATCGAAGAATGCGTCCGAAAAGAGGCGTGTCGAACCGGGCGCCCAATAGTTCACCTTGATCACCAYGCAATTTTGCTGCTTGCGCAAGAACGCCTCGAGTCCACCGCAGGGTGAAGCGACCCTCCACGGGTCCTCTGACATGATTGGACTTCGCTAGAACAAATGTTAGACAAGTACTCTCTATGCAGACACGCAGTTTGCGAGGCTCGAACGAAACGGGGRGGCTTACCTGTGAGAACTTTGACCAAAGATTAGATATCATGTCCGCTTCTGAGATCTCGCCACCGAACCACTGGGCAGCTTCGAGAACTTGCTCGGGATCTAGAGTCTGCAAGCGTCTAGAGAGCATCCCGTGGTCATACGCACACTGCAACCATCGATGGGCATGCTGGCGCCACGACTCGACGTCCGAATCGCTTTTCCTATCATGATCTGCGGCAATACGCTGTAGTTTTCGTGCGCCATTGAGAAGAGGGTAGTCACTGTGGGCTGTTGATCCTTGGGGCTGAGTACTGGGCTCTGGTTCTCTGATGCGGCCGTGGATATCGATTGTTTCGCCGACCGCTCGAACCTGGCAATACTCCAGAAGAATGACATGACCATGTGCTTCGACTAGCAGAATCGACATTTTCGCACCCTTTTCCGTCACAGGGCTGGTGGGGTGAGTCCGGGTCTTCACCACGGTCGCCTTGTAGGCACTACCTTCGAAGGCCTCTTCAACCTCGCCCCAGAGAGTCTTTGGTGTTATGTTGGCTACGAGCAGGAGCTGAATTGGTGCATGGGGCATGTGGATTCCCACGACTTCAAGAGACGTTGGAAGGAGGTAGCGTGTGAGACGAGTTGGAGCTGGCAGAGGATGCTCGCAGCTGGGGTGCACGTAATGGCATTTCAGCCGCTGCTCAAAGTCCTCGAGGAGATTGTCCATGTCCGTATTCTCCGCCATTGTTGCGTGTAGGCGGGGTGTAGTATTGCGTGATAGTGTTGATGTCGATGTCGGTGTTGATTCCACGTCGGAATTGTGGTCAATGTGAAGTTTTGAATGCTTGCGATGTTCTTGGATGGACACGGTTGAAATGAACGTACCTCAAGCTGGAAACTGACTGGCAACAATTGACCACGACGCAAACAAACACAGTGATACGAATGGAACGTCTCGTCCATTGACAGCACATTCACTTACGATATAGCATATACATCGACTGGCGAGGTRAAGGATTGATCGGCACATCAATAGTTGCAATCTTTGCGGCGCGCGCAGCAGGAAGAGTCATAACGCGCGGCTATCCCCAATATCGACACCGCTGAGTCCTAGGAGCGGGTACTTGCCCACGGACAAGAGGGAACTTGGAAGGGGGCTGTGCTGTGGGAGTTGAGACTGCCGTCGAAAAGTACGTACCGTCCAGCAGGAAAGTACCTTGAAGATGAGTCAACACAACAGAAGAAGGAGAGGAAGTGAGAACGAGAGAGCTRGCCGAGATTTGATTCGAGGMCGCATCGACCACCATAATCCACAATTCATGCCGTGCACGCCCACTCTCTCTCACGCGCATGACAACGAATGAATGTAGCGCGAGATATTTTCCGAGATGATGCCATGGCGTCCAATGACCGAAAGATGGTACACTCTCATCTGCAATCCTTCAGCTCGGATCACAGGAGGCACCAATGACTGGAAAGCGGAAGGATTGCACTGATCTCTCCCATGAACATCARGTCTCGGAAACAATTGCGTAAGGTACACATCATGTCATGTCACCAGGAGAAAAAAGGCCGAATACCGACCATYACCAAGGTCCCGGCGCCATTGGATCCATGGTGGCCATCCCTGCTTCCAGAAGGGCGGGAGAAGAGTGGGAGGACACAGATAGGGTTAGACGCCATGACGGAAGGAGTCAAAGGCCTTGAAGCTCGCTCCTCACTGTGGGGCGGTGTTGATCCGTGTGTGTGTGTGTGCTATCATCCCGCGACGCTGCCAATATTCGCTGGTCTCATCCGTCCGAGACGGCAAATTCGATCGCGAAAAAGAGTCCCTGGAGCCAGCCAGACAGACAGGGAGCGCCACGCCTGACCATTTGTTGTCTCCAACACCGGACGTTTCCATCTCATCGTGCCTGTGTGACCGAGCACGACCTGTTAAAGACCACGGCGGGTCTCATACCCATGTCCATACCACCCAGCTCGTAGCGCGCTTGATCACCAATTCTCGCTCTCACGCGTGATTTTCCGCCTCTCACCACGCCTTCGGGGCTCACGCGACACGTCGACCGCACACGACAACCCTGTACGATCCCAATGGGAACGAGCACATACCTATCGCCAGGATTCGCGGTGTCGGCTAGTCGCAGCAGCAGCGCGTTGCCGTTGGAGGTGCGTGGATCGCCCTCACCGCCAGAGRGAGAACAATCGCAAGCATTCGAGCGGTAGTCCATGGTCAAGGTCCGCCCCCAGACGCATTGCGATTTCTACCAAGCTTGGAAATCTCGAGCACTATGCGCCGCCATCCACTGCGAGCCACGCAGACCCTGCGCAACGGCAACCCATCCGACGCCCTTAGCTTGATACAAAGCTATGACTCCGACTTGAACCCTTCACGTCCAGCCAAATCCTCCTCCCTAGGCGTCTCCATCGATACCGGACTTCCTCTCGAGCTGCTCAACCGCCTTCGCGCATTTCCTCTCTTCCAGAGCGCGCCCGAGTCATTTCTGCTCTCCATTGGGAAGAGCCTACGGCCCAGCATATACCAACCCGCGCAAGAAATCATCAGAGAGGGCGAGGATGCAAAGGCCATGTACTGGGTCGTTCGCGGCTCTGTCCGTGCAACGAGCAGAGATGGGGAGAGCACGTATGCGGAATTGAAGCCCGGTTCATTCTTCGGTGAAATTGGCATATTGATGGATATACCCAGAACAGCGAGCATCGTGGCCAACATTCGAAGTCTGGTCGTTCGTCTGAACAAGGAGGATCTGCAAAGAGAACTGCCTTCATACCCCGAAGTTGAGAGAGCCATCAGGGACGAAGCGCTGGAAAGATTGGCTATCTTGGAACGCAAGAAGCAGGAAAGGAGTGTCAATAACCATGTCAGCGAGGCAGGGAGCATGCGACCGCCAGCAGCACCGCGTAAACGATCACGTGATTGGTCGGCGGGCGACGTTGAGATGGGTGAGGCCGGTTCGCTTGCAGACGGGGAGGTGATGAGCAATAAGAAGCGCAAATCGCCATCTCCAGGAATCGCGGAAGTCGCGGCATCGAGTGCACTCGGAGCCTCTTCTCTCACCATCAGACAAGTGCTCAAAGAATTGCCATTGTTTGCAGGTCTCCCTTCGGACATTTTACATTTCCTAGGTGTCAACGCACAGCCTGTGACTTACCCTCCATTTACGGAGATTGTCAAGCAAGGGAGAAGCGGACGGGACGTTTACTTCATCATCAAAGGTGATGTGGAAGTCTTGACCGAGGCACCAGACCAGAGTCCAAAGCGCGCTGGCAGCACGAACGGACACGTGCAGGGCCCAGAGCAACTTGTGCAAGCTCGATTGACTGCGGGTCAATATTTTGGCGAAGTCACAAGCCTGAGTCTCGCGCCCAGGAGGACGGCAACGGTACGGAGTGTGACTTCGGTAGAATGTCTGCTAATCAGCGGAGATGTGCTGGACGATCTGTGGAGAAGATGCAGTCCTGGCCTGAGGCAGCAGGTTGAAAGTGAAGCCAAGAGACGCATGAAGGCGGCAAGGAAAGATGATGATGTTGTCATGGCCGACTCAGGTTCTGCGGGTGATGTTCCTACGAGGGTTGACCACGACGATGAAGGTGTCGATGGCGAAGTGGACTGGCGAAAAGACCTACCAATCGTCAAGTTCGACGACCCACTTCCTTTGCAAGATATGTCGACACAAATGGAACCCATCGACCCGGACCCGTTCTTCAACGAAGACTTKGAACACATGCGTGCCAAATCTCGGAGGTCCTCTCTCGCACCACCAGTACCCGGCACCGACGGTCAATTGGGAGGCCTTTCAGAGAATCGCACACCTAGTCCGCCCGCAGTACGCATACATCCTTCTTCGCCACTCAAGCCGCTGCCATATGGGAAATCGCCGGCTTCTTCGGGGACATCGCCCAACTCGCCACGCCGACCCAGTCCACCCCCTACACGGCGGCCAAGCATGGACAGGAGACAGTCCAAACATACACAGGGCCGACTTCCCGACCCTCTACTGAAATCCGTCTTCAAACATCTTGACCTGCTACAATTGATGAAATGTCGTCAGATAAGCGTTCACTGGCAGCACATCATCTCTACCTCACCCGACTTGGTGCAGGAACTGAATCTGTCCATGTACAACAAGTACGTCACAGATGCTACACTCAGAGATGTTATTGTACCTTTTATCGGCAGCAGACCCAAAGAGATTGACATGTCGAATTGCTTTCATGTCACAGACGAAGGCTTCCGCAGGCTGACCGAGGCGTGTGGGGAAACGGCCAGAGTCTGGAAGATGAAGTCTGTGTGGGATGTTACGGGATCAGCGGTGCTTGGGCTTGTGGAAAAGGCCAAGGAGCTGGAGGAGATTGACCTCAGTAACTGCAGGAAAGTGAGCGACACTCTTCTTGCTAGAGTGGTCGGATGGGTTGTTCCAGAAATGAAGCCAGGACAGCTGGCTTTCCAAGCCCCACCTCAGCAACCCATGAACGGCAAGCGAATACATTCAAAACGGCATCCAGGAGCTCTGTCACTTGCTGGACAATACAACCAGCCTGCTCCACCACCCGGGACTGTCATTGGGGCTCCCAAGCTCAAGCGACTGACGCTCTCATACTGCAAGCATGTCCAGGATAGGAGCATGGCGCATATCGCAGTCCACGCTGCGGATCGCATCGAATCACTAGATTTGACAAGATGCACAAGCATCTCCGATGCTGGCTTCCATTCCTGGGGTATGTACGAGTTCAAGAACTTGCAGAAGCTTATCCTCGCGGACTGCACATACTTGAGCGATCAGGCGATTGTGGGCGTCGTAGGTGGCTGCCGAGGTCTCAGAGAATTAGACCTCTCATTCTGCTGCGCACTCTCCGACACAGCTACTGAAGTCCTGGCTCTTGGACTGCCCGCTTTACGGAAACTCGACATGGCGTTCTGTGGCTCGGCAGTCAGTGATAACAGCCTGCGCTGCATCGGTCTACATTTATTRGAGTTGCGTTATCTAAGCGTCCGAGGTTGCGTGAGAGTCACGGGCCATGGTGTGGATAGCGTCGTCGAAGGCTGCCGATATCTCCAAGCACTTGATGTCAGTCAGTGCAAGAATCTTCGACCTTGGCTGGATCGCGGGGGAATCCAACGCGCCAATGCCCCTTCTACAGGGAGGCGCATCAAATTCGATGTCGTTGCGGATGGATCGTGGCGTGCTGCGGATGGGAGATGATTGGGAGGGCGGGTTTGAGAAGGAGAGGAATTTTGTGAAAGCATGTGAATGAAATGATTCCGTTGGTGTTGTTGTTAACCTTGAGCGAGGCGTTTCTTGGTCATGTGGGTGGGTGGATTGTAAGATGGATATTGCTTTCGTCTGGTCATCGAGGATTCTTCCTTTGTTTGAGAGCAGCGTTTTATACCACCATAGGCGATTGCGGGATAAAATTTTTGACTGCTTTCTTCTTCTTCTTCTTCTTCTTCTTGGGTGTTGTTTTTATTGTTGTTGTTGTTGCTGTTGTTGCGTGAGTGGATTTTCGGCTTTGTGTTTTCTTGGGTATGAGTTTTGATGTGGGATGCTTTTTGGTGGTGATGTCGATGGATGTGATATCGATGGATGTGATATCGATGGATGTGATATCGATGGATGTGGAGGAGTTGTGAGATGAAGATGAAGATGAAGATGTGAGATGAAGATGGAGACGAAGATGGGATGGAATGTAGAGAGTCAAAGAGGAGTGAAGCAGCAAATCTCCTCGAACACCTCAAACCAAACTGAAATTGATCACTCATAACAGGAGAAAGAAGTTCAATCAAGATTATTTCTCTATCGACGTCTTGGAGAAACTCCTATCTCTCTCTCTCCCAATGTTCGGATTCGATCCTACTATACCTTCTATCGAAGCGAACGAAGAGGTCCCAAGAACTTCCTATCTACTCTTCATCTTGTATAGACTTTATTTACTAGGAAGCTCAAGCTAGAAGTTATTGTTGTAGTAGAAGTAAGTAATTGATGATGAATGAGCCTTCTCCCGCTAATACTAATACTTTGATGTATGATGATAGAAATTGCCTATCTCGGAATGAATGGATATGTCCTGTATGTATGAACTTCCTATCTACTCTTCATCTTGTACAGACTTCATTTACTAGGAAGTCCAAGTTAGATAATAATAGTATTTAGTAGAAGCAAGTAAGCGAAGATGAATGAGCTCTTCTCCTATTGGATTTTGATGTATGATGATATATACATTGCCGTCTTAGACGGAATCATGTTCGTATGTATGATTTCGCTTGCTTGTGGTTTTCTTTCTATAGCGACTTTTGAAGAGATTAGATTAGGAAGTTGCGATAAGTACTTGAGATGTGTGCTTGCTTGTGGTCTGTAGTCGTGGTAACGTTTTCTTCATTATGATGGGGTTTTTGAGAGGGGCGGTGTTTACTTGAAATAGATTGAGTCGGGTGAGTTGGAGAGGGTACCTATCATTGAGGAATTGTGTAGAGAGATTTCTGGATTGGTATTCWCTATTTGGCTATGACCATACTCTCATCAGTGGCAGAGCATGTCACATGGATGTATCTGTTTGACTCAATCGTAGCTTTATGGCATGTGATTTATTGTGGTTAGGACTTCGCTTTTTTTTTGTTGTTGTTGATGGGATGGGTTGTGAGTATTTACGGGTGAGACTAAGGCTTGGAGATGGGGTGAGATTAAAAGGATGGTGATGATGAGGGCTTTGCTGTGTGGTGGACTTGACGCTTATACCTTCGTTGCTGTTGTCTCTCTACTTCTTCGTCATACCTGGATCGGAGTAGTAACTTAGCTCAACGGTGGACTATAGACGACTTAAGACTGTGTTACTCTTAGAATCCTCACAGAGAGCAGGCAACTTGGATACGAATTTGGATGAAGCCGGCACGAAGACTTACAGTACAAGCCAAGAGTACTAGAATATTTTCATCACTCCAAAGGAAAAAGTGAGGCACAAGAATCAGGAAGCATGCAGTCAAATTTCTTATATCTATCTCAAGAAGAGGCTTCAAATTCCACTCTCCTCAATCCCTGCATTCGAATCTTCCCCATCATCATCATCATCCTCCTCCACCAAACAAAAGGGGCTCCCTCCACTGCAAGCCAGTATTACAGGTCTCGCTGCCCCGGGACATATACATCCATCCCCTTCTCCAACAATATCGTCCCAATGTAGGTAAGGTAGCATAACAACAACGACGCTCCTCTTCCTCTTCCTCCTCTTCCTCTTCCTCTTCTTCGTCCTCCTCTTCTACCTCACCGCCAGGCAAATGCACTTCAAAAAATCCATGCAAAAGTGCGGTGTTGAACTTGTCGAAAATAATTAGCGCAGCGTGAAAAACTCTCCAGCCCCCCAAAAGTGAGGAGGAAGAGGAGAGCACAGCGCGCGCAAGAGTTTGGAAGTGCGAGCAGCAAGTCCGTCGCTAACAGACCGGCTGATAGCGAACGAGCCAACTTTCGACGACCTTCCGGGGAGGGGGAGGGGGACAAAAATCCAATGTATTGAAACAATCGTTGTTCGTTCGCTGGGCGAAAAAGAAGTGTAATTCTTGGAAAATGGCAAATCCAGTGTTTTGGACGAAAGATCACTGCCTCAGTAAAGGGGTTGTGCTTCWGGGTTGCTTGCTTGCATGCTGGCAAGACTTGGGGAACCAGTTATATCCTCTCATACCATCACACTTCAATCTAGAATAGAATAGAATAGATTGAAGGGATAGATAGAGATGGGATTTGGGGCTGGACATCTAGTTGCCACCACGAACGACGATTCCATTACGACGGGTCGTGCCACGCTTGTAATCATCCTCAGACTCGCTCGAGCAATCCGACTCATCCGAGTATCCGCATCGGGAACCTCCACAGTCGAGCTTGACGCGGCCGCCGGCGCGAGTGATGCCGTAGCGTTCGCAGGTGCAGCAGGAAGAAGTGCTGGAGACGGAGCTTGGGGTGCTGGAGGCTGAGCTGCGGGAGCTGAGGGATGGGACATCGGAGCCGGCGTCGGAATCCGAGTCGGAATCTTCCTCCTCGGAGTCGGAGTCGACGTTGGTGCGGGAGAATTTGGCCGTGAGCTGTTCGAGAGTTGGGGCTGCGAAGGCTTCGGTGCGGACCATGCGGGTCTCTTGAGGCTTGTAGGGCTTTGGGGAGACGATTTGGGACTTGTCCAATGGGCGACCTTTGGGGACACCACCGTTAGTGCTCACGCGGCGGGAGTGGCGAGAGGACTTGGAGGTGGTGGTCTCGGCTGGCTTGCCGGCGGGGATGTCGAGGGTGTTGAGCTTGCGGCCTGTGGTGGGCTCGGTGACGGATTCACGGGCTGGGTCGTGCGAGACGTGGTAGCCGTCGATGATGTAGTAGTACCAGTAGCGTTGGCCTTGCTTGAGGGTCTGTCCCTGGAAGCGGAAAGTGCCCTTCCAGCCACCAGACTTGGAGGAGTCCTTGGAGAGCGGGAGCTGGCCGTTGTAGTTGTCCCAAGATCCGAGAAGGTGGACGGTCTTGCAGTTGGCAGAAGTGCGGAGGGTGAAGTTGAGCTGGATAGCGGCCATTTTGATATTAAGATTTTCTTCTTTTTATTTCGCGGGGGGGTATATGTTTCTTGAATTGTCGGTTTTGTCGTGAATATCGTGCTGAGCAAGCAAGAGTTGTAGTTTAGCTGTAAAGAGTCGACCGGCGACTTGAAAATGGTAAAATATGTGGTGATGGTGGTGAGATCAATTATTAGAGGGTGAGAGATTCGCGAAGAGCACCAGGCCCTGGGGTAACGGACAGAGAACAAAAAAAGGGGAGGATAAAAACTGAACAACAACTCTCGAGATTGACACACTTGCTGAAGGAAGAAAAGAGAAAAGGGTCTTGCCTGAGGGAGCGACGGCGACTATATGCCTTGGGATCAGGGCGAGCTTTCGCAAGCGTGTGGGCGTGTGGGTACGACCGACCTCCACCAACACAGCAGACATGCAATGCAATGCAAGCTACCGACCGCCCACTATTGGAAGGGTGCAGGCCGAGCGCGAAGAGAAGTTGATCGGGTGGAGAGGCAGAAAGGTTCAAGGGAGGGACGTCGAAGGACAGCGGTTCGTTGTGGTCGCTGATTGGCTCGACTGTGATGCACCACCATCACATTCACCTGCACGATTGGCTAATGCAAGCCCCGAACAGGGAAGGTACGGGCCTATCCTTCCATCACCATGCTTGTACCAGCTGTTGGAGGAGAGCCAGACCTCCATCTCTCGCCGTCAAAGCTTGGGAAGATGCTCTGTCCCGGTGGTTGAGATGAGAGCTTCTCGCCGGCCGGAGATGCTACAGTGCGATCCTTTACGAAAAAGACGGTCTGTCAGTATTTGAGGGCTGTACGAAGGGCGGTTATGCAGGCTGTATATTGCACAGCTGTAGGTAGCTATGGACCAACAACAGTATTCGTAATGGTTGCGCGGGGAAGTGGATTTCACGCGGGAGGAAAGAAAGATGGCTGGCGAGGTACAAGGATCGGGCTTGTGATGTCGCGCACATGGCGGGCGAGTCAGAGCGTGCCATGCCAGAATTTCACAAATGTAGCACAGCGACGTAGTGAATACCGAAGCGATGAAGATAAGGAGGTGGAGATGATCACGATTTGTCCATTGTAGGTGAGAGATGGTCCGTGAGATGGTCGACGGTCGACAGTCACTGCACACCGCAAATCGACTGTTGTTGCACCGTCTGCCTTTTTTCAGATGTGTGCATGCATCTCACCAATCCAGCTACGAATGGAAGCAGTGGAGACAGTWGACAAGCTCACAGTCGGAAAGGTGCAGATACAGGCATGCATTCAACGCACAATGCAGTGCAAGGCTTGAGAGATCTTTGATGTGTAACCGAGCCACTCATCCACATCATTACGCATTTCCAAGACCACCACCTTATATCACCGGACTAGAATCCCTCCTCCTCAGCCTCAGCGTTAGCAGCCATGATCGCTTCCAGCTCATCTGGACTCAGCGTGCTCTTCCTCTTCCTAGGTCTTCCTCTGATTCTCGTCTTCTTCGCCATTGGAGATGTTGAAATCATCTTTCCGAGCGTGACGTCTCCGGGCATCTTACCCAAAGTGTCGTCGTCCCGCTCGTCGTCCATGGCTCCGTCTAATCCGTGAAGAGGCGCAGGAGAAGTTCGCTTGGTTCGTGCGCGCTCTTTCGCTGCTTGCTCGGCCTCTTCTTGAGCAACGCTAAGCTTTTCCGCGATTGTCATTTGCGGGACTTCGAGCTCCTCACTCTCGTCTTCAAGCTCTGGAAGGGCAGGTTCTGGCTCCGTTGCCTGTTTTGGAGGAGCCTGTGGCGCAGACTTGCTTGAACGGGGCCGCAAGTCGAAGAACTCGGGCGGTTCCAGTATATCGCGTTTCCGCTTCGGACTACTCATCGGCCGACTTGGTACCTGCTCGGGAGAGGCTGCTACCAAGCTTGCCTCGTCGACGCCGGGAAGCGCGATGGAGCTCGTATCACTCTCCAGCATGCTCTCCTCCGCATCCACTTGCTCGGCGGCTCTTCTTCTCCGTGTACCAGGAGATACTAGACCCATTCCCCTGCGCAGATCATCAATGTTGAYGGTGTCGCCCGTGTCCATGCGTCGTAGCCAGCCTTCCATCATGGCCAGCACATCATTCCAACGCTTCTCCATGTGCTCCCATCCTTCTCGCAGTCTTGTAATCTCATCCTCTCTTACTTCCACCTCCTCGATAGGCACGAAATTTGGATTCGTCAAGATGGTCTTCATGTGTGTTAGAATCGACTCCATGTCCGTGGAAAGAGCTTCGTATGATGTAGGTAGAGCATGCAATAGACTGCTTCCTGTCCTCTGTTTGCCGTTGCTCTCGGCATCACYGCCCATGCTGCCCAGCGCACTATCGGGATGCCTCTTCGCATTCGCCGGCAGTCCCAAGACCGTCTTCATCGTGCTCAACGAATCCCACAACAGACTGATCAAGCCATCGTTCTCATCACTGAGACTCTGGCTGAGCTGCGTCAGGAACTCGGTCGTCTCCTGCTTCAGACTGTACTCCGGATCATCCAATCCATGCGCCGCACTCTCCCCCGACGCCTTTCTGACCGACATACTCGGCGCCGTCATTCCCACCCGATTCCCTCTTTGCTGACCCTGTAGATGCGTCTTCAAGCGTGCAAGTTCCAAATCACGTTTCCGCACATCGTTTGTGCACTGCGTCTTGACCTGCGCCAACGTCGTCTTCAACTTGGCCGTCTGATCTTGTAATGTCTTCATCGCCCGTTCGACTTTCTTCAGTTCTGCCAACGCCGTACGTTCCGAAGCCTGTGCTTGCGCGGCAGACCGAACAGACTCATCGTTCTTGACGTTGAGTCGTTCAAGGTCTTGCGATTTGCGCGAATCCTCGGCTTTGAGAGTCCGGATGGTGCTGKCGACTTGTTCTCGTTGGTCTTTGGCACGATCTTCGCGAAGGATCAGGTCGTGCACCAGATTGATGATCTGCGCGCGACTCTCCTTGGACGGCTTGACAAAGTCGATGGGGTCGCCATTACGGAGGAGTCCGCGGGAGAGGAGGAGGTTGTTGAGGTATGTCGACGCCGTTCTCAGGCTTTCGTGGTCCATGGCGGAGGGTAGATGGTCTCTGGCCCGTGATGCGATCAACATCAACAACACGGAGTACAATACACGGAAAAGTGAGACAATGTCGAGTCGAGTGAGATGATCTACATTGGTTTGTTGACGGTTGCCAGAAAGATTGTTTACTTGTTTCACGCTAAAATCGATTGATAATCATCACTTCTCCATCTTTCTTATTGAAAGTTACCGCACTTCCACTCTCTCCAAACTCGACGAGATTGTTGAATGACTTTCTCCGCATTATTGATGAACCGACCGACACATGACCCAGTCTGCATGGGCATCGCCGCAACTTCACTTGTGTATGGTATGACAAGGCAAGCTTTCTTGCCAACCTTTCGTCCGTTTCTACCTGCTCATACAGCGTGAGAATCTTGGAAACGGCAGACTCGTAGCATTTCCCGCATTGTCCACACCGCTCCAAGATGGATCTTACGATATGACATGTCGGCGTTGGTGGAGAAACGTGTCATACAAGGATCACACAAACTATGTCTGTCCGCCGCACGCTGCTGCGATCACGACGTCCGACCATTTCCAAAGATATGTGCTCACGATCAAGAGTGATGCCCATGTCCGCACATGGCCTTGATCCGGGGCTGTACCATCGTTGACAATGATCTGTACATTCTCACTCCAGGTGCCCACGACTGCCGACTTGCTGGCCTGCGCTCGCGGTCAGGGTGGCCTGTCTTCTCACGAAAGACCCAGGTTCCATACCAAGCTCTAGGACTAGGGTTCCCGCACTTCATATACGCTGCAGCGATACGTATCCAATGCATCAAAAAGGTAAGATAGAGCTTGTGTGCCATCATCATGGATTGCTGCCAACTCTCCCCGTCAACACCACCACCTGCCATGCCTCGCTGGATACGATTTAAGAAAGAGAAGGAACCAGAGTTCCTTCCAGAGCAGCGCCCGGTAGCTCGCGCAGAATTAAAAGACGGCGCATTGAATATGCTAGAAGGTGACTTGGACGCTGCCTTTACCTCTCCCCAATGGCCCGTCTCGCCGATAATCAACAATCAGAATGGAAATTCTGCCCTGCCGGACTCCGTCGACTCCACGCCTAGCACAACTCGATCTTTTGCARAAATACAAGGCAATCACAAAAAGTCCGTGCAGCTCGTCTCTCCCGAGGATTCACATAGCGGAGACTCTTCGATACAGGCCCGACCTTCCGATCTTTCATTCCTGCAATTTCGTCCCACAGAGAACACAAATTACGCTCGCGTTTTCGCCCGGGCGGTTCTGGAAGGATATCGATCCAACCTGATATCCGGCGTCAGCCAGAGAGATAGAGTTCTAGCCGAACGAGTAGTCCAAGGCGAGGGCAAGGATCTGATATTTCGACCAGCGTACATTGCTACAAACACGGTCTGGAACGGCCAGGATCCGCGACTTCGCAGAGCCACGCTCACGCATATCTTGGGAATTGCCAGCGCGGACTGCAACATCGATGATTGTCCCTATCGCGGTAGCTCCTGTGTAGGATGTGAAGATCCTCAATTTGGAGTCTTTGAAGGCTGCCGACATTCGCATGAAAGTCCCAAGAAATTGGGTTGCGCAAATTGTTGCGTAGGAGCCATATCCTCGGATTGCTCTGTCAGGAGTGAGAGGAAGGATTCCAAGGACATTCATCGGGAATCCACTCTCCGGCCGAGAGAATCTCGCGTTATTGATCAAGAGCAGGTCATACGACAGAGGGAATCTAGGGCATTTGTTCCTTCTTTGGTGGATAACCGACCGAGAATGAGGAGCTCGCATGCTCTATTCCAGGACTTGGCACCAGTATCGGAAAGTCAGAAACGTGCGGCGTCGAAAGTCGGGCCTGTCCTCAATCAATTCTTCGTCGGCGATCGGGATGGGAAGCCCAATGATTTTGATATTTGGATGGCGATGAGGAAGAGGGCGATTGATTATGATCCGGAAATGTTGGAGATGGAGTGTAGGCTGGCGAAACTTTGGAGTAATGTTCTTGAGGATGAGCGTGGGAAGCAGAAGGCTGTGGCGTTTCGCAATGAGGGAGCGGCGGAAGTTGAAGGAGATCGTCCGTAGGCGACATTCYTCGGAGATGGACGTGGATGTCGTGCTGGTAGGTGGATTACGATCGCATGCAGTTGAGGATCTGCTGCGCTTTGTACAGAGATCCAGAATTGAAGTCAGTCGCCGCATCTGCTTCAATCCTTTTCACGCTCCCGTCTTACATCGCCGGAAGCTCCCTGGCGACTTCGAGGTTGAACCAGACCAGGTGCATTCTGCTTTCTGACTCGAGAAGAATAGCGTTCGTCCATTGTTGTTAGAGCCTGCTTGGTGATGCTGTGTCGGACGGCAGATTCATGCCGCCTCATCATCGCGATCAACAATCGCCGAAGCACCGCTTGAGTAGCCAGAGTCTGACCGTACAGAAGAGTCAATCGTCCTTGGGGTCGCGCTGCCATTGCGGTGTTGATCGCAGACATATCCTACAAGGACTGTTTTCTCTTGGATTGTATGTCCGCGCTGTGATCTGGCAACGCAGGGGTCGATGGCATGTTTGTAGTAGAGACATTTGCAAACCGCGTATTTTTCGAGCACTTGGATGCACATGTCTGTTGGATCCCGTCGAAGATGATATTCTTCAGAGAGGTGATGTTGTTGTTGTTATGAAAGATGTGGCATGAAACGRCGGTGTCTTCGGAGTAGCGATGGCATGATGTGTATGTGTCTCCCGGCATCGATGCAAAAAGACGGAAAAGAAGTACCGAGAAAGGTACAATGCGAAAGGATTGCTGATCAAAGCGTGGCCTTGCATGAAATGGTACTCACCATCGAAGGCTCGGCGATGCCATAGGCTCGAAAAGTAATGTCATCCGCTCCCCTCCCTCGCGGGACTCCCGGGGGAGACCGACCCATCCTTAGGTAGTAGCATAAGGTACCTGATAATCGTGGACACCACCCTCATCATCAACCAACACACACATCTGCCCTTAACTTACCATGATGAGTGAGATGCGGCGGAAAAACGTGGGAGGACTACTCCACACTCGTCAGCGCACGTGTTTGATCGACTGCATCCAAGATCGGGGCTTTTGAAAGAAACCTACTCTTTGGAACCATCGCCGCCAGAGGGATCCGGGGTTCCGAATTCCGCGTTGAATGAGGATGTGGTTTCGGATAACTCTGATGACAGGCTGATGATGAAAGTCGCTCGGCGGCAGTGAAGCCACAAAAGCAGCCACGATCTAGAGATGTAGTGGATGATGCATGCATAGATGCAGATCTGAAACGATGCTCCCTTTTTTCTATTCTCCCCCATTCTCGCATACCACACCGTTTTTTCTCGTTACCAGATGCTTCGTTTTGGTGGGCTCATCGCTCGGATGATATCCTGTGGAGGCGGCGGGCATTTCTGCAGTCGAAGACGAGACTTCGCTGTGTGAGATTGTAAGATGGAGAGTGGAATCTTAGCTCATGTGCCTAGAGGCCAAGGCAGAGCTGATCAAAAAATCTCCGATTTGATGCTGGTTGGAAGAAGGTGACATGCATCGAGGCAAGCAGTGGCTTAATTTTGGCTTTCAACACGCGAGATTGAGATTGAGGGCGGATCCTTCGGACTTCCTTTCCTTTCCATTTCTCCCCCTTCCACGTCAATCAATGCAAAATTGGTACAACGAGCACAGATCGTGTATTTGCAAGCAGTCATCGGTTGGGTCTGATCCTTGACACTGACTCAATCAGGCACAGCAGGACTGCTGATGATACCTTACATGTACTTTCACGCGCTGATGACTCTCACACAACATTCTGCGCCATCACTACACCACCAGCATGGCAACCAGACAGCGAATCATAATTGACTATTGGCAAACTCGAGAGGTTTATGACGACAGCGATCTTCTCCTTCAATTCAACACAAGACGCGAGGTTTTGGCGGAGGCGAAATGTTGTATTGCATGATACTTTGCTACACCCACTTACTGCAGCAGGTCATCGTGTAAGCTGATTTTATCCTCATCAAATGAGAAGTCACCCAACGCCGGAACTCCTTGCTATGCTCGCATGAAATGTCACCATCCAAGCTTCAGGTCGTGCCTTTAACAGCTGTCTCCTCTTCCTCGGCTTGAGGTGGCGGCAGAGACCTCGACGGAGCCGGATTGAGGATACCAGCAGCGTCGATGAGAGGCGCAGAAGGGTTGAGCTCGAGACCAAATCCTGGCTTGTCAAGCACGGAGACATCGAGGTAGCCCTTTGTTGGGATTGGTTCGTTGAGGAACAGATTGCCAAAGACRGGCAGCACACTCTTCCCATCCGCCGAGTTCGCCAGGTATTCTTGGAACGGGCTGTTGGCTTGTGACACGACAAAGTGATACGAATAAGGTCCACTGGCGTGAGGCACGACAGGAAGATCGTACGCCGCCGCCATCGCCGAGACTTTGAGCAGCTCTGTCATGCCACCAACCCACATCACATCTGGCTGGAGGATGTCGACATTCCGGCCCTCGATGAGCTTGCGGAAGCCATATCTCGAATACTCATGCTCTCCCGTTGTGAATTTGAGCGTTGGGTGTGCACGCTTGATGAGTGCCTGGCCATCAAAGTCGTCCGGAGACAAGCACTCCTCCCACCAGTCGACATTGAACTCCTTGCACTTCTCCGCAAGCTCGATTGTGTATTGGACGTTCAAACTCATGTAGCAATCCACGCGGAGCGGGAAGTCGGGACCAACTTCTTCACGCATCTTACGGATGTACTCCACGTTCTTCCTCATTCCTTCTGGGCCCTCACCAGGACTATATGGCAGTGCAACTTTGGCACCGCTGAATCCCGCAGCTTTGGCAGCTCCTGGCGCTGGGCCAGTGCAGTAGAATTYCAGTCTTTCTCTTGTTGCTCCACCAATCATCTTGTACACTGGCTCATTGCGGATCTTGCCTAGAAGATCCCAGATTGCAAGATCGATCACTGAGATGACGGCAATTGGGAGACCTTTACGACCGTAGAACATCGACGCGCGGTACATTTGTTCGAAGAGGTTGTTTGTATCCCTTGGATCTGAAGCAAGTCAGCGTGGTTCGTCTCAAGTTCATGCTATGTCCTACCAGCTCCGATCAAGAATCTTCGAAAGTGTTCTGCTGTRAGCCAACAAGCTGGAGGTCCACCAAACCCGGTGGCGAAGCCTTTCGTGCCATCAGTGGCCTCAATCTCCACGCAGAACGACCCTAACACGTTGATTCCCCAACTCGTTCTTGATGCACGGTATGCTTCATATCCAGACATGGGCGTGGAGATTTTGGAATCGATCAACCAGTGGCCACCTTTGACATTGTGATAGTCACCGCCAGATCCCACGCCCTGGATGATGAAGGTCTTGATCTCTTTAATCTTGGGGAATGTTTTAACAGAGCCATTCTGTTCCGCCATACTGGCGACTCGCAATTCAAGTGTTGAAAGGTGGGGTTTGGCGATTGACTTTAGAGATACAGCGTCGAGTGGTGTGAGAGTGAGAAGAAATGATCAGATCAAACAAAGGAGATATGGCCTTACAATCTATACCTCCACAACAGTGGAAGTGAGTTCGCTGGCGCAGAGCAACGCAACGACAATGTACCGACACCCGGAGTGATTGTGAAGAGTGGACTCGGTCTCGCCTGATGGCATCGATGAGTCCCGCATGTTTTGCTGGGTGAGGGGTAAATTTCCAGGTACAAAACGTTCCGAGCGCCTTTCCCCTCTCGCTCTTCTTTCCACCGAGCTACAAGCCACCGTTTATGTTTGCCTTGCAAATGCTCGGCATAAGCCATGAGCTCTATCGTTTCACCGAGAGTCAATGGCGACACTTCGCCAACCAATACCGCGGATCGACGGGATCCCGATGGCTGGTCTGAAGAGGAGGAAGAGGAAGATGTCGGTGATGGGGATGGGTCCCGAAAGCGAAAACGACCTATGAGTGTCAGCTGCGAGATGTGCAAGACTAGAAAGGTGTGTCTTTGCATGTGAAGCCGGACTTGATGGTACCGAAGTGGATGCATTCTAACTTTCACATGCGATAATTTAGGTGAAATGTGACAGAGGCCATCCTCATTGTGGCTGGTGTGTTCGCAATGGCCAAGTCTGTGAATACAAGGAGAGGAAGAAACCTGGGTTGCGAGCGGGATATGGCAGAGAACTTGAATCGAGACTTGGTAGGTGCAGAGTCAACTATCAAAGAATGACAGGACAGATATTGATGCGTTCCAGACAAACTCGAGGGAGTTTTAGCAAACCAACAGCATCTCCTTCAACAGCTCGCAGACCATTTGCCCTCCGCTCGGAGCAATGTTTCGCCCAGCAGTCAATCGCATAGTGCTCCTCAAGCACAAAATGCAATGTACATGCAGGCGCCGTATACCCCTATGCAATACAATCGATTGCAGCCCCATGGGAATGAGRTGACTCCGGCATCACACCGTCATAATGATTCCCAGCACTCGATCCAGTTACCTCCCATCAATTCAACCGACGCATATGCTCCATCGAATCCACCGTTGGAATCGCCAAGTCTGAATCTCCCTGGAGTCTCCCACGACGGAGCTATGCGAGCGATCTCGCAAGATCCGGTATGACTGCACAATGAATATCGTTTCGTTGGTATCTGACATGGTGCAGGACTTCCCACCATATGACTTATTGTATGCACTTACGGATCTATTCTTCAAACACATCAATACATGGTGTCCAATACTGCATCGTCGTAGTACTTTGGACGCACTATTCGGCTCCTCCAACTTGGAAGAAGCGGATCGAATTTTGCTTCATGCCATCGTAGCAACGACTCTACGCTTCTCTACAGATCCAAGACTGAGTGACCCAGCTCGAGAACGATATCATGCTACGTCGAAACAAAAAGTGCTTTTGTACGGTCTGGAAAACAGCTCGGTGAAGGCACTTCAAGCATTGGTGATCCTTGCCCTAGATATCATTGGTAATTCAAATGGCCCTCCCGGGTGGAATCTACTGGCTCTTATTACCAGGAGTGTGGTTCAGCTGGGCCTTGCTGTCGAAACCACATCGGCATCAATTGCACCTCTTTACCCGTCCATCTACACCCTCCGTGCAATGGTCCTTCCAGAGTCGACTTCATTCATCGAGGATGAGAGTCGACGACGTCTCTTCTGGATGGTCTACTTACTAGATCGCTACGCCACAATCGCTACAGCTTTCGAATTTGCTCTAGATGACAAGGAGATTGATCGAAAGTTGCCCTGCCGAGACGACCTCTTCGCTCGCAATCAACCCATTGACACTAGATGGTTCCAAACGGAAGAAGGTGAACAACACAATTTAACTGAGATGAATCATCCTGAAAATCTAGGGTCTTTCAGCTATTACATCGAGATCCTAGGTATCCTCTCGCAGATCCACCGCTTCCTCAAAAAACCAGTCGATATCTCCGCTCTCTCCGATGTCGAGCAATGGCAACAACAATACCGTCAACTCGACAGCAAACTCAACAACTGGAAATTCAGCCTCCCAAGCGAATACGGCAACATGTCTCGCCTGTTCAACCCCAATGGCGGCAACAAAGTCGTCAACTGTATCTGGATAATGCTACACATGACCTACCACACCACGGTGATTCGCCTACACTCTTCCGCCGCATACCCAACAACCAGATCCCCAATCTTCACACCCTCCTTCTCCGCCTCCCAACGCTGCCATACCGCCGTTGAAGACATTTGTGCACTGTGCACATATGTTCGAAATAACAACATGCTGACGCGTCTCGGACCACCTTTCGCCTTCTCCCTCTGGGTCGCGGCTCGACTTCTCCTCGTCCACGGCTCCACAATCGATCACCATGTCCATACTTCTTTGATCCCTCTCGTGGAGACATTAAGGATGATGGGAACATATTGGGGCGTTGCGGAACGATACGCAACACTTTTACAACGAGTCATGGATGAATTTCAAGAAAGCGAACGGGCGCCTGTGGGCGCGAACGGAGTGCGAGAAACGCCTAGTACGGTGCGAATTTTGGCGGATATGAGACGGTGTGCTTACGATTTGGATTTTCTGATCTCGAGGCAACCGAGACAGATTTTGGGGGTTAATAGACAGGGTGCTGGTGCTGCTGCTGCTCCTGGGACGAAAGGGACTACTACTACTACGCCCGCGAGGACTCCGGCTGTGCATGAGTTGGAGTATTTGGATGTTTTTGATTTTTTTAATATGCCTAGGCTTCCTGCTGTTGGGGGAGACGGTGGGGTGGTGGGTCATGGAGAGGTGGGAATTGAAGGGTCTGGTGGGGTTGTTGGTGCGGAGTATCAGACTTTTGTGGATTGGAAGGGGGTTGCGGAGGGGGGCGGAGGTATGGGGAATGATTGGTTGGTGCAAGGTTGAGGAAGGGGAGGATTGGAGGGTGTGGTGTTTGGTTCATAGGTAGGCGGGAGCGCCGTGATTTTGTAACGCAGAGATCAAGAGTGCCCCCCTTCTCCAGCGTAAAGTACATGTAGTCAAAGGCCCTGTCATGACGATATATTCCAGGTAAATAACTTGTCCGCGAAATTCCACATTTTCAACGCCATTTTCCCGGTGGTTCCGCTCTGTTCCCTTCAGGCAAGCAAGGTCAGTGCTTTAGGGAGTKAATATTCTGTACTTTAGCTAGCGTTCCGCTTATTGGAGCCAATCACGAATATAACCATAAAGTACCATGTACTTTCCTCGCTCCGCAACTCGAGCTTTACTTTCACGTCCTTCAACATCCTCAATTAATTCATCCTCTCTTCATAACATCTGGATTTCGCCTATCAGCAGTACCCCAGGTGCGTTCTGTTAGACGGTGGCGTGATGCGGTCGCGGAGCGCCTGTCCTGATCGGAGCTCTGCTGTCACTTGCGCAAGTCTGTCCTCGTTGCTCGCACAACATGAGACATCATCACTTCAAGACACGCTCATCATTCTAAGCATCGAATATGCGATGAATGACAGCATGTGCATATCAAGTTCCTTCTGTACTCGCCTCTCGTTCACTCACCATCAAGATGATCTGGTGTCGCCGACGGTGAAGAATGGAGGCACATTGGTCGCCTTCACCCGATCGATGGCTGCTATACATTTGCTTCACTTCCGACGGGCCATCATATCGTTTCGCAGACAAGAACACTTGTCCTGGTCGCTCTCTGATCTTGGAATATAAACAGAGCTTTGCGACTAAACACACTCTTCCACCCTATGTTTGGCGATTTTCGCTTACCACGCCCAAGGCGCTATACCGACGCCATATAACTAGTTAGCCCAGGTGAGATGATCTTCCTACTGCTGTCACTGCCTTGTCCGGAATTACACCGGGTAATCAAGCCAACCCCCTAAAGAAGCCACGGGACGAGGTGGGAGCCTCCGGTCAGTGCAGCCTACAGCCAATGCATAGTCACAGAGTGCAGAGTTGCTCCAGCCTCCTTGGCATGGGCTCCACATGGTCCTTTATGCTGGAGAACGCTGTTAATAGCGTATAAAAAGCCCTGTCTAGGGGCACGCTACTCCGGAGGCGATATGCCCGTGAGCCTATACCGGGAGGCGGCGTCGAGGAGACAAACGAGCTAGTTGACTGTGATTGAAGTTGCCAAGATATACACGCATAGATAAGTATGCATCTCGTTCTGCACCATGATGCTTGTCTTCGACGAGGGAAATTGAATTCCAAATCTGTCCAGAACATCCTTTTCATCCCAGTACAGATGATGAAGACCATCATCTCGACTCTGCTCTTCGCAGAGGCAGCCATTGCTTTCCCATGGGTGTCTGAAATCCACGGCGTGGACTCATCCATGCTGCAAAGACGCCAACAAGACCCCGAAGGAGCTGCAAGTGTGGCACAATGTCCGTTCAACGCCAATCATGAACCTGCCGTGGCATACAACCCCAAGTTTCCATACAATAACGCTCGAGATGGCAAGAAGGGTGACGGAAGAGGAGGGTTTCGTGTTCCGGCTGTTGGAGATGATGCGCATCGCTATATTGCTCCCACGTCTCGGGATATTCGTGGACCTTGTCCTGGATTGGTAAGTCTTCCCCAAGACTGTCAATGTGAGGTTTCTGCGGCGAGGTGAGCCTTTCAGGAAGGTCTCTCAGGAGTCTGGTGAACAAGTCTACTACTCCGCTATCTTGAAGCACAGAGGCTCTGTTGGCAGAGCAGTCTCAAGATCAGTGCAAAGGGGCTTCAACACCTTCGATCTGTTGGAGGGATACCCTCACATTGACAGATTCGAGATTCCACAACAGAATACCATAACATGAGAAACGTCTAACTTGTGGCAGAATGTTGCAGCGAACCACGGCTTCCTCGCCCGAGATGGTGTTTCCACCTACGCCGAGCTTGTCGACGCGTGCCAGAACGTATACAATGTCGGCTACGATTTGGCCAATGTCCTGGCATTGATAGCCCTGCAAGCCGACGGCGACCTCATTACTCAAAAGATCTCCATTGGATGTGATGCGACTACTCGAACGTCCATCAGCCCGATTTTGACGGGTAGTCAGCCGGGTCTGAATGGCCATAATAAGTTTGAGCAAGAGTATGTTGAGATGGTTCCTCTCTCGACATTACATCCCAATGCTGATATTGTCCAAAGTGCCTCACTTACTAGAAATGACTTCTTCACGCATAACGGCGACAACTTCCGATTCAACAGCACGTTGTTCGAGATGATGACCGAAACGACTGGCGGCAACTTCGATCTCGAAGGGTGAGTAGACAGTAAAATCGACGTCTAGCATTCATCTAGCTAATGTTCAATCTAGCCTGGCTCTATACCGCAAGCAACGCTACGACCAATCCAAACGAGACAACCCCAACTTCTACTTCGGCCCTCTGAGTATCCTCCTCTATGGCGCCGCCTCATTCCTCTACGAGCTCTTCCCATCCGGTACGCGAGGCTACCGACCCGATTTGGAGACCATGACTGCGTTTTTCGTGGAGGAGAAATTCCCTGACAATTGGACGAACCGCGTGGTTCCTTACACTACAGCACTCGCCTCGCAGGAGATTTTGAAGATGTATCTGCTTCATCCCGTGGTGTTTGGAGGCAATACCGGAACCGGTAAGTTGACTTGAAATTTGTATCGATCATGGCTGACGCTCAATGATTGTGCAGGGTCATTCAATGCCATTCCTAGCTTTGGTGCTATCCAGGATGGGAACATCTCTTCTGCCATTACTGTGCAGCAGACTACGTGTTTGATTTACCAGCTTGCTTTTGGATCGGTCCCGTCGAGTTTGAATGGCGTTGTTACTCCTACCGTGGAGGCTTTGGCTTTTGCTGCAACTAAGCTTGGTGTTGATTTTGATAATTTGGGGTGTCCGATTGCTTTGACTTAGACGGGAAAGGCCTTTCTTGTCGTCGTGGTGGGTGAAGAGAGAGCGCGTGGAGAGTTGCGTGATGTGCTGCGCTGAGGATTGACAGCCAAGGACGTGGCGAACTTGCGCTGATGGTTCTTGATAGTGTAATCCCTGTCCAATCCRTGCTGTAGAAGGGTTCGGATGAGGTCGGAATGAGAGTCATTCAATGAGACAAGACGCCTCCCGTCAGTCATCTTCATACCGCTCAACAAGCCCTCCATTTGGCTCCCTACGGTTTCGACGAATGTACAGCTGCTTCCAACAGTGCTACCTGTAATCTGGCCAACAGGAGTTCGAGGATGGCCCCGGGTCTACGCGGAGGGCCGTCGATGACGACCTGGGCGTAGGATTTTCCCATCTTGCGGGATGAGCGAGGGGGTGCATGGGCGTAAATTTTTTCCATCTTGGGAATTTGAGTGAGGAAGTGCGGGTGATGTATCATTCATGGGTGGGGGAACGTCGACTTTATAGTCACAATCTTTGACGAGAAAGAACGAAAGTAAAAAGACGGAACCAGGCGGATGAGCTTGGCAAGGCTTGTTACCAATAACGACCCATCATCTGTATATGGATGGGTTGTCTCGAGTACCTGGTCTGAAGATACTTTGATCCCAAGTTTGCTGCTTGGATCAGAAAAGTCGTGGACGCCGCTCTGCTGACATCCGTACCAGATCCACTGTGATGAATCTTTGTAGTGCCATGCCAGCATCCAGATCGAAGGATATAGGATGGGGCATGATGATGAAGTGAGACGATTCCAGGTTGGAAGGTGGAAGTGATGGTGGGGTTCTCGTAATATGCATCCATGGAAGTGGACCTGAGGTTCCTTCTCGGCTTCACGGGCCGAGCTCCGCTTCCCTCCGACATCCCGATCTTTCACGTGGCATCATCATCGCCGCTGCTTCAAGGCCAAGCTGGCCTGTTTGTTGGATCAACATCGACAGACATTTGCGATTTCTCCATCCAACATCTTTCGCATTGGATGATGCTGAATTGTTCGCCTGATTGCGACGCACCATTCATATCGCAATCATGAAGCGACCAATCCTCCCTTTCCTGCTGTGTAAGTAGTTGCAATCCCCCGTCATTCTGAGTACACGGAGATGAAATGCTAATCCCCTTCCCTTGCCAGTACTCTGCTTCCTCCTCGCCGTCACCTTTGCTCAAGAAGCGGAGATTCTGGATGATCAGGCGGATGTCCGGGTGGTGTCGGCGGACGGCAGGAAAGTGCGACATGAGCGGGTCATGGTCAATGGCGTCGAGGAGGATGTGCTGGTCGATGAGGAGGAGGAGAATGGTGACCACGGAGGAGGAATGAAGGGACAAGAGGCTGTTTCCTTTCAGGATATACATGGCAAGGGAAGAAGAGGACAGGAAATGCTGCGAGCCATCCCGCCGCCCGTTGTCTCGAAACTGGCCCGGTTAGTGCGCAAACCGCAGGGAATTGTGGGATCACTGGTCTACTACGCCAAGGAGGCGTTTGTCCTGCTGTTTATGAGCTCTCCGGTGCACGATACCCCCTCCTCCTCCTCGATGGCATCCACAGATCTGGCCAAATCCTCCCCCATGCTGGCCCAAGCGGTGCAAGTGCTGGAGGAAGGATGTCAGGAAGGAGACGCTGATGCCATGTTCCTGCTGGCCGAACTCAACTTCCACGGCAATCATTCCCATCCGATCAACTATGACGAAGCCTTTCGACGATACCAACAGCTGGCGCATCTTACGGGCAACAGCACGGCGCAATACATGCTCGGCTTCATCTACGCCACGGGAATCGCTCCTTCCATTCCAGCCGATCAGGCCAAGAGCATKCTCTACCACACTTTTGCCGCCGAACAGGGCAACACGCGCTCCCAGATGACGCTCGCCTATCGGAAGATCTCGGGCATCGCCTCTCCGCGTAACTGCGATGAGGGTGTGGGATGGTACAAATCCGTCGCCGACAAGGCTATTGCTTACTACCGCTCCGGACCACCGGGAGGCCACTCGCTCCAGCGGGAGGCTTATCGCATCGCGGATGAACATGGAGGCGTCTTTGGCGAAGGTGCCAGTGTTGCTTCCGCTGGACCCAACGCGAGGGTGGGCGGACCCACCAGCGATGCGTATGCAGATGTTGAGGATGTGTTGGAATACCTCCATCTGCAGTCCAACAAAGGCGACCTCAAATCTACCTTTGGTCTCGCACGTCTCCACTACGACGGCTCCAGAGGATTGAAGAAGGATTACAAACTCGCCAAAACATACTTCCTCGAAGTCGCACGGGAGTACTGGCCGAATTCATCCAACAAAGTCCGCAAAGATGTCTCCGCAGRAACGGAGAAGTTCGCTTCCAAAGCCGCCGGCTACCTGGGCAGAATGTTCCTCCGAGGCGAAGGCATGGCACAATCCTTCCCCATAGCACAGAAATGGTTCACTCGGGGGATCGCCAGTGGGGATGCTCTCTCGCAGTACAGTCTGGGATTGATGCATCTCAACGGCTTCGGGGTGAAGAAGGATGTATTGAAAGCTGCAGACTACTTCGCAGCCGCCGCCGATCAAGATCTCGCCGTCGCACAAACCCAGCTGGGAATCCTTTTTCTCGATCAGGGCGATACACTCACCGCGAGCAAGTACTTTGAACTTGCAATTAGAAATTCACACATCGAAGCTCTCTATTACCTGGCCGAGATGTTCGAAAAGGGCATTGGAAGGGAGAGGAACTGTGGTGTCGCCGCTGCTTATTACAAGATCGTCGCGGAAAAGGCCGAGGTGGTGTGGTCTTCCCTTGCGGAGGCGACCAACGCGTATGAGGATGGAGATGTACAAAAGGCCGTCGTGGGGTATCTCATGGCTGCTGAACAAGGGAGTGAGAACGCGCAAGCCAATGTCGCATGGTTACTCGACCAAACCATCCCCAAGTGGAGCTTCATGCATCTGTTGGGGAGGAAGCAGGGATCGAAGAGGCTCCTCGGTGACTCCAAACTGGAACTCATCCATTGGACTCGCTCGGCCAAGCAAAGCAACATGGACAGTCTGGTCAAGATGGGGGATTACTACCTTTCTTCAGGCGGTAAGACGGGGGAGGAACAGGCTGCTATGTGCTATCAAGCCGCGGCCGAGGGTCTATTGAGTGCTCAAGCCATGTGGAATTTGGGCTGGATGTTTGAGAATGGAGTGGGAATGGAGAGGGATTTTCATCTCGCCAAGAGGTATTATGATCAGGCGTTGGAGACGAATCCCAAAGAGGCCTATCTTACTGTCAAGATTAGTTTGTGGTGGTTGAGGTGGAGGAGTTGGTGGAATGGCGTGGGACCCGAGTTGGATTCCGACGAGGGGACGAAGAAGGGACGGAGGGGTTTTTGGGAGTGGGTGGGTGATTTCCTGGATGCGGATGCCGAGAGGTGGTATGAGGAAGGCGGGGATGATTGGGAGGGTGCTGGCGGAGAGGGGGGCATGCCAGGAGGGGATTATGATTATGTCGAGGGCGACTTCGAGGGGGAGGTGTTGGAGATGGTGGTTTTGGGGAGTTTGTTGTGTGCGCTTGGGGGTTTGATCTGGTATCGGGAAATGGTTCGTAGGAGGGCTGCGGAGGAGGCTGCCCAGAGGGGGAATGGGAATGAGGGGGTTGGAGAGCAGCCGCAGCAGCAGCAGGGGAATGGTGAGGGAGGGGATGGTGGATTGTTTCCGCAGCCGGGAGATCCGGCTTGGAATGATTGGGTTGCTGGGGGCATTGGGCATTGAAATAGAGGTTCGTATTGATTCCCTCGTTTATATTCGAATGACGGAGTACACGATGTCTGCAGCGATCTGGATCTTGGTGGTAGGACTTTCAAAGCGAGTGGAGAGAGAGAGTCGTATAACTACGGCTGCATTGATGTAATGAAATATTGATGGTGCACTTGCTGATATCTTATGGAAGAGCCAGGATTCGTAGAATGTCCCTTACCTTACCTTACGCTCGGGAACTTACGCTGCTGTTGTTTGGCAAGCAAACTCCCGGTTATTGGCCGCTAGTTCATATGTTGAATGTCTCGACCTCCAACGCCAAACAACCATCAGCCGTTCATCAAACATCAAACATTACATTGAAACCTTGACCTCAAATTCTTCACATCGATTCTTTCACTTTCACACACTCACTTCCATTGACCATGACGACTCAAATCAGCGACATGTACGAACCAGAGGGCGAAATGAACATTCCCGAGCTACAACAGAACCTTCGCCAAAAGTACCGTAACGTTGGACCAAAAGTGGAGCGGATCTGGCGAAACTTCACCCCGAAGCAACGCGAGGAGGCCATGCGTGAGACGGTGGGCGATGGCAAAGTTCTCAAAAACTCCCGCGATCCGGGTCTGTCCGGACTGAAAGACTTCCTCCCAGATTGGAATCTCGAAGATATTACATCAACCCCGGAGTTTTTCCTGGACCGCTTGAAGTTCCGTGTGGAAGCCGACTTGCATCGGCAACACTTTGAAGGCGTCAATGGAGGACCAGGCGATCGTGAGATCATCCAGGCTGGCGCTCGGAAGATCAATGACGGCCTCGAGGATCAGTATGCTGCATTCTTCATCGATCTTGGCAAGCATTACGGCAGGTGGGCGAAAGCGAATGGAGCTGAAGGACTGCGTGCTTTCGAAAGTATGGCGGCTCGGACGGGCCTCGTTGTCCCGGCTAACGAGGCACGTCTCCTTATCAGCAGGCAGGAAACGACATTCATCTTCTATAATACTCTCATTGAAGACATTCTGGAGATGGATTCCGATAGTAGAACTACAGACAGATCTTCAGTCAGGAAGCCGACCAAGCAGACAGTCAACGCAATGGCCAATTTGTCTATTGCGCCGAAGCCACTGAAGGTCTCCATAGCAGAAGTCATCGCCGAGGCAWCAGAGCAGAAGGTAAGCCAACGAAAGGCAGATACTGCGCAGGGAGATGTTCTCAGACATTGCTAACCGATTCACCCTTCGCTTTCAGGTGGTAGCAGAGGATTATCTAGAGCTCCTCCGCAGCGAACCAGTCGTTCTAAACCATGCTGTCAACATGACAAACAGTAGCCGACCGGAGCTCGTCCCTGACGATCGAGGCCGTATCCTGCCAATGTTCACCGACAAGTACATTAGCATCGCATTCTTCGAGGTCATGTGTAATGCAGTCAAGTCCATCGTCACATGGGAATACATCGTCCGTCTGCTTGGTATGCTGGAAGGAGAAGGTATGAACGACAAGATCAGACGGCCATTACTCGCCCAGGAGCTTTCAAATGCATGCCATATGGAGTACCGCCGCGCCCAATCTATGTTCAGACGTCAAATGTCCTGCCCCTTTGGCGTGGCTTCCAAGAGCTTCAGGCGTGTAACGACGGGTAACACATGTAAGCTTGCCATTAAAGGCCAGCCCTCGGATCATACCGTATCCAATCCTCAACTGCACTACATCCTCCGTCTTTGTCACCCGGACACAAACCACAAGGATGCGGCACAATGGATTCAAAAGCTCGATCAGCATAACACAAGGCACTCGGATGATCTACAGAGGCTTACTGCGGATCAAATCCTAGCGCTCGGAGATCTGGCAATCATCGTGAGCTTCATGCATACCTTGTCTACTTCCATGACAATGGTAGCTGGGTCGAAGAAGCTTGGTCTGTTGTTTACGGGAAGGACGGCGGATCTGGATACCGAGTTGACTCAGTACAAGGCAGAAGCTGATTTTGGTGACCACTTGGTGCCTTCGGACAACCTCTTGGAACCAGGTACAGCTGGCAATGCCCTACAAGCGCTTGATGAGTTTATACTTGAGCGTGCTGGAGCAAGTCTGGGGTCCTTGTACGAGGATGTGCTGCGCGAATGTATAGGCGACGTGGAGAAGAAGTGTGCCGACGTGAAGCTCCGTCTTGAGAAAGACAAACAGCACCAACAGCAGCAATACGTCCCATTAAAAGCAGAGGAGCCGAAACCAGCCAGTTTCCGCGCAGAGCAACGACGAGAGAAAGCGAAGACACGACCAGTGGATGAGAAAAGCGCCTACGACATCACAGCCATTACGCCCTCACAAATCGCCGCAGAGCCCGCTCCGCAGCTCAAAGTCAAAGCATCCACAGCCGCAGTCTTCGCCACCCTCTTCACCAAAGACCAGGCCCGTGGCTCGGTCTCCTGGGCAGATTTCGCTGGAGCAATGGCGGATTTGGGATTTAGCGTCACGCCCAAGTATGGCTCCGTTTTCACGTTTCACCCTCCGGAGTCGATGGATGCTTCTCGTTCTCTTACGCTGCATCGTCCGCATGCTTCGGAGATTGAGGGGTTTAAGTTGTTGATTTTTGCTAAGAGGTTGCATAGGAGGTATTGCTGGAGTGCTGAGACGTTTCTCGTTGAGTAGGTCTAGGGATAGTACAAGGACTTGCTCTCGTTCACCGGGCTCCCCGCCTTTCTATCAGTTATTCACCCTCAACTACTGCCGACAGCGATCGTTCAACTTGAAAATCTTTGACTAGATCAAGACGCTCTTCCGACTGATAGAACCTGCAACAGATGGCTGTAGAACGAGTTAAGCGAGGAACCATCCGTTGAGACAGAATCCTGCGCAAACAAAATTATCGTTGACCAACAGACACCCATCTTGCGGCTGMCATCATCAGCGATTCCCCCAGCTCTGACGTCTCAAAAAACACACGGCACGAAAAAGGATCGTCACGGCCTCACGTCATTGAGCCGTCCAGTATGGGGTAGGGTTTACACTAAATCTCCCGAGGAGAAAATACCTGCAGCTACATGTATACATGTGTCTAGCGATGGCCAGTGTTGATGTACTGGGTTGGTGTATTGGGTATGTTGCCTGGCCTTTTTGGTTCGGAACGCAGAGTTCCTGTCTTGGTGGAAGGGTTTTATATTGAGAGAGGTCCAAGACACAGTACAACAGGATGGTTCTTCGATGTCGAAGGTAATTCTTGCGGTGCGGTGGTTTGTGAGAATGTTTTGTGATATCTTATCAACGCCAGAAGTAGGTGGTTTGTCAACAAGAGCAAGCAAGGTAAGAGCGTCGAACAATTCGACAACGAATGAATGCGGACCGGTTTTCCCTCTCGAAAACGAGACTCATCAGCGCAAGGTTACGGCAAGTCTAGACTTCGTCATATGAAACTCAGTTGAGAAATGCAAAGTTACCCTCCGCATTAGCTTTGAGTTTAGACGGTACGCTCAGTCTGTACCGGATCGACACCAACCCATTTGATGGACGGTCGACGGATGTTGTCCTCATGTAAATTTTTCTCATTCACATCTCTTTTCCCCTTCTCGAAATCTGGGTACTTGATAAAATTGTTAACTCCTTACAGATTCTATGGACTAGCCGACGCTCCGAGGCCTCCCTCCAATGGCGCAACTCGCAACTTTCTGACATACGTGACGAAGAGCGAGATCGTCATGGTAGGTTTTGACTACGTCCGAACATCTCTAGCATTGGGCAATCGGAAGCCTCGGCAACGTCTTGATATTCAAGATCTACAAGACCGTCAAAGTTGGAAGTCTATACTATCGAAGGCTCCCTCTCGGTACTTGAGATACATATACCGAAGGCAGCTTCCCCTTTCAATTGGATAATATTCAAGAGCCTTCGCAATCACTCTACTGCAATCACTCTCTCCAACAACCAGTACATACACCTCAAGGAGAGTTTGCCAAGATGAAAGTCCTTCACTTACTCACAACGACCATCCTCGCTGCCTGTGTAGATGCGCGCAGGCGAGTGACCTTCACATCCTCCGCCGCCAATGGCACTGAACTTGTGGGATATCACTACGCACCCGCTCATCAGAACGGACCCGCACCAGCTGTGATCATCGCCCATGGTCTCGGAGGTCTCCAGTCCTCTCGTCTGCAACCCTACGCCGAGAGATTCGCCAAAGCAGGCTACCACGCCATGACCTTTGATTACCGCTACTGGGGCGAGAGCGCAGGTTCCCCTCGCAACATCATCGACGTAAAGAGCCAACAAGAAGACTACGCCACCGCATTCAGCGCCGTCAAGAAATTTCCCCGGCGTCGACAAGAACCGTCTCATAGTCTGGGGAACTTCTCTCTCCGGAGGCCACGCCCTTGAACTCGGAGCCAAAGACTATCCCGAACTCGTCGCCGTCATCGTTCAGGCCCCTCACGTCAACGGCCCAGCCACAATCTCCGCACTCCCACCCGCGGACATTCCCTCAAAAATCGCCGCCGACGTTCAAGATTCCTCAGGCGCAGGTCTCGGGCAATCACCCTACTACATTCCCCTCGCCAACGAGACAGGTCAACTCGGCCTCCTCACCCAAGCGGGTGCCGTGGAAGGGTACCGCTTCATCCAAGCCGACCCTCCAGCTCCAGGCAACGTCGCCGCTGCTCGTTTCGTCACACAACTCCCCTTCTTCAGCCCGGATTCCACGGCCGCCAATAGCAAACTTCCAACTTACTTTGCTGTTGGATCGGTCGATAATGTCACTCCTCCAGATKCTGCTATTGCTTTGGCTAAGAAGATGAATTCTGAGCTGCATATTATTGATGGTGCGGGACACTTTGATGTTTACCCGGGCAAATTTGCTTATGAGCAGAATATTGCCAACCAGATTAGTTTCTTGCAGAAGAATGTACCTCTTTAGGGAGTGTGTGATAGTTTTTAAAGGGGGTGGATGTGAGAGGCGTGAGAGTGTCGATGTGTATGAGGCCGGAAGTAGTGGATGAAATCAATATGATACCCCTGTGAAATTGCATGGCATTGCTTTTCTCGCATCTCTCTCTGCGCAACCTATTCAGAACTCTCTTCAACATCGTCTTGCCCAGCAGATTCTCACCCCCACTGCTCTTCCAGCACATCATAGCCTGCTCCGCCCCAAATCGATTCTCCCAAATTCGATCAAATGGTCTCGCCTCTACCAGTTCCCACTCCTCAGTCGCCAGCAACTGCATCTTWTCATCCATCTCATCATCCATCTTTATACTCGCAACACCCGTGCTTGGAGTCAAACTTCAAGATGTGCCTCCCATTCCCCGAGTCTGGCCCGTACCATCGTCCTTGATCGAAGTCCCCAGCTTTGCTTCCTTGGAAAAGCGATCTTCAAAAAATCCTCGCTGCGGTATCTTGATCACCGCAGTCTAATGCTTTTATGGCACATCATCATGCGTTACTTCACGCATTTGTAAGCTACTCCAGTTGCGGGATTGGTGAATGTGGAGAGCGATATCACTGATATAGCCAGCTAGCTAGCCGTTGTCTCCGTGGTCCTTTCGGAAAAGATAAGGGGGTCTTCTTTGCAGGACATGAAAGTGAACCAATGTGTCCCAAATTTTCCGCGAGCAATTGATCAATTGAATTTTTCAGGTTCAGGATCTCTGCACTCGTCAATCTTCCAGAGGAACATCCAACTTCTCCATGCAGGTAAAGTGTCGAGTGATTTCTGGGGAGATAGCAAGCCAGATCCATGCGTTGCGAACTAAAGCTGGGTATCTCTGAGATTCTAACTTCGCTGATAGGGATTTGCTTCAGTAATTGGACTTTCAATCTCTCGAATGACGGCCACGAAGTCTCATGCAATACCTTCGCGGAGCTTCATCATCTCTAGCATCGTTGCGTTCCGATATATCGCCAACAACTCCATCAGAACCGACAGAATCTCGCGGTCTCTTCAAAACTGTTCTCCCCCTAGCCTGATCATGATTTTGATTCGCAGTATCCTCCTTATATTCCAATTCCGGCGACGAATTTGGCGATCCAACCAAAAGAGCATCTTCAGCAACCCAAATATCTCGACAATAAGTACAAAGTTTCCTTCTCCCCCTCCCATCCTTCCGACTCTTCTGACAGGGTTTCGTGGAATCGCAAGGTGGTCGATTACTGTACATTCTACTCCTCTCAAAGTCCACCAACATGACTCGTCCAGAAATCTGATCGTAGAGAATATTTCGACGTTCAGGATCGCCGTGGACGACTTGAGATTTGTGGATATCTCTCATAGCGGACATCAATTGTGGTTTTAATTTTAGAGCAAGTTCTTGGGGTTCGGTTTGTCTTCTACGGTTTAGAGAGTTCCCGGACCAGGAAAGGAGTAGTAGATGGTGGAATTCTTTGCCTTGAGTTGATATGACTGGTTGGGAAAGGCGTAGAGAACCACAGTAGACTGGTATAACCTGGCCCTGAAGACTTTGAAGCTGCTTGTATACCGCGACTTCATTTTGTAGCCATTSGTGATCATTTTGGTGGAAGCTTTTTGCAACGAGACTGTGTCCAGTCTTCATGATCCGTACGGCGTACAATTCGCTGGTTCGACCGCTTTTTCCAAGAGCGAGTAAATTATCTTCAATAGGCTTGCTTGCTTGTAGTTGTTCAGAGAGGAAGTGGGCGAGTGGATCAGATGGAAGTTGAATGAGCGGGTCGCTTTCAGATTGCTGGTGGTCATGCACGGCCTTGTTAGGGCAAAGATCATGCCCAAGACGATCTCCTTGAAGGAAAATTTGCGAGGCACTCGTGTGTACAGAATGTAAGATCCATGTCCGCGTGCTGTGGATGAGCCTTGGTGGAGTGTACTGGGGCCCACAGACCGGAGTCGGACATGAGTGCTGGAGGTTTGAGCGGTTGTGTTTACAGTTTTTTGTGATGAAGCACAAGTACAGAGTTTTGATCTGCAGATTCGACACGTATTTAGGATGAAGGTATACGAATGTCTCAGTCAAAGATGGTGGGCGAAGTTGGATGGCGCAGCAAGACCCTGAATTCATGCCTGAGGCAGACATTGTCGGAAGATGGAAAGGGGTTGCGAACACACTGCGACATTTACTGCCAAAATCCTATCTCAGGAGGGAGTGAGTGACTATGAGCAAAGCTCATTTTCGCATTGCGCCGTTCTTTGTATCTCAAGATGAATAATGATGACTCATACGAAGGTGTTCATTTGGCTTTATGAGACATCTTCTTAGGACTTAGACCACTTGGGTTTAGGGTGACCAACGAGGCTGCGGGCGAGGTTCGAGGTGTTACTACGCCCATCAAATCACGCATGTAGGCTGGTGGGACGCGCAAGGCTCTTTCCTTTATCCTGCTACTAGTGCTCTTACAGTGCGGAGCAAACTCCAAACCTGTCGTCGGTCTAGTATATATTCAGGCTCTTCCATGTGCGGTGACTATGGTTTCCAAATTCTGACCATACATTGACTTATCACATCAGACATACCTTCAACCAACACGATGTACTTCAAAGCGGCCACCTCGATGCTCATGATGAGTCTGGCTTTGACACCCACTATGATCAATTGCGAACCAGTGCGTGCACTAGTTTACCGCGGTCCTACCGCCTGCGATGGATGTCCCGAGTCACTCCGTGATCTTCTTGTAGCCACAATCCCCAATATCAAAGTGGAATTCGCAGGTCCGAAGGAAAAGGTCAAGATCAACGCCAAAAGTCTCAAGGGTGTTAATATCTTGGCTCAGCCTGGCGGTCCAGGTACGTATGGGTACTTCTCTGGCAGTGCAGCATCTCAGAGCTGTGCTATAATACCATTACTAACGGAAGCGTCACTAGATCTCGACGCAGCGTGGCGAGAAGCGAGACCTTACGCATCTGACGTTCGTACCTGGGTTGCTAATGGTGGTCGATACTTGGGAGTCTGCTTAGGAGCATTCCTCGCAGGACATGATTCTGGCTTTGGTTTAATTCCTAAAGGAGACAGAATTCAGCAAGAAATTACTCGACCAAATCCACCAATCGACGATGGGTCCGACATCGTTACTCAAATCGACTGGACTTTTCAAACTGGTCGGAAAAAGGGAAAGACTGAGCGACACTGGGCGTACTTTCAAGATGGTACCACGTTCATCAGATCTTCCAATTCCCCGGCTAAAGTGCTTGGGAAGTATGTCTCTAATGGAGATGTTGCCTCGGTGCTTAATTCCTATGGTAAAGGCTGGGTTGCGAATATTGGAGTGCATCCTGAGGCAGATCAAAGTTGGTGTGAGTTTGTGTGCATGGTCGATACCGATGGATCTCTTGAGTGAGCTGACCTAGATCACAGACGATGATGCTGGGATCACAAACCCAGAAGGTGTCCAGACTGAAATCGGCCACGATATTGTCAATGCTTTGATGGCGGCTGGCTCGGTGCGTAAAGCTACAGCATACTGAAATGGTCATGCTTGATGGGTAGTTACCGGCGTCACTTAGTAACGGAGCTGAATGTCTTTGTTGACGAAAGCAAAAAGAGAGCGTGTAGAGCTAAGAGACATATGGCAACTTGAACCCAGCACCTTCGTATATTGCTTCACAAACGCTCCATCATCGCTTTGCCATTACGAATCGCTCAGCTAGTATTTTGCCATCTGAGCCACCCCTGTTTGAGCCCCTTTTTGCACCCACCTTTCAATATGAGATGCTTGAGCAATATTTGTGTCTTCGACAGCGCTCTTCACCACTTGATAGGAGAATCTACCGGTGGAGATGGATCCAATGGCTCTAAAACTGGCCTCTTCGCCGCATGTCTTTGAAGGCTTTGACCCTACAGCTGGTCCTCGAATCGAAATCCCGGATGGATCTTGACGAGGTTTACGGTAATTTGGTCCGTGTTAAGATAGCCCAGGTGAGGCTCTAGTAAAGGTGTGCACATTCTTCAGACATTCAGCGACCTTAGGCACGATATCTACGGTCTCGACAGATGCTAGAAGGCGGCCATCGACAAACTTCATAACGAGGAATGCATAACCCCTGACGACGAAGTCATCGTAAACCTTCGGTATCCGTATGATAGATAGCTGGATCTAGCAGTTTCCGAGGCCATCTGTTGATTGAGATGCTTCTTCCACATGAACACGTCCAAGTTTGATGACGGCAAAGTTGCTGAATCGTCATGACTTCTGGATGAGTGCCAATGTCGGCTGATGTCGCGCATCGTGCACGCAGGCGATTTGCATAAACTCGTGGAAGAGCGACATATCGAGCATGAGGTACCCTGGAGATTCCGTAGTAAGGATGGAGGATCACATTATCATCAGTGGGTACATTCGGGTTGTAAGAAATTGTAAGTACCTATGTTCATGATTACGGGCGAGATCTCAGGCCGAGATGACCTATGGTAGTCTTAGGAGCACAGACGCCAGGTGCGTTACGGCTGAAAGAAGAATAACGCAGCAGTCTGCGCACCTGAGACTATGTGTAAGAGAGCCAAATTGAACTTGCGAGAGAGTCAACGCCTTGTAGACTTTCGACATAAATGCATACAATGGACCTCGAGAAATCCAGCCTTGCCCAGCATCTTTCTTCATCCAAGTATATAGTTGCATTAATCGGGGCGGGTATGTCTGCACCCTCTGGTATCCCAACATACCGTGACGCGTCTTCCTCATCCGGTCTTGATACTGCCTGGTACGCCACACGAGCTGCATCCCAAGAACATCCCGAAGCAGTATGGCAGTACTACAATGCCCTTCGCCGAACGGTGTATCATGCCTCGCCGAATCCCGCTCATTATGCGCTTGCACGCCTTGCTCGGTTGGATGACAATTTTCTGGCCATTACACAGAATGTCGACGGTGGGTTTGAGCATCTCATGTAGCTGAGATCTCGCTACTAACATCTCTTGTGCAGGTGATTCGCAGAGAGCGGGCCATTCTCGTCAATTAGCAGAGCTGCATGGCTCGCTGTCCACAACGAAAATGCTCCAACGATACATGCGACCTCACCATATCACTAGATGACTCTCGCACTCCAGAACCTGAAATACCCCGAATATGTCCAGCCTGTGGTAACGGGTTATTAAGGCCAGGTATCGTACGATATGGAGACCCTTTACCGCCTCGTCAACTGGATATGGTGGAGCAATGGTTTGATTCTGTTCCTCAGGTCGATTTGATGCTTGTGATTGGGACTTCTGCAAGGGTTTTCCCGGCTGCTGAACCCTACCACCAAGTACCAATTCATGCCTACTTTCCTCGGATACTCGAAACTTCTGGCAGAAGCTTTTCCTGTTCCATTCCGGATGGGCCATTGATTATGCAGGATCATCTGCGCTTCCCACGTACCACATTAGACGCTGCAAATTTCATTGTCCCCCCAAACGCTCCGGGCCTCTCGATGCTTCTGGAAAGTGGACGTGTCATCGGACTCCAGTAACCCGCTCCTGCTTCAGATGTTGGGCTGGTTAGCTAGCTAAAAATATGCATCTCGCAGTCGACACAAGCGGATCCGTCCAGGATACGCCGTAAGAGCGATACAGATGTGCTGCGAAGTTGCAAACCACCTTCAAAGGGACTTTGTGCTGAGAACATGATCAACCTACGCTCTGTAGGGCCCTTGAACACACATGCCCAATGGCCAACTTCAACAGTGTGCAGATCTGTCAAGGACGACGGGACTGTCAGTGGCGTGTTAGAATAGGAGATGAAGAGATGGTGATTATGTTGGCATCCCGATCTTTGGCGCAGGCTCAATTATCGTCCAATATGCAAGTGTGAAACAAGAGCAAATAGCCCTGCTTCATCAACGACTCGGCAGTCTATTAGCCAGCCCATCCTCAAGGATCTCATCTACGCTTTCTCATCTCCCTGCTTCCTACCAACACCCACGCCCTGTTTCTTTTTCCTGCCCGTTCCCAACCTCCTCAATCTCAGCAGCCGCTTCAACATCTGACACAAACTGCTCAGATCCAAAAATCAGAACTCTCCAAAAGTCCCTCTTCCATAACCCTCTCCCGACTCCCCGGCTTCAAAATACCTGCTTGATGACAATACGCCGAGGGTCCAACATAAGTCGTAATATTCGGAGATTGTCGACACGGGAAAACTTTCTCGCGACCATCATCCGCAAATCCACAGCGTCCACAAGGAGTTTTCGCCGAATCAACTTGCCATTTCGCTCTGTAGAAGGCTCGGAGCTGTTTATAGAATGCCACGAGATGAAGCAATCTATGGTCCATCAGCTTTCCCCTCTCTCTCTCTAATGGAATCAAGGACAAGGAGGGAGGAACTCACGAACAAACACCACCTGTAGTAACAGCTACCATAATAAGCACCCGATGGCCCACCCCATTGGAGATCCACCACGCTTCCCCAGAATCCCAGCTGTAAAATCGCCGCCCACACAATGTCTCCGAGGAGAATCCACTTCTTTTGGCAGTGGGTCTGGGGGGAAGGGGCTTTGGCATAGGCGAGGAGATCGCACATGGTGAAGAAGATGCTGCCGAAGAGGAAGTAGATTGTGATTCGGACAAAGGGGTAGTGGTCGAAGCAGAAGAGGAAGAGGAGATTTCCAAATGCTGCTGTAATTATATGGAGGCGGCGGAGGGAGTAGATTGGGTGGCCGTTTTGCAGGGTTGACGAGGGGGAGGGAGAGGGAGGTTCGATGCGGGAGGCGCGGTCTACCCGGAGATGAGGCATTGCTGTTGAAGTGTGATTGTGGTGCGATGCGTGAAGGGATGATGATATGGTGCTGCCCGCTGTTCAAGGATTTCCGGTTCGGTGAGTGTCTGTCCTGGCTGTGAATGCAGAGAGCGGTGCTGACTTGTGGAAGGGGATTTAGTCTTTCTTGCCATGGAGATCAGGAAGGGTATGAACGATTCGAAAAGTGTGTGAGACAGCTTCCAACGAGAAAGGACAAGAAAAGAGGTTATGGAAACGCAATCTGGCTGTGCCTCATGCAAATATTTACTGGTATCTCGAGCAATTTTAGATCATGCTGCATGAGGAGAGGTACTGGTGTAACAAAGCGGCTTTTCCTTTGGTCCTGATCATCCGAAAGTGTAGAGACAGGCGCTGTCTTGCTCCCTTCCTCTCCATCTGCCAAGGGTCAGACCGACAGGAAAGCTCTAGTTTGTCAAAGTCCGRGATTTGGAGCCAATGAGTTGCCGCTTGGAAAGGCACAGCCATTCTCGTTTCGAATGCTAAGCGCCGGCGGTAGGTCCTGGATGTCGGCGTTAAAGTGGTTGTGCTAGAGGGCTACAACGCATGTTCAACACTGAGCAGAGCAACGTGTTAGCATTGATGCAGAGCATGATCGAAAAATAATATTGGATTGCCTGGTGTGTCGTTATTGAGAAGAAGAAGAAGAAGAAGAAGAAGGAGAAGGAGAAGATGGAGTGAGTCGAAGTAACCGGTTCAACTTCGGCGCACGGACAACAAGTGGGGCCACAACTTCCTCCACTCATCACCATAAACATCCACAAGGTATGCTTTTCATTCCTCCATCATCATCAACATTCAAACTAGCTCCACGGATTGGTCTTTGCACGCTCAATCGCAACCCTCGTCGCGTCATCAATATCCTCCCTTGGCAACCCAAGCAAGTCGTTGGAAGTGCCCTTGCTACTCTCCACATCACCACATCCATCCGGGAAGAAGATCCTCGAGTACATCATGTGTACAAATCCCACCCGGTTTCCCTTCTGCAACTCTCTAGCACCAGTAGCAAAACGTTCCGCACTTGGCTGATTCGTAATCTTCCATTCCTCCTGCTTCGAGCCCGTCACACGCAGAACAGACTCCAACATGTCCTTCTGACTGACAGTAAAGGAACTGATATACACCATCTTGTTCCTGAAATTCTCCAAACACTTCTTGGAATCTCCTCCTCCTTCAGGTTTGATGGGCAAGCTCAACAAAGACGCCACCGCACGACCGACTTGAGGCCAAGTGGTCGTGGAGATCTTCGCCTCTCCGTCATCGAAGAGCGTCACGCTCTTGTTGTTCAAATCGAAGCCATAAGAGTCCGCGATCGCCAAACTCCATTCATACCAGAATCCCGTGGAGACGCTAATGTATGAGGTCTTACCCAATTCTTCAACAAGTTTGCGATTATCTGCTCGCACCTGGAAAAGACCAACATCCTTGCGAATTTCCTCGTTGGCTGTATCCGGACCCCACTCATTTGGCAGGACGAACTGAACTCCAGCTTCGCCCGCAGCTCTGATCAAAGCCTGTTCTTGTTCCTTGGGTGCTGCGGTGGACATGGTGATGATCAACGCATCCTGACCGCGAAGAGCGTTGATGAGCGACTCCTGGTTTGCGTAGTCGATCTTTGCGGTAAGAACTCCTTTTGGTACAGTGCTTGTACTGTCCTCTCGAGTCAAGGCAGTGATGGTGTGCATGCCGGTCTTGAGCAATGCATCCACCATGAAGCCTCCGCTACGGCCGCCCGCCTATTGATGTCGATCAGCCGTATTCCTGTCTCAAGAAGTTGCATTACTACTCACTCCAATAAAGGCAATCTTGGTAACGTAGTTGGATCCCGACATTGTTGCTGAGTGTGAGTAGTTGCTGAGTGTGAGTAGTTGCTGAGTTTGAGTAGTTGCTAAGTTTGAGTAGTTGCTAAGTTTGAGTAGTTGGTAATTCTTTCAAAAGCTTTCAAGGTTGTGTATGATGAGCAAGAACTGAAGATGGAGACATACCCACTGTCTTATACCTTCCACGAACGGGCTTACAGTAAGCTGCTTATCGCCGTTCGGCCGACATCATGTCGACTCCTCCGTCGCCAAAAGATCATATGTGCGACTCAAGGACTGTACATTGCCAGAAAAGGAAAGGTCGCTGCTGCGGGAGAGACGGGAAGGATGCGATCTAACCTCAGTTCGCATACAGCCAGCCTTTCGGGCCTTCGGGCCTTCGGATTTCGGAACACGCCCCCACATGGTGAGTTGAATGTCAGCTTCGGGATGCGAGAGTGTAGCATCACTAGAGATCTTCCCTTCCCGAACCTGATTTTCAAATTTCATGCTTGAAAGGTAAGTAAGGTAGTCTTGAAAATGATCCCATCTGACGACTTCCTCCTCCTAGCTTTGTAGTCCCGACTAACCGCCATCACAGACCACCAACTACAACTCCTCAAGAATATCCACCAGCAACAAACAAACCTCCCCACCAAATCTTCCTCCAAAATGACTTCAGAAAACAAGAAGGAAATCTCCCTAGCAATCCTAGACGACTACGCAAACGCAGCACCCAAACACTTCCAACACCTCCTCTCCAACCTCCAAATCTCCTCCTTCCCCCAAACCCTTAACCCTTCCTCCTCTCCCCAAAATCTCGAAACTCTAGTCCAGCGACTCGAAGAGTTTGAAATAATCTCCACAATGAGAGAACGCACTCCATTTCCCAAAGAATTATTACAGAGATTACCGAAGTTACAAGTCTTGCTTACGACGGGATTGAGGAATTCTGCATTGGATTTGGATTTTGCAAGGGAGAAGGGGGTTTTAGTTTTAGGGAGTCGAGGGGAGAGGAGATCTCCAAATCAAGATGATGAAGAGGAGGAGGAAGAAGAAGCAGGGGAAGAAGAACTACCGCCTCCAAAAGGCTGGTCAGCAGTAAATCAACACACCTGGGCTTTACTTTTAAGTCTCTGTTCCCGAATCCCCCACGACGACCGATCACTGAAAACCTCCCCGAAATCTTGGCAATCTGGTCTAGGGATTTCTCTAGCGGGGAAGACTTTAGGAGTAGTGGGATTGGGGAAATTAGGCAGTGCCCTGGCCCGAACGGCGATTTTGGGGTTTGGAATGCGAGTTTTGGCTTGGAGTGAAAATCTCACGCAGGCTAGAGCTGATGATGTTATTGCTAGGGAAGGATTACCGGGGGGAGCGATTAGAGTTGTGGGAAAAGAGGAATTGTTCCGTAAAGCGGATGTTGTGAGTTTACATCTTGTACTTGGTGAGAGGACGCGAGGGATTGTTGGGGAGAGGGAGTTGGGGTTTATGAAGAAGAGGGGGATTTTGGTTAATTCTTCTAGGGGAGGGCTTGTGCATGAGGGGAGTTTGGTGGAGGTTTTGAAGAGTGGGGGGATTTGGGGGGCTGCTTTGGATGTTTTTGATCAGGAGCCGCTGGGGGAGGGGAGTGTTTGGAGGGAATGTGAGGGGTGGAAGGGGATGGTTGTTTTGAGTCCGCATATGGGGTATGTTAATTCGGGGACTATTAATCGGTATGTCTTGTTGTGTTTCCTTGTTGATGCAGTGGAAGAGGTTTACTGATTTGTTGTTGTTGTAGGTGGTATCAGGAACAAGCCGAGAATGTCGAGCGGTGGTTGAAAGGGGAGGAAGTATTGAATAGGTTGAACTAGTCCCTTCTTCTTCTATTACTACTTCTTCATCCTAGACATGAACGAAGGAGGCGGCGGCCCTTGAATAAACTCCTCAATATCAATATCCGGATCCCCCTTTCTCATAGCAGCCCGAAAAGCCGGCCTCTCCACAACCTTCCTCATATACCCCAGTAAATTCTTATACTCACTCAAATCAATCGGACAAAATTCTCGCATGCCAGTCAAAGAGAAAATAACCATGATATCCGCAGCTACACACCAAAACGATCAGTCTCAAAGGAACTCCCAATTTTCTGAACGGGGAATGAGGTATACTCACCAGTAATCTCCTCCCCAGCCAACCAAGGCACATCCCCCAACCTCCCATCCATGAATTCCAGCACCTGATGTACTTTCTGTAAATATCTCATGCGAATTTCATTCTTTTCATCCACGCCCGCCAARTCCAAAGCTAGAATTCTTCCTATGCCGGGTTGTAATGTTCCATTCGTGATGTGGAACCTAGGTAATCAAAATCAAAATCAAAATCAGCTCTCTACTTCCTTCATTCATTGATCCTCCCAACYATCATCATATCACAGAGAACGCGAGAAAGAGGTGGAGGAAGAGGAGAGTAAGAAGGAGACTCACCAATACAAAAACTCCGCATAATTGCCTTCCCCCGGCCTAACAATAAATTTCCCCTCCCCATGAATCTCCGAAATATAATTCACTATCGCTTCCGTTTCTGCAAGTTTGACATTGACATCGTCGGCATCGTGATCTTCAATAATAGGGCTAGCACCAAGCGGATGCAAAGCCTTCAATTCCGGAGGCGAAAGAAATGGATCTCGAAGATATTTCTTAAGGGTGTATGTTAAATGTAATTCTTCGCAGAGCCAGAGGACGCGGGTGGATTGGGAGTGGGAGAGATGATGGATTGTTAGGCCCATTCTTCGGGAGCACGGGGAATGGCAGAGGTTTGGGGTGGGAGGTTTGTAGGAGATATGGAGGGAGTGAGGAGGTGATGGGGATGTTTCGGGAGTGAGTGGTTTGCAGCTTTTTATGGTGATGTTGGAGGGAGGACAGCTTAAGAGGTTGTGAACTTTCGGAAAGTTTGGGAAGCTCTGTCTGCATTGAAGGTCATAACCGTATAACCGAGAGACATTTGGTCCAACTAGTAGTTACCTTATTCGGGGCTTTGACAGTAGTCTCGCAGAARAGATGAGAATGCAAGGTGGTGGATAAGGCGTATTGTTGATGTAATGTACAGCGTTCTGAAATGAAGTAAGAACAGCTGTTATGCACAGTCACAGTCCACCACTCCTTCTCTCTCGCTGAGCCTCTCGTGACCTCACGAGGGGAATAGTGCTTGACCCAACCCCCGGGTAGTCGTGATTCAATTACGAACGACAGCATCCAAACTTTCAATCCACCAGGTCCGTCCGATCACAATCCAACAGAACACACACACACACCATCCTCCCTTTCCCACTACCAACAATCTCCCCACCCCAGGACACAAACCACAAGATCCAAGACATACATACATCATCAATCATTCCAAATACCCCCCTGCCCCTCATATCAATATCAATCAATGTCAATATCAATCAATATCAATATCAATATCAATCAATATCAATATCAATATCAATATCAATCAATCCTCATCCCCCTCCCTCAAACTAGCCGCCTTAATTTCCCTCTTCATCTGCTCCAACCTCCGATGCAACGCCCACAACCTTTCCCTCTCAGCCCGCGGAACCTCCTCCCCGCGCTCCTCCATCGCGGCCTGCTCATCATAAACCCTCGCATACTGCGGATAATACGAATCGCGGAATTGTCGCGCCATATTGACGCCCTGGCGATACGTGATGTTTTCGATGAGTGAGGCGGCGGAGTCGCTGCGAGCGCGTCCGCCTTCTTCCACGCTACTGCGCGCTCCGACCGAACTGGCGTGGGATTTCTCCGAGGAGTTGGAGGCTGTTTTGCGATGTTTGACGTTGTTCTCGCGAGAGGTTTGTTGGGGCGTGGAATCGACGGCTTTGCGTTTGGTGGTCACTTCTGGTTTGTGAGAGGTGCCGTTGGTCATGGGGGCTTTGGRGAGGTTTGTGCCGTTGGTGGTGGTGGTGGGTTTGCGGATTCCATTCCCGTTGGGCTTCTTCTCGTGTATTCTGTCCGAGGAAGTCGATCCGTTGCTTGTGGTGGTATCCTGGCGCTTCCTGACGCCATTCGTGATTCCCAACCCTTTGGGAGTCTCTGCACCAGGTTTCACTCGTTGTTGGGGGCCTGTGGTTGAGACATCGGAGGTGGTGCGAGGACGAGCTGCTCCTAGTGGTGATGGCACGTTTGGCCGGCTGTTTCGATTTTGTGGACTGAGCTGGCTTCGGCCTTGAGATGTAGATGTAGATGTAGATGGCGTGTTTTTGCCAATGCTGGCAGGTTTCGTGACTCTGACGGTGGATGTGAGGAGAGATGGGCTGGGTTTGGCGGGCAGGGCATGCGTTTTCGGTGCAGCGATCTTGGATAGGGTCCCGGTGGTGGTGGTGGTTTTGGCTTTTGTTGTTTTTGCTGCAGCATTATTCGTATTGGATGTCGTTGTTGATGATGATGATGTTGTTGTGGTAGCAGGCTTCGCCTTCGCCGTGCCTGCCAAAGGCTTTCGCTCGTTTGGAGACGCTTTCGGCAACCTCCCAATATCCTTGCTCGCACCTGATGATGATATGCTGTCTTCATCAGAACTGTGGACGAGTTCGGCGGATTTGACCTTGGGATTATTCGTCTTGGTCGTCTGCTTCTTCCGGATGGGATTTCCCCCTTCCTTGTCACTGGTGTTGGCCTCTCGGTCTTTCCGTTTCCTCTCTTTGGCCTCTTCAGCGGCACGCGCTTTCTTCGGGTCCTTTGCGAAGAGGGTCTTGGATAACGCTCCAGTAATCTTGGGCGTATTCGATGCACTGGCTCCTCCCTTTTCCGCAGATGTATCACCACCCAACATCGGACTCGCTCCATAGTTGGGCGTCAAGCCTCGTGCTGCTCCCCCGGCGCCCAGGTGTAGCTTGGACAAGACCACACCCTTGCCTCTCTCCTCCTGTGGCAGCAACATCTGCCAAATCTTCTCGTCCTTTCCCAGCCGCATCCGATCATACGCTCTGATGGCCGTGTCAATGGCAGCCTGTCTGTCCTCTTGCGATTTGTATCCAAACTTGTACACATCCAACTCTTTACACGCGCGATCCGTCAACTGCCATTTCCCATCCACCTGCTTCCCCACCTTGACCAGAATCTCATCCAAGTCCTCCTTTGGGATGCGAGTCTTTTGGATTATGTCCTCCTGCTTCAGCGGCCGCATTGCCAAGAGATGGATGAGGGGTGTACGCATGGCTTGGATCTTGACGGCCGAGTCGGTGGTGGGGAATGAAGTGGGACCGGCACCGAGATGAGATGCACCCGCCGCATTCAACGGACTGGCCGCGTGGGATCCCAGCAAGCCACGACGCTGTGCCTGCTTCGCAGCCTTGAAGCGGTTCTCGGGAGCAGCAATGATGGAGCTCGAGATGTTGACGGCCTTGGCCTGCTTTTCCTGCTGATACGAGGCCAAGGTGTTTTGTAAAGCGGCCAGCGCTACATCAGCTCCCTCGCTCTGTTTCCTGTCCACCGTCTTGACCTGGCCCCGATGGCTCATGACTCCGGCAAAGTCCAGCGTACCCTCGGAGGCCGTGAACAACTCATGACGAAAGGCTTCTGAGGAGAGGGTGAGGTCGATGGTTCGCTTTCCCAGTCGGATTTTCTGCCATATCAATCAGTACATCCCATCCCTTGTGTCTCCACTACGGTCGAATCAAATCAAGTCGAGTGTCTTACCGGTGTATTCCCCGTGAGGAAGTGCATACTCGACACCTTCCGCGCATCTCGCAGAAAGTCATCGTCCAGCGTCAACAAGATAGCAGAGGTGCAATTCGCTTTCGACTCGTCAAACTTGGGGGGGATTCCATGCACCCGCAGGCCGTCCGGCGGGATGGTGGTGGTGGTGGTGGTGGTTGGCAGCGACATTGCGGTGCCGACAACAGATTGTCCAGAGGGGTGTAGAGGGGATGGACTGTCAAAGAATCCATGTGCCTGGAACGGTCACCGCCACTAATTCCGAGCACAATGAGCATCTGCTCATGGTTCAACCATGACGTTCAGCTGATGTACTCACAAAGGGCCTAGGCTAGCGGGTACGACATGCTCGGGTGGTGAGACACAATCACGGGAGGGGTGGAACGATGGGAGCACGAGACGGGGGAGGGAGGTGTCTTGTGGGGGGAAGAATAGTGACTGTCAAGTCAAGATGGTATAGTGGGTAAGTGAGTGAGAGTAGGTGGTAAGGTTAGTCAGTGGGAGAGAGATCGGTGGACTGCCAGTTCGAGGTACCGTCCACGTCGACGGGCGCTAGTGCGTGCAGCGCAGCGATGCAGCAGCCCCAAGCTTGCAAGCTTCCCAGTGCAGCAAAGCCGTGGATGWGGAGTGGAACCCAAGGACGGGACGGACGGACGGGTGACAAGAGAATAACCCACGATCCCACATGCGCGCGTGCAAAGGAAGGAAAGGAAAGGTGCGTGCGCCGTGCACCAAATTAAGCTCGGACCCCGACACGATGATGTGGGTGGTTGCAGAGAAGGAGTCTGGAGAGTCCCGTCTTTTGCTGGCCGAACGTGCCCACGTCTCAGGTGAGAAGCTYGTTATTTGGTCCAGTGTTGGGTACAGTACGGAGTAGTATTGTTCGTTTCAACGTCCGTTCATCTCAACAATTGTTGGTAGACTCACCGTACTTGTCAGATGAAAGGGAGTGAATAACAGTCCTAGGCCTAGTGAGAGAGCAGCTGCAAGCCGAACGGATAGCAACCGACAGCTGCACGCACCCACGAATGACCGTACAATGTAGTGTATAGCCCTAGAGAGGCAAGCAAAACAGGTGATTTTCCTTTGTCATCGGCATCTGTATTTTGCAGCTGCAGCTGCAGCTCGAGCATGTCCTTCTCCGTCTCATCTCACCAYTATTATTATTATTGTGCATCATCTGTTCCAACACGACAAAGCGACTGATTATTGATTGACAACGAGCCGATGCGAGCCCCCATTTCGGCTTTGCCATCCCTGCCGACGAATGATGGGTTAACTAAGGTACCTACGCATCAATTCGGCTTGGCTTGGTTTGGTTTGGGCGGAGCTCTCCAGCTCGGTTAGCTCCGTTCTCGACCCATGGATACGAGGAAATCCGCCCTTGCATGTGCCAATCCACGGCATTGCATGTTTTGGTGTGTGTGAGAGAGTGATGAGAGAGAATCATCACATTCGTTCCATGTACTATGTCGAATTGTTATGTGGTAGCTGGGTGGGTGAGGAATAGGCATGATGATATCAACAAGATCAAGAACCTGCCCTGTTTGTTTGTGATCATCACCGCGGGACCTGCGCCCAAGGTAAGTTAGTAATGCCACGAGGGCCGCCAGCATTCCATTTCTCAGCCTTCACCCCAAATTGGTGAAAGTGTCGACTCGGCAAACCTGCAGACCAGGCATCTCCGAGATCGCAAAGGATGGATTGGCACTAACTACGGAGACACCATCGAGCGGCACGACGGAAGGGAAGGGAAGGGAAGGATGATGTGTGTGTTGGCCAAGAACCGTTTCTCAAMCAACGTGCAATGAATCAATTTATGTAGGAGGTATGCACACATGTGTTTGGCGTCGACAATTGTACCGTTCTCCTTTTTGAACATGTCATGGTATCGATGATGATGACGCCGAGGAGAGGAAACAAAAGTGTCATCATCAGATGATGGATTTCCCGGGAAAATGAAATACAGATGCGATCGATAGTTACAACTTGGAACCAACGGAAGATCAACGGGCGCGGGCGAACGCGGCGAACGTTTGTGGATCCATTCTTCTCATCTTCTTGACGCTGGCATTTTTAGCTGGGAGATTTATGAGTCGGCGACGAYGACTTTGTTCCTTTTTCTTTGTTCTCACGCATGAAATCACACATCCCTTCTGGGTCGGAATAATTGTTCTACAAAGCAAGGAAGGGAAAGTGTAAGCCTCGGCGGTGCATTTTGAACCAGAAAGCTGTTTTCCAATGCAAGCAGACGCCACCACGGACGGGAGAGGCAGTGCTGGCTGGACATCCGGCTTCAACTTCCCGAGATGACTGACGACGCTGCTGGACTCCGTCACACTCGCCTKACATGTCCCACCGCCAACAACACCAATCTTGCYTGCAACACCAATCTTGCTTGACTCGGATGATGAAGGAATTGCCCACATTCTCCTTATCGTCGTTATCACCGACAACACTCCTATTGGGAGGAATATGTGGGCACTGCGAAGCCCTCCCAAGGCTCCTATCTACAGGGATATCATATCAGACCTCTCACCACCTTTCTCGCCGTCTCTGCCTATCTATCTGCTGCGATCTTGGTGGAATTCCAGTGCGGTAGGCGATCTTCACATGTAACCATTCTGAGACGTATAGACATGCGCTCACGGTAAGTAAAGTGCATTTACATTCTTCAACAATATTCTGGCGCAATGCCTTCAATCCTCTCCACCGCCCAAGATGCGATACGGGTGAAAAAAGTCCAACACAGCGATAGCAATGGCCAAGCTCAAACCTACGGGAAATGGAGTAATAAAGACTTGGAACCTACTCCGCCAGCAGAACGCAACTGGTCGCCATTATACTACTTTGCCTTCCAATTCAGCATTGCCTTTTCCCCCACCACCTACAACATCGGCTCCACCCTCTTTTCCATTGGTTTGAACTACTGGACCATCATCATCGCATCCTTTGTCGGAACTTTTCTCTGCTGTTTGGTTCTGTATTTCAATGCTCGAGGCCCGGTATTCTATCATGTTGGGTGAGTATAACTGGAAAAACAGTTGTTATTCATAAAATACACATCTGACAAGACCTAGCTTCCCAGTCTACGCCCGCGCCTCGGCAGGAATCTACGGCTCCCTCTTCTTCATCTTCATCCGAGCCGTCGTCGCAATCTTCTACATGGGAACCCAAACCTTTTACGCTTCTCGTCTGCTGAACGTCGCTCTCCGCTGCGTCTTTGGGGATTCGTGGACCAACATCCCCAATCATCTCCCCGAAGCAGCAGGAATCACGACGAGTGGCATGTTGGCTTTCTTCTTGACTTGGTTGGTGCAATTCCCTTTTGCATGGCTACATCCCAGTAAAGCCGGTCCTTTATTCGTCGTCAAATCCATCCTATCGCCGACCGCTTACATTGCCACGATGATCTGGGCGCTGGTCAAATTCAATGGCGTGGAATTGGATTTGGGAGAGGAGGCTGTCGAGGGAAGTGCTCTAGGTTGGGCATTCATGCGAGCAATCAATACCGTCGTAAGCGGTAGGTGACTAGTCCACTCTCCATCCCATCCCATCCCATCCACCTCTAACACTTTTTTTCTTTCTTTTCAGGCGTCGTCCCACCCATGGTAAACATCGCCGACCTCGCCCGATACGGCCACTCCCCCACCGACATCCTCCCCCTAACCCTCGGACTCCTCCTCTCCAAACCCCTCGTCATTCTCCTCGGCCTCTTCACAACCGCCGCCTGTCTCAAACACTACGGTCTCGCACCCTGGAATCTCTGGGATTTCTACTCCCTCGTCCTCTCCGAATTCTGGTCACCAGGAACCCGTACCGCCGTCTTCCTCTGCTGCATCATCCAAGCTTTCGCCACCATCGTCACAAATGTCAGCAGTAATGCTATCCCTGTAGGATGTGATTTATCGGGCTTATTCCCCGGTTACTTCACCATTGTGAGAGGGATGGTCGTGTGTCATTTATGGGTCTGGCCTGTGGTACCCTGGTTACTCGTCAACAGCGCCCAGAATTTCTTGACATTTCTAGGAAGTTATCTCATTTTCATCACGCCTTGCGTGGCGTGCATGATTGTGGATTACTGGGGTGCTCGCAAAGGGAATCTCCACGTCCCCTCTCTCTATCGCGCGGAAAAGGGTGCGCCATATTTCTACACTGGAGGTTTCAATTTGAGAGTCTTTGCGGCTTGGGCCGTGGGTGTTGGATTGGTGATTTCGGGAATCGCGGGCGCTGTCAAACCTGGGAGTATCAGTCAGACGGCGGTGAATGTGTATTATTTGGGGTTTGTGCTTTCGTTTGCCGGGTCCGGGATTACTTATTGGGTATTGTGTTGGATTTGGCCTGTGAGAGTTTTCCCCCGGGGTAGGCATGAGAATGAGGGGCGGGAGTGGGAAGTGTTGGTGCCCACGGAGGGATTTTTTGTGGATGATGAGCCGTTGCCGGGGTATATTCGAGAGAAGATGTTATTTGGGGAGGAGCCTGTTGGGGTTGTTATTGTGGAAGAAGAGACGACGACGACGCAGACGAAGAAAGGTGAGAAGAAGCAGTAAGTAGCAAGAAGGGGAATAGATATCGCAATCAAGGACTTAGGTAGACGGTACAATCAATACTGAACAATTTCCCCCACCCTACAATCCCTTTCATATCAACTTTGGCAATCCTCAACATATCCCACACAACCGTAGCAACCGTATCCAAAACAATCAATCCAGGATACTCCTCTTCCCAAAATGCCACCCTCTGCGCAGCCCTCAAATTCGTACAAAAAGTCGACACAACTTTCCTCCCAGACTCCCCCTCCTCCCCCATCATCTTCCCCACAACCTCCCTCATCTGCCCATCAAGTACCTCCTCCCCAATCTCCGCAAACTCGACATTCACCCTCCGATTCAAATGCGACTCCGCCCAAACCTCAAACCCCCCCTCGTCCGCAAACATCCCCAAAATCTTCTCTTGCACATCATCCAAATAAGGCGTCACCAATACCCAACCTCCCTTCCTCCAAAAAATTTTAAAAATCTCCACCAACCCAATCACAGAAGTCGTAGCCACAATCCCCCCCGTCCGTTCAAAAATCTCCTCACACAACTTAATATCAGAAGCATACCCCCAACCATCCAGCACTAGTACCACTCCACCCAATAACATCCACGCCCGCGTGCGCGAGAAGTTCTGCCGCTTGTAGGATTTTTTCCGAGGTGAATTGTGAGAGGGCTGTGGGGGTTAGGGAGATTTCTGTTACGGGGAAACGGGAGAAGTGGATTGTTAGATTTGGATTGAGGAGGGGGGTGAGGAGGAGGGAGGTTGTTAGGGGTTCGAGGGTTGTGTTTGAGGAGGGGACTAGGATTCCTAGACGGATTTTTTTGAGGGGGAGGGGGGTGGGTGGCATTGTCGGTTTTTTTTGGGGGTGGTGGTTTTTGGGGGTGGTTTTGGGTTTTGAGGGGTGGCTTGAGGGGATGGTTTTAAGGGGGAAGCAAAATGGGGCGTGGGGTTCCTTACTTATCTACTTGCCTACATATTGCTGTTTACTCAAGAAGGAGCTTGGAATGGGTAATTGATGGTCTTCGGGCAAGGGAGGTAGGTGGATCGTTAAGCGGGCTGGATAGGTCGCTTCTACTTCTTCGCCTATCGCGGCGGGAAGAGGAATCTCTGTCTTGGATCTTAGACTAGAACTGCTATCTTACTATCCTCGCCTTAGGAAAGGAAAGCCGGTATCGGGACTATTTAGCTAGWATAGCCCTCTCTTATTCTTCTTGTCWCTTTCTGTTTCTATTCTCTCTTAATACCTATCTATTATTCTAAAACATCGCTTTCTTACACATAAATTTCTATGACGCTCCATCGTCCGAGAAGGTCATCTTAATAACCCCCCTAAGAATAGGAGATCTTCTACTATCTATGTATTATTCATAGGAAAAAATACAGCTCTTATTTACCTTCTTTCTCGAGTATAACTTTCCTATTAATTTATTTTCTCTAGACCCGTAGAGACGGGTTCTAATTTATACCGAAGTGAACGATTGGATTTTGAGCAATAGGTCTTAATCCTCAAGGGTATTCTCAACCATATCTAAGCTAAGATACAAATTCTAACAACGCGTGGATGACACATTAATGCACCATGAAGTGGGTGAGTAAGGCGAGCCTCCTAAGGCAGGAGCTCTAGCACTGCCTCGTATGTGCTGCTATAAGTCTTTATACGTCCTCGGGTTGCCAATCCCGCCTTTTCTGTTCTAAGGAGAAATCCGCCTAAGCAGATGTAGTAGGAAGAAGTGAGAGTTGAGAAAGTCTACCTTCTCGTATGCAAAGTCATCCAAAATCAACATTTGCGTAAATGATAGTTGAAAATACAGCCAGCCCCTATCCAAGAACGTGAGGATCAGAAAAATCAAACGTCAAGATCCGAAGCGAACATTATAGGTCTTCTCTGCTTATCTCTCTCTCTCTCTCTCTCTCTCATTTCGCTACGTTTTAGCAAGCTTAGAAAGTAAGAGTAATGTCTTGCCGATCACTCATATGTGTCTAAGATGAGTTAGGGTGACACATCCACGTGCGTGCGCTGCTCTTCGCCGTCTCTCTAGTAGCCATCATCTGGACTTAGCCACTACTACTGCCCTCTAAGCATCAACATCGCTCGCATGCCACGAAATGATGTAAAGATCAAAATTTGACCTTTCGAGCAGGTTCTGTGGGATCTTGGTGCAATCGCGTGCGGGAAAATCCCTCATTGGGGGGGATATCATGACGAACTGATCTTGATTCGATTGGTAATTTTCCTGTGCATACAATTGGTCTTTTTATATACCGCTGTCTCTATGGTTGAGCAATTCCGGCGTTAGCCGCGGAATTATCTGGACTGACGATCGAGAGTTGTCTTTCACCTCGAAGTCGTCTCTTACGAGTTATATCAACTCCCGCCTGCTGTCCGGGAGTGGGGTTGTTGATCTTGCGGACACACGGATGGTACTCTGCCACTTGGACGCTGCGCCGCGTAACATTCTGCTTTTTGGCAGTCAGATATGGTTACTAGACTGGGAATCACTGTGCGCGCCGAGATCCTTCGACAGCCCGGATGTCCTTGAAAAGGACAGTTCAGATTGTGAAATGGCAAAGCTGATATCGGCCGGAATCTCGTCAATAGCCGAGCAGATCCTCTCAAAGTGTTTTGGCATCCAGTAGTCGTAGACGTTCTTCGTGAACTTGTAAGCCGTCCACTTCTCCTTGCCTTCCAATTCGGTAAAGTCGAATTTTCGAATCGAGTGACGGTAGTACTTCGTCTCGGCACCATCTATCTCTGCATAATGTCCATAGATTCTTGCCGAACAATGGTCATGCGACGTGAACCTCTCTCGCTCTCGATCGGATCCATCATACTCAAGATCCGAATTTTTCCTATTCCAGACTTTGCTGCTCCTTCATTGTATACAGCCAGCTCCTAAGCTTCTCAAGAGCAATCTCATCGTTCTCCTTGGCTGAGATGGAGTAATCCTCATCAAACCATCCCGGTGTACCTCCCGTAATCAGCGAGGCACCAAATGGACGACAAGAGCCAAAATCAATGAGATATAGCGTCTCGTTGCTGTCGTTGATCATTATGTTCATGGGGTTGAGATCGTTATGCGCTAGGCCCAGGATATGGAGATGGTGGAGCGCAGATTCGATTTGTTTCATGAGGTTGTCAATGTTTAGATGGCGAGATATTTCTTCCCTGTCGAGTCGTTGTTTGAGTGTCATGTCGTAGCGATCGAAGACTAGTCTGACAATTCTTCCACGCTTCGCAAGGCACCCGTGATACCGTGCGATATTCGGATGGGGCGTTCGTAATAGCAGCTCTAATGTCTCCGCTTCCTGTAGCATAAGCTTAGGTAGTAGACCAGTACCGATGAAATCTTCATGTACTTTCGGTGCTTTCAGAAAGAGCTTGGGATCATCTACAAGTCCCGAGAATATGGTGATCCCGGACATTGGTAATTCTGGATAGACATCGTCGTCTGGTAGAGGTTTAAGACATGCCTTTAGCTCTTCTATAGTTAGAGTCGATGGCTTCGATGATGATTTCCCGAAATATGCAGCGTATTCTGTAGTGAAGAAGCCGAAGGAGGAGTACATGTAGATTGGATTGCCATCTTCATCGTCTTCCATGGTGTAGGCTGTATAGAGGGGCGAGAGATCTCGGAAGGAGGAGATTGATAGTTCGTGGTCCGTCATCGTTGATGAGCAGTGTGGGATGGTTGTTGTACAGAATTTCGCACAGCGATAGAAGGTGTAGTGTCGTCAGGCAAGATGAGGATTTGTAGAGCGAGTTTCCCGATTGCTGATTTATCCCGTCTTGTGGCCCAAATGGCAGGACGTCATGTCGATGCTGATAGGGTTTGGACAGCACCTCTACACGTCGAAGAGCGAAGTTTGAAGTGCGTGTGATTTTCCGCGATAAGCGAGCATGGTAACTTGCATTATGGTGGAACGGTCGGGAGGCGTCAAGGTTGAGAGCCGGGCACGATGAAGTTGGGATTCGAATGTCGACACATGCATCTGCGCAATCTCACGTGATCGATGTTGGAGATAGATTGAATCCGTGACGACAAAACGCCGGGGGGGGGGGGGGGGGAGAAAAAAGAAGTTGGATACCGGAACGATAGAAATGGTAATGGCAATGTGTTCCCAAAGACCATTTCCCTTTTTCTCGACCCTGTATCGCCCCGTTCTGTTCTCAGGAGGTATATACTGTGAAGGATACATGTATCCATACACGTAAAGAAAAGGAGATGGACCTGGAGGCTGGTCTATCCTGCATCTCCTGAGTTTCTTTTCTTCCTTCTTTTGTTACTACAGCTGATCATGCAAGACGATTAAGCTTGCGTCTCGAGCAACGTTCAGTCCACCAGTCAGTCAATCAGTCGAACAGACCTCGCGAGCTTCTCATCGCTCAATAGCACGCTGGCATATATCGGCAGCGGCGCATTTGTTTGCACGTACCAACGTCAGACCACCAAGCCATACAATGGCTTGTTTGTCCATGCCTCCTAAATCAGCAGTAGCGAGCTTCCGCAGGTTGTTGGCTTATAACTTATACCTTGCTCTTCTACCAAAGCCTCAGCTCGGCGGGCGGACTCCAATGGAGGGTTGAGAGTGCCAAAGATGTCGGCAGAAAAGATGTTGTAGACGTGTCTTGTTCTCCTCACCGTCAAATTCCAGCCTAGAAATAGTCTCGACCATCATTCAATGCGATGATATGTGTTTTTTGACCTCCAGAGATTTGTTCGCCGCAGTCCATGATTGATATGTCCACATAGATGTGGAAGTCTTGACTTTGTGATCCACGAGCCCAGCCAATACCTGTGGTCGCCGTGCCGAGGAGAGGTATCGTTATTCGGACCTAGAATTTTGATTTCTCGCCTCGAGAGTGTATGGTGTTGTTTGGGGGGGAATAGAATTCCACAATACCTGAATTCATACCACATTTCCTGTGTTTTCTCATCCCAGCTTCGACTTGAGCTACTCTCACTCACCAAACGTCATCGGGTTTAGATAGACATCATTCATGGGATATACGCCCGACACATGTCGCTGGCGCACTAGAGATTCCGAATCGGTGATGTCCGATCTCCTTCTCCCACCGTCCAATGCCGTCCGCAAGGCACATTGGTGACCTCACTGACAAGGCTGAGCACGCGGCCAGTATTTATGAGGGAGGCGAAAAAAGGGCATGCATGGCATGCAGTTGCGTAAGAAGTTGGCTAACAAGAGGTCCTTGGCTCGTCTTAGGGTTGTCCGACAGGTCCCGTGTCACTGTCCCGAGACGTTTCGTCATCATTGATCGTTCCAGGCGGACGGCTCTTCTCATGTCCAGAAATTCTCGTGTATCATATGATGAATGTTTCGTTCAGCATCGTTCGTCGTTCCGTCTCCGAGGTGCTGCGTTGTTGCAAATTGGCAAGGAGCCCATGTCTCTTGGCAAGGTTTTCATCAGACGATGCGAACACGAGTTTGTCGGCCGTTTCATCATCAGAAGGCCAGAGGTGCAGAGAGAGCAGCACAAATGTAACGAAACAGTGAAGAAGTTCCCAAACAAAAGATGTGTCAGGACATGCCCTGCGCAATCTCATCCTCCCACACGTCGGTCAGTCATGCGAATTAATCATTCGATCCCAATTGGGTTAAAAATAAACAGCTTCCATCAGCTTATCGTTATCAGACCCCAGGCCGAGCGACGACAAATCCGCGAGGCAAATTCCGGAGGTGGTGATTGGTGCGATAAGACACGCGGCCGCTAAGCCGGCTAGTCCAGCCGATGATGATGGACCCTGGCACCCTGCCCAGCAGATTTCCCAACATCTCGGCATGTCCACGAGCGCGCATGGTGAGGTGAGGACCATGGTTCAGGAAAGCGTTGATGGGGAAAGCGTGAGAGTTGGGGAAAGTGGTTGGTCATGAGAATGCTATTTGCGAGGATGTTGGAGAGGGATTTGTTGATAAGGTAGGGATGGCTGGTCAACCGCATGTGCCTTTGTTACTTGATCGGAAATCTGTTCCTTGCAGGTACTGTGCTGTACCTTGGGTCTGTGTGGGATCGGCAGCGGGGGATGACGTGAGGGGACGTGTTGGTACAGTGTTATTGAACAGCCGCGGTGATGGACGGGCGTTATTCTACGAGAGAAGACTATTTCTGCTGCTAGGAGAATACCTTGAATTCCTAGTATCTCCATGGGTGCGGGGCAGTTGGCTGGGTAGATGGCGTCGAGTCAAATTGTACAGTATTGGCCAGGCCGAGGGAAGGACACGAGGAACAATGGAAGCTGAAGAAGCTGGAGATGGATGGACTTCCGATATTCGGCGAGCGCAAACAATGAACTGCCGTCTTCGATAATGGTGAAAGGAAGTAGGCGATGCTATGCTGCATGGTGATGTAGAGCTGGAAGTGGAAAGAAGCAATGAAAGAATATCACATTCTCCTCTTCTCCTCCTCCCACGTCTTCGAGATCAACTTCCATGTACCCGCGGTGTTGAGATCGAGTAATAGTAACAATACTGTAACAATAACCCATCATCAACCAAACAATCCAAGCCCCTCGCCAATCCCAACTCAGCATCCGCCTCCGCCTTCGCCGCGCCGCGCAAGAGGACCCAACGAACCAACCCAGTCACGGACGGGCCCGGCGAACCCGTTCTGCGTGCTGTGCGTGCTGTGTTTCCATGCGTTGCGTTGTGTGCACGGCTTTCTTTTCCACACCCGCTTGTCGCACGTACGCTTCGGTTAAATAATCTAAAGGCAGCCGCGGGCCCGCTCCACTCTCCTCCACTCACTTTCCTCTGACTCGGCCTCAATTGCTCTCTTACAGCCTCCTCTTATCCGTGTGGAAAGATAGGACTGTACAATCCCCACACACACACTTCACTGCACCTCCACACCACACCACATCTTCGAATTCAGAACCCTCCACTCTCCCCTCCACCTCACTCACAACAACAGCACTGAGATTCGTCAACATGGTGAGTTTTCTTGTGCAGCTGCATGATATGATGATCCACGCGGATTGGCAAGACTCACAAGACTCACAACCTCCCAGGCCGAACCCACCATCATCAGCAACACGGCGGCGCTGGAAAAGTTCCTCAAGCTGCCACAAAAGGGCCAGGTCATTGCCGAGTATGTCTGGATTGATGCCTCCAGCGGCGTGCGCTCCAAGTGCAAGGTGTGTTTCCCCCTCACTTCAAGACAATCATGTCCCTCGAGATGTGTGCTCACCTCAGATAGACCCTCCCACAAAAGCCCACAAAAGTCTCCGACCTCCCCGAGTGGAACTTTGACGGCTCCTCCACCGCACAAGCTCCCGGCGACAACTCCGACGTCTACCTCCGCCCCGTCGCCTTCTACCCGGACCCTTTCCGCCTCGGCGACAACATCCTCGTCATGTGTGAGACGTGGATGTCCGACGGCAAGCCCAATGCCTACAACTACCGCCACGACGCCGCCGTGGTGATGGAGAAGCACGCCAAGGAGGAGTTCTGGTTCGGTCTGGAGCAGGAATACACCATGCTCGACTTCACCGGCTGGCCATATGGCTGGCCCCGCAACGGTTTCCCGGCTCCCCAGGGTCCATACTACTGCGGTGTCGGCACCGGCAAGGTCTTTTGCAGAGACATAGTAGAATCGCACTACAAGGCCTGTCTGTATGCCGGCATCAACATTTCTGGAACCAATGCCGAGGTCATGCCCGCTCAGTGGGAGTACCAAGTTGGTCCCTGCTCGGGTATTGAGCGTATGTTGCATCCCTCCCTCTCCTCTCACATTCTCAACATACTGACCTCAAGATAATAGTGGGCGACCAGCTCTGGATGTCTCGCTTCCTCCTCCACCGCGTGGCTGAGGAATTCGGCGTCAAGATCACCTTCCACCCCAAGCCCATCCCCGGCGACTGGAACGGCGCCGGTCTGCACACCAACGTCTCCACCAAGGCCATGCGTGAGGATGGCGGTATGAAGGTCATGGAAAAGGCCATGGAGGCCCTGGCCGGTCKTCACAAGGAACACATGATTGTCTACGGCGAGGGTAATGAGGCCCGCATGACGGGTGCGCATGAGACGGCCAGCTACGACAAGTTCACGTGGGGAATCGCGAACCGTGGAAGCAGTGTGCGCATCAACCGCCAGTGTGCCGAGGATGGCAAGGGATACTTTGAGGATCGGAGACCGGCGAGTAACGGCGACCCATACCAGATTACTGGCATGATTGTCGAGACGGTAAGTTTGTCGAGGATGCGGTGAGCCATGAGATGAGAAGGCGTATACTAATGACTCTTTTCCCAGCTCTGCGGTAAGGTCGAGGGAGCCGACGTCTTCGGAAAGACTCAAGAAGCTGCGCCCCAGCAGGTCGAGATGGTGGTCGGCGTCAGCAAGCCTTAGTTGGTCATGCCGAATGCCACATTGTCGGGTGGTGGGAGGGATTGCATGACAATCTCGTTCTACTACTACAAGGAGAAGAATGTCTATACGACGAAATGTGCGATGCGATACCTGCATAGGGCGCGACTATGAAGGGCGGTTCCTCAGGGATGGTCCGTTTACAGAGGGGCATCGTTGCCGTTGTCCAAGCTCTGGCGGGCATGGTTCAACGGTGATGATGTGTGCTTCTGTTGTGCTGCTTTTAGTGAATAACTAGAGCGTTTCCCGCGTGTTGTCCTTTGCAATGCCATGCCATGAATCTGAGCGATGTTTTGCTTAATCTTGTCATTCTCACATTGCCTGCATTGTGCACTGACATGCATTGACATTGACATGTGAAAGCGAGATGGAATCACTGTGGCTGAATCTCCAGTCACGTGCCATCGCGTCGACGCTCAATGCGCAAGCTCCAGAAAATGTGAGCTCGACGCGCGCTCCAAGGCGGGCAATTCATCTCCATCTCCACCTCCACCTCCACCTCCACCTCTACATTAATAACAACAACAACAACCACCACCTCACTGCCACCTTCATCAACCAATCAATCCATGGCAACCCCCCAATCCGCCCCTCCACCCCCTCTCCACCCCTCCTCGGCCGGCAAAAAGAACAACCACCAAAATGCTCCAGCCAACGCCACAGTTCATACCCCAGCGGGACCCGCCAGCGCACCCCGCTCCGTCCCATCTCCCGCCGCCATCCGTGGCAAAACCCCCGCCGGAAACAGCGCCACTGCAGCGTCAGCAGCAAATATGAAACTGGGAGGCACACCCATGGGATTTTCTCTCAGTTCCTTGGGGATGAGTCCTGCAGCTTTTACACCGGGAATGGCAATGGGAGGTTTACCCGTGGCCGGCGGCGGCTTCACTCCGGGTGGTAGTTCTTCCTCCACGATGATGATGACGATGATGATGCCCAGCATGAGTGATTTGGGGATTTCGTCGACGGGAAAGAGAGGTGGGGGCGTGGATGGGGATTATGAGCGACGGAGGAGGATGAAGGGGGTTTTGAGGAAGATTGGGAGGGGAGGGAAGAGAGGAGGTGGGGTTTGTGAGGAGGGGATTTGTAGGGTTAGTAGGAGGGTTGGGTTGGCTAATGATGTTGATGCTGAGGGGGAGGAAGCGAGGAGGGAGGCCGAGGGGGAGAGACCGATTAGTATCGCGGGGAGGGATGTGTTGATTGATGTGGAGATGCGGGGCAATGCGGCGAGGGGAGTCGTGGTTGCGGGTATGGGAGGGGTGGGAGAGGAGGAGATGGGGAGGGCGGGGAAGGTGTTGGAGAGGTTGTTGGTAAGGGATGGTGGAGGAGATCTGGAGGGGTTTGGGAGGGAGTTGGGGAGGATTGCGGGGCTGGATCGATTGGGTGAGAGTGGGGTGAGTGCTTTTGAGGCGTTGAGTGGGGTGGGGGCATGTCTAGAGAGATTGTATGCAAAGGAGTGTGAGAGGGAGGGGCCGCGAGATGTGTTGCGGAAGAGGAGTGGGAGGCCTTGGATGCATGCGAGGGGGAGAATTGGTCTGGGGTTGGACTATTGGACTACGGCTCCTCCCAAAGATGACAATGCCATGCATCTCGACTCTCATCCCCAACAAGAAGAAGAAGAAGAGGATTCCGCAGACTTCCTCACCCTCCACCTCACGGCCGAAAGTTGTCCCGCGGGAATGTATCCTCCCATCCGCATCTCCTCCGACTGGCTCCCTTCAGACCTCTCCTCCATTTCCAAGAATGATGCCCCAAACCTCCAACACGATGAAATCCCCTGGCAAGATCCCCCACCCACATACACCAAACCTTCCCCCGATCAACCCGACACTTCCACCACAACAACTAACACCAAACTCCCCGATCTCCGCTTCTTGGCCAAACTCGACCCACCTCTAATCGTCCCCTATCAAACCGCCTCGCAAATCCTCGGCGAGTTGGGAGGAGGAGGGGATGGTGTGCACGGGATGATGTTTCGCGAATGGCATTTGATGATTGCCGGAGAAGCCCAAACCAATAACAATGCTTCAGGAGGTAGTGGTGCAGGAGATAACAACCAAGACGCCATCTTCCGAGCCAATGGCCTTTCGGGAAGTTCAATCGTGTTGGGTAGGGATGGAAGGGAATTCAAGCATATCTATGACGTGCAGGTCAGTAAGGCCGAGTGGGGATATCGGATTGAGGAACTACCGTTTGCGCATCCGAGGCAGGTGGTGGGAATTTTACCGGTTTTGAGGCAGTGGGGAGTTTTCGGGAGGCTTGTTGGGGGGGTTTTGGGCAAGTCTTCGATTTCTGATGTCGAGAAGAAGAAGGATGGAGATGCAGAGAAGAAGGATGGAGATGGTGTCGGTGATACTCTGCATGATCTCCTTCTTTCACCATCACTACGGGAGGATGACATTGATCCTTTGGCTATTTCAAGGAAAGAAGGAGAAATGGAGGAAGTGAGATTTCAAGTGGAAATCAGCACGACGCCTGTGCCTACTTTGAGTTTGAGTTTCCCACTTACTTCTTCTTCCTCGGAGAAGAAGAGGGAGGAGACTGAGGAGAAGGTCAAGATGGGCAAAGTTCTGGTGCGGATTGGAAGGAATGGGGAGGTGGAATGTTTGGCTGTGCAGGGGCTTGGGGATGGGGATGGGGATGGGGTGGAGATGGAGGAGGTTAAAGGGAGAATTTCGAGGGCGTTGGAGAGGTGTTGTTGTTATGGGGGTGAGGTGGGTGTTTGGGGGGAATGGTTGAGGATGGGGGGAATGGAAGGGGACGGGAGGGGAGGGGATGGAGGGGATTGAGGGGATTGAGGGAGGGAGTGGAAAGGGGAAGAATTGCGAGGCCGTTGGAGAGGTGTTGTTGGTATGGGGGTGAGGTCATGCTCTTCTCCTAGCGAGAGGAAATCCATTGGACCTCGCCTGCAAGGTATACCCCGCCTAAATGTTTCTTCTCATCTTCTCCAGATACAGACATATAAAGATATGAAAAAGTACGACATAGGGTCTCACTTCTCACGGTTCTTTCTCACCGTTTGTTTATTGAATCCTAGGTGATGGAATGATGCAGTATGTCTTACATTCTGGAACACTTGTACAAAAGTCAACGGCTATTGAACCTTTGAATAGGGATGGTTATATATTGTATTATGTCTTGTGTTGTGTCCGGATTGAGGTGATGTGGATTTGGTTGGAGTGAGAACTGGAGTGTATATTTCTGGATATGTATGTCTTGTTGTTACTAGCAAGGGCGAGATCATCGATTACGATGATGTATGGTGATATTGAGCGAGAGAGAGAGAGAGATTTTAAATATATCATACCGCCGCGAAGGCTCAAGTAATAGACAGACACACATTACCTACTCGAGCATCGTTTCTTCAAGAACCACACTTCAGCAAACGAACAAGAAATCCAAGAAAATCACCTCTACAACTTCAACAAACCTCTCACAACCCAACTCAACCCAACAAAACAACAAAAAATGCAACCATCCACCTTCCTCCTCCTCCTAACGACCACGGCCCTCACCGCCACCGCCGCCCCAACAGAAACTCGCAAAGCCCAATGTCAAAAAGAATACACCACATGCCAAGACGACCCCCTAAGAATCTCCCTCTTCTCCTCCTGTTCCTCCCGTCTAGACGACTGTCTCGAAAACAGAGAATCCCCTCGACCGTTTAGCATCCGCCTCTCCGAAGCACCTCCTATTGATGTAGTTGTTCAATGATGAATACTACCTACTTTTTGATCTTAAAAGCGGCTCGCGAAGGGAGATTGGGAAGGTGTGTGTAATAGGAGGGAGTGTATGTTTTTGACGGTGGGGATTTCTGAGGGGTTGTGCTGAGGAGGTTTGGGGTTGAAATTTGGGGAGTTTTGGGAAGGGGAGGGGGGGAAGTGTTTCTGATTAGAGGTTTTTTTTTCTTCCTGGAGGATCTCGTTCCTCGTTGTGGATGGATGGGGGTTTCTTTTTTTTTCTTTTTTTTTCTTTTTTTTTTTTTGCGATATATATCCCGATCCATTTCGATTTCCAACACAAGGACGCTTCTCTTCTCCATAATCCTCTCCATCCATACCCCCAATTCTATACCACCGCCTTGCAAGTCACCAGCATTCTATCAAGTAACCAGCATAGAGAGATATCAAAGAGAGCAGCAAATATCAAAAACAGGGCGAAAAGTGAAAGTGAAAGCAATCCACACAACAGAAGGACATCATCAGGGAAAAGTCATCTTCTCATCATATTTACAAATCGCAAATTACACGCCCCTCTCTCCGCCTCTCTCTCTCCCTCTCTCTCCCCCTCTCTCTCCAAAACCAGCCCGCCAAACCAACCACTAAACCCCCATAAATCAGCATAATCCCCATCACTTCACACGAGAAAGGCAAACTTACAATCATCTCACAACAACATAGCAGCATCAACAGCTAAAAAATCCCCTAATCAGCGCAGCTCAAAATCAAATACAAATCAATGTGTGTGAGACAACATACCGCCAGCAGTCACAACAAGCATCCCCTCAACCTCATTCAATCTCACTCGCACCAAAGTCCACAACGCCAAAGTCACGGCGTTGTTTGCTGGCTGGAGCTGCTGGAGCTGCCAGAGAGTGTAGCGCAATTCGTCGCGCAAGTCGATCAGGGATTCTTCGTGGGCGAGGAGGGCGGGGAGGTCGGCGGATGGCATTGCGTGTTGGTGGTGTTGTTGTTGTTGGTGTTGTTGGTGGTGGTGGTGGTGGTGGTGGTGGTGGTGGTGGTGTTGGTGTTGGTGTTGGTGTTGTTGGCGGTGAGGTGTGTGATTGTTTCAGAGAAGAACATTGAGAACGACATTTTTTTTCAGATACAGTGCGACATGTTGAAGTGAATGGCGACGGACTGCTACCTACATTACATGCCTCTGTACACCTCACGCCCCGCTAGCAACTTTGTAGCGGCCTTGATATTATCCTCAATAATACCCGTCCACTTCTTCACAAGACTCTCGTCTTTACCATCAAATGCCTCCACCAGACCAGGGTATGTAGCACCAGCATAACCCGTCCACAACCCAGGTGCGAAGACGACATGCTTGAACCAGCTTCTACTATCCAAACCAGGCGCATACAAGAACTGCCTTTCAAGAAGCTTGTATTTTGTGTTCAACGAGCGAATCTCCTTGTATGCCTTTGCAAGAGTCTCAGCAGACAAATCAGGCGAGGAGTAAATGAGATCTCCCAGACTCTGTGCTTTGGCGTCAAACTTGACAGAGGCATATTGGAAAGATGCAATGGCTTTGCTGAGCTTCTTCATGTGTTTCGCGGTGGCGTCCACGGAGAGGCTGGACTCCTCGGCAAGAAGCATGACCTTGTCAAGATAGGTCTTCAATCCATCAGCGTAGTCGGTCGCGTTGAATTGCACGACTGGCTCCTCAACAAGCTTCGCGACCAGCAGAGAGATGACCTTTGCGATGGTGATGTGATATTCAAAGCCAGGATCACCAAACTCATCCATCCAATGGAAGGAGTCGTAGTTGCTGTGATAGTGATAGACGGGATCGTTGGGTCCTGCGCCAAAGCCAACATCAATCGAGGGGATGCCAGCGAAATCCTGAAACGCGGTGAAGTCACTTCCAGAGCCCATGGTGCTGATGTGGCCATTCCAGGTATCACGCACAGTCTGTCCCTTGACAGTCTGATTTGGGGATTGCACCTCGCTTGTTGCCTCGTATATTGCCTTGTTGRGCAGTGGGGCAGCAGCTGTTTGGAAGTGTGGCCCACGAGCTCCAACATCAACGTTGATATACGCAATGGTGGAATCCGAGAGCCAGGGGAGGTACTCCTCCACCCACTCTGTGCTACCAATCAGACCATACTCTTCTCCATCCCAGCTGGCAAACACAATGGTACGGTGTGGCTTCCAACCAGCGGCGAGCGCTTTGCCAAAGGAGCGAATAACCTCGTTCAGTGCCGCGGAACCTGAGTTGGGGTCTCCAGCACCTCCAGCAATCCACGCGTCGCGGTGATTTCCAATGACAACCACCTCGTCAGAGACCGTACCGTTGATGACACCAATGACATTCCACAGAGGAGTCGTGACATATTCTTGCTTGTTCATCAAGTTGAGAGTGAGACTAGGAGGGGTTGGTCCGATGTTGTACTCCACACCCTTGTATCCCAGACCACCTCCTTGCCAGTTCTTGCCGAAGGCAGCCGCATTCGGTCCATGACCGTTCAATGCCTTGAGAAGTGGCAAAGCCTCCTGGTAAGAGATTGGCAGGGATGGAATATCGGGAATCTTGCCTTCAACGGGCTCGCGAGGTGCGCCAGGCTTGGATGGATATCCAGGAGTGGTTGGATCACCAGGAGCGATGGAGAGGTATTGGCAGCTTCCTCTCTGTACACTGCTGGGGTTCCTTGCCGGACCATCAGGGTAGGGTTTGAGACCCTTCTCCTCGGTCATCTCCCCATCATCACCGGGATCGTCGTACATGACAACTCCAATGGCTCCCAACTCTGACGCTCGCTTGACTTTCAAGCCGCGGAAGATTCCTCCATACTTGACCAGCACGATCTTACCCGTGAGGTCGATTCCAACACTGACGAGGTCTTCATAGTCCTGGTATGTACCGTAGTTGGCATAGACAAACGAGCCCGTCACATCACCACTCGCGCTGTAACCATGAAAAGTTGGGATGCGGTCCGTGGAGTTGGTGGTAGGATCATCTTCCAATACATCCTCCTCCAGAGATGCCTCGAATTCCACCTGCCCATCCCTAAACATGGCCAGTCTGTGATCGAGCGGGTAGTTGATGTAAACGTCGTAAGCGACCACTTCGGCATGGTGCACTCCAAATTCCACCCACTTATCCGCAGTCCATTCCGCTTGCGACAAGTTCTTCCCTGCGAGATGCGGACCTGCCGTGTAATRTTGACTCCATTCTCTTGCCTTGCTCCCATCCGGTGTGTCCAAGAGTRTCTTCTTCAGCTCCTGGTAGCTGAGTCCCTCCGACTCGGGCCATGTTGCGTGTGGGACATGCGTATAGCTTGGGGGATGTGGTTCGCTCTCGGCGGTAACTGCAATTACAGCAAAGACTACGGCGAGTACAAAGGCGGGAACGATGAGGAGGGCGACGGTACAATATTGACGGACCTGTGGCTTGCATCAGTCCATCCATTCATTCATATGACATTCTCAATGCGATATATATTTACCGTCGAATGGGGATACCGTTCCCGCTGCTCCTCCACCGGCACACTCTGAAAGAGCGGCGTCCTCTCGCTGACCATGTTGTATGCGTCGCGTTTCTCCTCCATCTTCAGCTTCGTTAAAAGGGAATCAGAAGTGGTGGAAGCCTCGCAGGGCTGGGACGGGGAAAGAGGTTCGTGAAAGCCGGCCCACGTCGGCCAGCTTCTGCTTGGCCGAGCTGCAGCTATCGTAGCATATCTACATGTCTATGTCATAGAGTTACCAGGATTCGCTGACGTCGGAAGCTGGGATGTGACCTGCCGGATTGAGATGTCCCGAATCCCCCGATAGCGGTGAAGGCTGGGGTGGGTAGGTTTTGGGCGACCGGGGTTTCCCACCAGAGCTTCCGACTTCATGCTTTTTGGTCCGTCTTGTGCATTGCTTCTTTATGCTTGGTAACATCTTCATGTCGCGTCTCTTGTGTTTGAAATGACGCGTCAATGTCGACTTCTCTCACCGTCTCGAGAGATTTCGCTGGTACTAGTCGAACAGGTGCAGAAAAATCAGAATTGCAGTCAAATCAAACGATTGGAATTGATGGAGATGGATACTGAGAGGGAGCCTGCCGTTCAACATTTGGAGGAAGACCTACTAGGATGATACTGGTTCTCAAGCCTCTTGCAGAGACCGTGGTGTCGTACCGGCGATTTGAAGGCATCTGAGCACGTCGTTGATCTCTCCTTCGACAAGTTGCATCCTGGGTTGGAAGGACTCCATATGTGTTGACGGAAGCCCAAATAGCGAGCGAGTCCATCAATGCCTATCGGCGTTGGACAGGCCTCGAAACAAGTCATTGACAGATCTGGCAGATCCAGCCATGCTTGTCCCGTTTCTGATCTGTCGGAGGATCACCCGCCCAGGACGGCATCGTCGCTATCAATAGGAAGACTCCAGGAGCTTCWCATGGAAGTTGACCAGATCCAGAGTGTCACGTTGCGAGCTCTGGAAGGCCAGCATCCCGGTGAGGTGGGCTCCGAAAACGTTCAAATGTGCACTTAATAGGGCCGCCATCGAGGACTCACGAAGCCACTTGAACGTTGAACATGGCAGAGCGGCAGCATCTCACGCAATACCTAATGGCTGAAAGAACTTCAATCGAACACTGGTAATATAGAAGATGCTACAAATGAGGGAAACGAAGTGAGTGCCCGCAGATGCAATGCTGTTCAACATCCCCAAGCCCCCAAGCCAGCCCGCTCGCTACACACAAAGACCCCGTCATCACAACCCCCACCCTCCCTGATCACCCCCCCCGTCGTCTACAGCTGACTACTCCCCGCGTAACCCTTATACTCCTCGCGCGAGCTGTATCACACTAGCCCAGACCACACGCTAGTCCGACCAACGAATACTTAAGGCCAATTCCTCCGTCCCTTCTTCCCTTCGACATGCTCACGAGCATTCCCAGCCTTACGAGGCTAGGGAAAGTTTGTGTGTGGCTGTCTGTGTTGTTGTTTGCACAGACGGCAATTTTTGGAACCTTCAAGTCGGCGAGGCCCAGCTGGTCTGGACTACCTCCTCGTCGGCGACTTTTATTTTTTTCATCGTTGTCTTTTGCTTTATGCAAGGCTTTGAAGAAGAAGAAGAAGATTGAGTGCCAGTTGTCGGTGTCGATGTTGTTGTTGTTGTTGATGAAGAGTCTATGTTGTTGATGAAGAGTCTCGCGGCGGTGACCATCGCTTGATGATGGCCTTGTTCTGTAGTGTTGAGAAGATGTGATTGTTGTCGCCTCGTCGGTGTCATGCTGCCGCTGCCGCCACTGTCGGTGTCATGCTGCCGCTGCTGCCACTACTGCAGCGGCCAGCAATACCTTCTTCCAGCGATAGAGACACAGAGATGCTGCGAGGTACAAGGCCGAAATGGTCAATGGAGGAGGCGCTCATCATACAATCTTCATTGCCCGTGACAAGCGGTAGTTCTCATCATCAACGAGACCGGAGATCTATCATCATCATGAGGCTTGAATGAAACACATCGTAGCTGAATTGATTGAGCCAACTGCGTCTCACGCAGCGCCAGCCTTTCGGTCTCTCGCTCAATTCCATGTCTCATGCATGAGCGTCCATTGCACCATCGCGTCGAAACCACCAGCTCATCACTGCTCACGAGCACTCACGAAAAAAACGGAACACTGCTTCTACTCTATCCTTTCAAGCTCATGCTCCAAGCGCCAGGCACGCTCCCACGAAGAACTAGCTGCACGTGCGATACGACGGGAGGCGGTAAGCAAGAGCAACGACAACAGGGATCAATTGATGATGTGATCACAAACGAGGGAGATGATCAAGTGAGATCTGCCTGGAAAAGACGTTCAAGACACACACGATAATAGGTATGCTCCTTCCAAAACCACACCATCAGCCGCCTGCTGCAAGCGACATTGAGCTGACCAGCCGTTCCAAGACCTCCGACCATCGATCCAGTCATCCTCTCGACCCTCCAGCAAGCGAATACGGCATCACGTATCCCAGATTACAGCTCCAAACTTCCACATGGCCTTCCACCAAATCAGCGAACACATCGACCGGAATCCGGAGCTTCAAGAGAGACGCTGGTAGGAATTTGGTTTGACAAAGCTACACCAGAGCCTTGGGCGATGAAGACCGCAATACGTCCGCTCATTGGAGCTCTTCAACATCGGAAGAATCCATTGTGCTAGAGATGAGTTGGCCGAGGTGAAGCAGGGATTAAAAATAATAAGGTCTTAGACATCTCAAAGTAGGAGTGATGCAGAAGAAGAGGAAAAAAGACATCTGATGGCATTTGGCACGTCCCCGCCTTCCCGGGCTGACTTTACACAAATTATGAAAGACTTATTGCTGTCGGAAGTGAAGGGCTTAACTGCTGCTTTTCTACAGCGGAAATAGAAACGWGTGCGTCATGTCGGAGACAATCGACAAAGGTGCACTCAGCATCAGCAGCTTCGTAAAATTAAATGCCAAAGGCACAGCTAGTATTCGCCTATGCCTTTCACCAGTTGAGGGTTTGAAGACTAGCAAGGATGGAAATGGGTACTCGTTAATACAGTACCGGACAAGCCGAATGAACAAGCAAGCTTCGTACGACGGGGGGTACGTGCGGATGAAGAGACTGCTGGGTTCGGACAACTTGCCATCGGGGGAGTGAGAAGGATACCGATTCCAGCACTGACAGTATTCCTTGGCGACGCATGTGAATTTTTCAAATTTGCTTCATATTTTGACCATGACATCCTGGAGACTGCGCCTTGCTTCTCCCGACTTTGCTCTCGTTGCGAAATTGATCGAATGAGCGACCAAGGACGCTGTATTGAAGGAATAGCATACGTGGCTATTACCAAGACTTCCCAACTCCATGAATCAAACTCCAAAATACGCCTTTGTTCCAAGCATGAGTCCCACCCCCGAAGTATCTCTCAGCAGTAATCTACCCCCTCAACAACGACCTTCGAGAGATCGCCAGAATCATAGACGCGAATTTCAAGAGCATCCCTCCCCTTCTCGCCTACTCAGCATGAACCGTCCCCACTGGCCTTAATAACAAGTATTATCCTCCTCATTCGACCTCGCGTGATCGTCAACCTCAATACATCGATGAAACGGATGAGGATTCGAGAAGAGCCACCCTTTTTGACGGCAGAATTTATACCCTTCACAGCATGGAAGAGCCGCTTGGTCGCAAAACTTCTCTTTGTGGTAGCACTACGTATCATTATAAGTCAGAAAAAAATCTTCGGGATGAGGACACAGGAAGTGGAATTTTCTCTCTTTGAGAAGGAGGGAAGGAGGGATTGATCAATCACGTACAATCCATCTGCTTTCGAGAGTTTCGCCTTCGGTGTTGTTGGTGGTGGCGTTGAGCAGCGTCGGCTCCGTGACTGGGGAGTTGAGGGTTGGATTTGGGGGGATTATGCGAGCGGATGTGAGGGATGCGGTTGTGGCTATGAGGGCTAGGAGGAGGAACTTCCTGTTGAAGAGGTCAATCAGGTGCGTGCTTCTTCTTTCAAAAATGAGAGACGTGGATATAAGCTCTTACATCTTGATTGATTGTGGGGGTTTGTGGTGAGGTTTTGATGGAGTATCGTCTTGGTGGTATTTTCAACTTTAGATTTTTGAAAATAGGTGTTGTGTGATGGATGACTGAGTGTTAAATATGAGAAAAAGTTCCCGGAGATTGGCGGCAAAAGTCTTTGGTTCTTACTCAACTCTAGTATTAACCTTTTATGGCATACCACGTATCTTTCCATACTTACCGAGGACCGCGAGAGACTATGAGAAATCTGTCAGGGCGAGCTCAATGGAGTTCAATTTCTATGATGAGCTTTTCAGCTGAAATCCTTCTATCGCAATGCATCCCTACCCCCTTTTTATTCTCGGCACCAGCCGTCCCACACATCTGCGAATAGAGCAGCATTCCAACATCTACCTCACTTGAGAGTCAATAGCATACTCAAACCAACGCTCGTGAGCCATATCCAAGATCGATGTCAGCCGACGATATCGTGCTAGCACTATTTCGAGACTACGGGAACGATATAACGTCAGCTCCGGATCGTGCAACGAGATCTCTAGTACTTCTGCGGTCCAGAAAGAAATCATTTTCGATTCATGTCCCGCTGACCACGATCATGTATGCATCCTTCGATTCTCACCAAGTACATAAGATTGCATCGCACGTTAAAGCATCCGAGATGTTATATATGGATAGCAACCTCATACGTTTTACTTGTTCACCTCAGAGTATTCATCCGTCGACATCGAGATTAAGCTTTAGCTTTGTGACTCAACGGTCTGACCCATGGATATGTTCGGTATTTGACGGATCCTGTGTGGTTTTTGCCGACTCGCTGAAGCGAAGGAGTCGGATTTGATATTCTTCGTTGCTGAAAAATCCGCAGCAACAGAGCCAGGGTCGTCCCGGGAAGCAGCAGCAGCAGCAGCATGTATACTTGAAAGCCTCAGCAGACATTGGAGTAGCTGCAACTTATGCCAGCAAGAAAAGTACCCAGCTCTCTACTACATAGCAACAAGAAAAGAAGCGAGTGGAAAGGGATGCGACTGGCGACCCTCGGCGACACACCTCCCTTGGAGAAGTGCACATAAACCTTGATCCAGGGGTTACCGGCACTGTTCATCCACCTAATAGGAATAGTCTTGGCTCGGAATCGATCAACCCCAGTACAGATCGATCCACTAATGAAGGCAGGAAGCGAGCAATTGAAGAGGATGGACAGCGACTACTTRAAGAATTTGGATGCCGAAAAAGCAAGTCTGTAAAGACCCGGAGTACCTGTGCATATACAACGCAAGACGTGTAATGCGAAACTCATGTCCCTGTCCCTACTATGTCTTTTCTAGACAGCTCCTCTACTAGCAGCAACAACAGGATTGACACTGCTACGTTAAGCAACAACGTCACAAAATGAAGTGTAGTCGAACAAGCGAGCATGCCTATTACGCATATTTCGAGGGGCTAGGACTAAGTTGTTAATGACAATACGTCAAACTTCAGTTCTAACGAGAGCAGCCCCGACATAGCTCCATTCACAATGCCATCGATATCAGATTTTAAGCACAATTGGCATAGCTTATTCCAGAGGACACAAGAGAATCTTCGTTATCTTAGAAGTCAGCTTCCGCCTATCTCGTAGCAGCATACAGAGATTGCAATCGGGTGGATAGAGAACTTTTTAGCCAATGGTGTCGCATCTGTTAGAAACGCCAAGGTGGATGTATAAAAGCTGTCCCATAATTGGAAAGAAAGATAGAGAATCGTACTTTTTGGTAAACGAACGAATCGGGATATCGCAATGCTGAAATGGCTTTTTTTTTGGTTTGGCTAGCCGCCTGGTATCGATTAATGGCTTTGAGATCTCTGCTTTATGGTCTTTAGATGCTATGCTTTTGATCCGTGAGGTGGATGTATAAAAGTTGTCCTATACTTGGAAGGAAAGATGGAGAATCGTCCTTGTCGGAAGTTGGCATGGAATATATCTCAAGGAGAAACTACTCGCCATCCGGTGTGATATACCGCCCTTTCGGCCTCTCCTATCTGTTCAATCCAAGCCATGCTGCCAATGTGAGAGGTAGGCGTTCAAAAGATGCTCGGTATCTAGAAGGAAAAGTAGAGGAATCGTCTTTGTTAGAGAATGGAACGGGACATATCTCAAGGAGAAACTAACCCCCTATTAATCACTCGCCACCTAGTGTGRTATACTGCCCTTTGTGCCTCTCCTATCTGTTCATCCAAGCTATGCTGCTGTCTTAAGAGATATAGGTATGAGAGCTGCTCTATATCTAGAAGGAAAAATGGAGGATAGTCCTTATGTTAATTTTTGAGCAGGATATCTCAGGGGCGAACTATTTTCTCTCTACTGCCTACCGCCTACGATTTAATACCACTCTACATACCTCTTATATTCAGTTATCTAATGCTATGCTGCTACTTAGGGAGGTAGACGTGTAAACGTCGTGCTTAATTTCGGAGAGACATTTAGAGAACTATGCTCTTTAACAAATCCTCAGGTAAGATATATCTTAAGAGCGCTGCTGTCGCCTTCGCTGTTTCGTACATCCGGAACTTGGCCGATTCCAATTCTAAGGCCCCTTCTCCGGCTGTTATTACCTACCCGAGCATAGTAGTAAAGGCCACGCCGAATACCCTAAAAAAGGATAAGCAAGAAATCTAGCGCGACTAGATAGTCGTGAACACTTAGCATTATCTGTTTACTCACCTCCGCTCTAAGAAACAAGTCCCGAACTACAAGGCTGTCTTTGCTATTGTTTGGTACTCTGCTACTAATAGGAAAAGTAGACGTATATAACCTGAAGTCTATCTCGAAGGAGGTTCGGAGAAATGTCCATGAGAAGAGTCGGAGCTAGATGTTCAAAGAATTTCTTACTGCTGCCTCTTCTCGCAGTCCCCAGCGATGTTCAGTGCTGGGCATACCGAATCAAGGTACACAAAGAGTAGATTGACGCTGTACACAAGCGGTTCAACTGACGCACCAACCAAGAAGACTCTTACTCCTTGAGAGCATGTTGTTGTGTTGAAGATACATGCTTTCAAAATGTACGGCGCTTGAGCAACTCTTCCGGGCAAGCGACTATCCAAAAGATTGCTATGTCGAGATTGTGCAGAATTTGGAAAACGGGCAGAGGCCACCTCCAGTCTCAAGACCAACCACTATCCATCCCTTCATCACAACGATGAATAACAGTCTCCCCTCAACATCTTCCCCCTTAGGAACCAATCTCCCACCTTACCGCCTCTCAAATCTTCTTCCACCATAACCACACTCACAAAACATCTTCCCATACTCTCACTCAACCACCAATTCCACCCAGGAGAAAATTCCCAGCCAGCCTAGCAAGTACACTATCATCCACCCCATCAGCTCCCCAACCCCAAAAAAAGAAAGAATCCAGAACCAACTAACCTCTTCATTCAAAATCCCCATCCCCCCACAAGACCTATCGAAACATTTCGAGTAAGCAGGCTCATCGCCTCCACATTTGTTAATGCAGCATGCTACGCAAGGTGGACAAGTGTTGCTGTTGACGTTGCAGGTCTGATTAATGGATGTTAGAAATGAATGAGAAATTTAATTGGGAGTTGGAAAGAGGGGAGGGAAGGGGAGGGAGGTTTACATTGCAGCCATTTATGTTTCTGCAATCTCGCTCTGAGATTGTGGTGGTGGTGGTGTTGAGGGCTGTGGCTGTTGTTGTGGCTAGTAGAAATGTTAAGAGGAGGGGGAGGGAGAATTTCATTTTCGATGAGATTGGATTTGGGAGGGGGAGTTTTGTTTGGTGGAGGATGATGAGGTGGGTTGATGATGATGATGAATTTGGGATGGAAGGCTGTGGAGTTTATAGTAGGAATGTGGTATCCGTCTTCGGGAACGCGGCAGAGGATGTTGAAGGATGTGCTGAAGTAAAGGGAGGAGAGTTTCCCGGATGGCTCATCCTTCGATCAAATCCCTCACTACCACCAACATCACCATCCCTCCCAACTCAAACAAACCCCCGATTCACCTCAGCAACCCTCTCCACCTCCCCCAAAAACACCTCCCAAAACCCCTCACTAGGAAACCTCGTATACTGCAATCCATCCCCCCCAGAATCCGTCAAAAACAAACTCTCAAACCCATCCCTCCCTTTATTCAAAATCGTATCAACATCCCTCCTAACCACCTCCTTACTCCCCTCATGCGCATACATAATAACACTACTCTTCCCCGAAAACCTCCCCCCACCATTCAAAATTCCAATATCCTCATAACTCTCATAGACAGTTTGATTATTTTCCAAAATCACAATCACGTCCGCCACGTCAAAGTAAGAGAGATCTGTGGCTCCGCCGGCGTTGAAGAGGACTTTGCCTCCGGAGGCGCTGTCTACGAAACCTGTGGTGGGGGATTTGGCATAAGAGGTTAGGGAGGTCATGTATGTGAGATTGGCCCCCTGGTCGRGATTGGGGGATTCGTCTATGAAGAGGGATGTCATGTGGATATCTGGGTTTGAGGGAGTTTGTGAGGGTTTGGCGCAATTCAATGTGGACCAGCTTTTATAGATGGAGATTTCATTGTAGAGTTCCTCGATTGGACGGGAAGCGGGACAGATGTAGGAATTGTAAGGGCCGCAGTTGAAACGGTTTGCTGTGTGGATGTAGGCCATGGTGAGGATGTTGTTGTTGGGGGTTGTGTTGAGTTCGTGGATGGCGTTGATGTATTCTGTATTGGGACATCCGTCTTCTTGAGGATCTGGGCCGGAATTGGGGTTGATGACTGCTGTGAAGGTGATGTTTGGATGGGCGATTGCGGCGTCTGTGAGTGGTTTCCATTTGTTTTGGTTTTGGAGAGGGTAGATGTAGAGAGGGACGATGATGTTGGCTAGGACGACCATATTGGCGGTCGATGTTGGGGTTGATGTTGGGGGTTGATGTTAAAGGTCAAGAGTGGCAAAGGAAATCGAATATGTAGAGGAGGAAGAGTTGGTATAAAGTACCTTGCCCACGTCTGCGTTCCCACACACTACTCTAGAGAAAAAGTCAGCAGAAGGATTCAAAGTACTGTAGGATGCAGCTAGCTGTACGAGAGAATCCACTTGCTAGTGCCACGCGATCCTTCGCCCAGACCAGGTCTTTTGCACATGCAACGCGGTTCGCTCGCACTACTGCAGGGCAGTTCATTTCGAAGGACATGTGCACGCCACATCACGATGATGGCGCTTCCTTGTTACCTCTTCAGCGAGAAAGTCCGAAAGTTGGCGGTACAGTTAGTTGCATCGGAAGAATCCTTTAGGACTTCATTCCGTGTGCTTCGGGACCGAGGGGCGAATGAAATCAAGCGCAAGGAATGCACTTCATCCATGCAATGTTATGCTGCTAAAAGAGAGTATACCTGTCAATAAATCCATGCAGTCGTAGGAGTAAGTGCTCTCGCAGCAAATGACTCTCCMCACCCAGCCAGATCATAGCAATACTAAAAAGCAACACAAGTAGCAAGTAAGACTGGTCAAAACTCTCCTCCGCTGTTGAAACCACCTGCATGCCCTCCGCCATTACCAAATGGTACGATCCCATCTCCGAAGAACAGCCCATCAATCCCGCCTCCATTTAAGCCCTCCATTCCCCCGAGATTCAGATCCATTGCTTGTTGGAACCCACTGCCCCAGTCGATGCCATAAGGAGCCTCGCCGGGAGTCCATGTAGACGTATCCACAGGAGTTGGGGTGTAAGCACCGCCCATAATCTGCTGTTGAGAGAATTGGCCAGGATGGCTGTCCATGGGATACGAATATCCATTTGCAGACCAGTTGCCCATTGACGCTGGAGGTGGCGCTCCCTCTTGAGAAGGCCTCTGTTGTGCAGCGAGAGGCCGCTGATTTCCTGCCGCTGCTTGAGAGAGCAGATCCAGAGGTGTCGGCGGCATTGGGTAGGTCGCAGGGCCGCCAGAACCTTCTACCTTCTGCTGTGGATCAGATGCAGAGTCTCCCCCTCCAGCAGAAACCTCAACATTGACCTTGTGCCGCACAAACCACTCCCTCAACACACTCGTAATCCGTAGAATCTTCCCAAATTGATGGAATTCTTCACCCTTCTCCGAGTGGACTCTGGCAAACGTGGCGAGCAAGCCATCTAGATAGTACTCGACTCTCAACTCCTTCGCAGTCATCATCTTCGCCAATTCACTCCCCGGAGTCGAAACGCTCACGTGCATTTTGATCAGGATGACGATGCTATAGGTACATCTCACAAAGTAGATGAGCATTGGCAGGCTTTTGATGGTGTCGATGTCAAAGGCGAGCATCGTGTCGAGGATTCCATGCGCCGCGGTCCTGCAGGCTATCAGAGCGGAGACCTGATGTTGCGTCAAAGTTTCCGAGCTGCTGGGCACGGTCTTCAAACTCTCCTCTGTGAATGGCAGGCGGAAGTCTTCCACATTATGATTGAAATGCAGCGCAATCTCATGCAAGTACAAACTCGCAACATGCTCGAAGAAGATCATGGATGGATGGTCTTTGTACTCGTTCGGAATGTTGTCCTTCCACGCTTTGAGGTCATTCTCCAACACATTGAGAGTGTAGGTGACTTTGGGATCGGTGATGCTCACGGTGGCGGTGTTGTCGTCCATGAGGAATTGCACACCAATCTCTTCGCAGATGTGTTGGATTTTGATGTGCTGACAAAACATCTTATCCGAAGGGGATGCTTCCGGGCTGGTTTCGAGGATGTCGACACACTCTTTCATGTAGTTGCTCCAGTGGACCAAGTTTGGGCGGCGAAGGACCATTGATGCGCTGGAAGATGTTAGATATGGCATGCACGATATGACAAGACGTACTCACCTAGCACACATGTAGTAACAACCCAACCATGCCCTTCTCGCCTCCAACGTGTCCGAGTTTTGTGGCGAAATCACATGGGCACCAGGAGGACATTCAGCCGTGGATCCGCCCAGTCCTCGCTTGGCTTTCCCACCGTTGAATCTCTTTCCCAACCCAATGTCAATGGCCATGACGGCAGCCATGTGGATAATCTGGTAGAAGTTTGTCTGTTCGGCTTTTTCTGGTGGTTTGTACCACAGGGCTGTGACTTGCATGGCCTGGATCAGCTCGAGCGATTTGGCACCATTACACACGACACAATCTGCGATGATGCGGATGGACTCTCGCGTGAGCTCGCTGGAGATGTCGGTGGGGAGGATTCCAGAGGATGCAGCGGCAAGGATGCAGAGGTATAAGATGGGAGCTTCCTGTCGGATGTGCTCGGCGGTGGTGCCAGGAGGGAAGACAACAGCAGGCATGTGAGGCGAGAGCTTGACGACGTAGCGATCAAACAATTCAACACCCATTTCGGGACTGACAAGCGCATGGATGCGGTTGAGAAGCTCTTCCTGCGAGCGCGGCGGCATCATGTACGAGTTGGGAAATGCCTGCATAATGGCGGCATTGCTGTTGTCGTCGATTGCCGAACCGAGGGAGGGAAATCGAGCGTGATGTTGAGAAGGCGATCCATCCTCAATTCGTCTGCGTTTCTGCGGGGGCTGCATCGATGGACCGGCTGGGGGTGCACTGGGTTGTTGCATGGGAGCATACTGCTGTGGGGATTGCATCATCTGCTGCTGTTGCTGCTGCTGGAGAACAGCGGTCAAGGCATCCAGCTTTCTCTCCAAATCGGCCACACGATTGTCTGCCTTCTTCTGCCTCTTCCTGCTGGGAGCGGTGATGATGCAAGGACGATTGGCCTTTTGACAGCGTCGACAAGGGATGTCTGGATGGAGCGGATCCTGATCACAACGAACCTTCAACCCKCGACACGCTTCACACGCTCGAGGTCTCTTAGCTTCGTCACTGCCCCCGCCCTCATTCCCGCCGTCGTCGGCGCTGTGCTCTCCGCCATCTCCGGGAGTTTGTTGTTGTTGTTGTGGCTGCTGGAAGGTGCCCACTGAAGGACTTGCTTGTTGGGAAGGAGATCCGCTACTGCCTTGTCCATGAGGRGGGGGTGGGTAGGTGGGATAGTAGGCTTGGGGGCTCGGTTGAGCATAAGGTGCTATGTGGGCGTTCGGGTGTTGTTGTGAGGTCGGGGGCGGGTGTTCGTATTGGAGCTGTGGGTGAAGCTGCTGCTGATGTTGGTGTTGATGCTGGGGCGCGAGAGGCGTCGACGGGGAAGCAACCCCCAGCCGCGGATCCAGCGCATGCTGGTGCTGAGACGCCATTATCTCCAACAGATTGGATGGCTATGGTCGGGGTTGTCGGTCGTCCGTTCGGTGCACGGCGAAGATCGAGGCCGACGGGGGAAAGGTGGGAAAGCAAAAGCCTTTGCCAAGAGATGGAAATGACCAGGATGACAGCTTACATCCTTCTCAATCGAGACTTTTCATCATGTGCCATTTTCCAATCAGCATCAGCTTCAGCCGCAACGCCGCCTCATCGTTGTTTCTGGATCCTGAGGTTGAAGCGCGCGATCCTTTGATGATGCTAGCGATMGTTGAACCAGCAGGCCACCACATTCCAACGACCATGCATGACAAGAAGGCACAAGTTCGATTTCGTTCATGTCATATATACCCTCCAATGAGTGCCCCTCCACCACCCTGCAAAGGCGTTGTTGTAATAATCTTCACAAGGAAAGCGGCGTTTTCGAAAACTGTGGGCCTGCGCACGCGAGGTGGAAGGTTTGAACGATTCATGTCCGCTGCTGATCAGTTCTCGAGTGGGAATGGCTAGAACTAGACAGTGATCCTTCATGGATGGAAGCAACATCACTTTTCCTATCGTCCTCGGTCTGCTTCTGTAACATAACACGAACAAGAAATCACCTCTGAAAAGGCAAGAATCCAATCATCTAGTCATACCTGAAACCGCTCGTCGTCGTCAATCACTCAAGAAGCTGGACGAACATTCCAGGTTCTATAAGACCCCTCACAGCTTCCTCTCGCCTCTACCACCCCATCGGACCTTGAACACACACTGCCTACCAACAAACATGGATCGAAGCAATCCAACCCTCCTAGAATTCCTCCAAGAAGAAGAATCTCCATCCACCCTCCTCCCAACTCTAACAGCCCGTGCAATATCCCTCCTCTCCTCCCGTTCCTTCACCTCCCCATTCTTCCCCCACAACTTCATCCCACAAGTCCCCGTCAACATCGACGGCCAAAAATCCACGGGCCTTCAATCTCTCCTGGACTCCTACCGATTAACTGTACGGGACAATCCAAATCTGAAAGTTCATGTCTTGGATAGCGCAGTGGGCGTCAAGGGAGATGTCGCATGGGTGACTTGTAATGTCAAGTCCGAGGGTTTTGCGGATGGTGTGAGTAGGGCGGGGACGGTCATGGCCAAGTGGATCACTACGGATGATGGGTGGAGGTGTGGGAAGTGGGAGGTTATTCTGGGGATGGCGTTGGGGTTTTGGAGGGTTTGAGTTGTGGGTGGAGGGTTGTTGCTCTCAGATGAATACGAAATATCGCTGCGAGTAGTGGAGGCGTGTCGCGCACAGTACTTGGAGAAGCGCGTGGCAACTTCTTCGAAATGCTTCAACTCTCCTCGTGTTGCGGTACGGCAGGTACCACTTCAATCGACGATACGAATTCCATCACCCTCGAATCATCAGAGACATCAGAGTTGAGTCCATCAGGCAGTGCAGCGACTACCTTGACTCCGGACCTCCACAAGAAATCTATGACGAACACACCTTTTGCCTACCTAGGTACCATTGTTTCCAGAGACTCGGACTTGCAATACACAAACTCAGCATTCCTGCAGACCCCAGTACCCACAATCACTGATACCGAGACCGATCACTTAGCAACTCAACAGCAATCAAATCTACAATCATCATGCAGCAGCCGTCAACATCTCAAACTCAAAGCCGCGGAGCCCTTGCGCATTGCTCCTTGCCTTGAACGAGGAAGTTGCTCATACCGCCGGAAAGAACTCAGCCTTTGGTCAAAAAGTCCGCAGGTTGTTGATTCTCGAAAACCCTGCAGAGACCTTGGAGCAATACCTTTGAGCGTAATACATCCTTTCGCTCATGACAAGACAACAGTTGAGTCACGATATCTCTACTTGTCGAAAAGCAGTTCGAAAGGCATGATATGAGATCCTACTGGCCTCGATTCATTTTCTGGCAGTACTGGCGCTCAGTATGCTTCCGTCCACCCTCGCACCAAAATTTTACTGCCGAATACTTTGCATCGAGCTACGTCTATCTGATCCTCATGATAGGAGTTAGGTGTGCGGTAGCAGCTACATACAACTCCAACATATGATTGTCTTTCGAGGGCTGGTTCAATTGGGCGCCGCTGCGATTTTATGCCTGATCATCAACTCTAGCGTATTACGGTCGTATCCTACTGAGGGCTACGATCCTGATCATGGAGAGAGCTGATAGAGACGAGAGAAGCACTCGATCGTAGGGACCGCGGTGACTTTGCTGGAGATACGTGTCTTTGGAATACTGCCAGAATATCAAGCATCTCCAAGAACACAAACTCCAGCGAATGTCGTGAGTGGCAACTGAAGGATTCAAAGGCTGGTATCACTTCGCGAGCAACTCCCAAATTCCGAAGCAGTTGCAGCACTTTTGTCCAAGGGAACGTGTTCGAACAGTGATTGATACTAGGGATCTCGTGGGCTGTTCGTAAGAGGCGTGTATTGTATGGCGTTGAGAATAAGTACGATCTTTTGCGGACCTGGGAAAAGGCAAGAAATGGAATCGTGGAGAAGACAAGGATGGAGATGTCCAAGATTTCGACGGATGAATAGGCTCGATCTGGCAATGAAGTATATCGGAAGCGCGAGCTGTTAATACCCATAGTGGGAACAGTATACCAGCCGAAGCGGTGATTCCTTCGACGATGTGGATGCCGGGTTCATTCTCTTCCTTCTTGAGAGAATAGCATCTGTAGGGATCAAAGCATACTGGTCTTACATCTTTGTGTTGGAAACTCCGCCGCCTGGATGCATAGCCTCCTACACCTCAATCCTACCCGTCGAGCTTTGAGGCGGTGATACCCAAGAGTAGCAAGCAATCAGCGGAGAGCCTTCAGTACCTTTCACAACCGCCTCAATCATCAAATCCACAAATCCCCAAGCTTCGTCCATCCTGGTCCTAGAATTCATAGAGGCAGACCTCTCATCCTCCCTCCACTGCTCGACTGCTAGATATATCCCGTGCCGCAAGACGAACAAGCCATCAAGAGTCGAGACTGTAGTAATTAAAAGCGAGCCATCAGGAGTGAAGAAAGTCTCAATCACCCAGTAGGCAGCAAAATGGCTATCCTTTGCAACCATGTTGCTCGCTTTTTGAAGGTGCTGCTCGATGATTCACATTCAACACCGCCGAGTTGCGGATGTTGATGCTGGCTCTGCGATACATGCGGCATCTCGGGGTACTGGTCCTGCAATCGATGCAGTATCTTGTGGGTGTGACTTTTGGCGGGCTATCCGTGCTACTTCGAGTAATGATGGTGGGATCATCATTGATAGATGGAATATGAGGGACTGTGAAAAGGCGTGCATCGCTCATTCAACTCTGATACATGTCCTGGTCCTGATCCTAGCATTCCAGCGATGGATAGATTCTGTGTATGGTCTCCCGCAATCCAGCTCTTACAATCCATCTCTCCTCCCAATCCAAGAGCGTCGTTGATCGAGGCGTTGGGGTATTGCGGATTAGATCTTGCGACCGGCTCCATCATTCTGCGACTGAGCCAGCGCACCATCACAGCCTTATTAACGGCCTCTCCATCGGAAATTCGGAGACGTTTGTCGAGAACATCTCGGTGCATGGTGCTGAATTAACCCTCTGCAAACTGGTGGTCTGCCGCATGCAGCCCTTCATCCTCATTTGACTTTCCGTTCTTGCCGGGCTTGGGGTCGAGGCCAAGGTGCTGAGGCTCATTGTTTGTCTTTGGACATTTTATCAGGCGAATCGAGGCAGTCGTATCACTGATGAGGCTTCTTTTTGTCGTTTCGAAGGCCACCTCAAGAGACGGGAGCTTTGAATGGAAAGGCCCTTTCCGCGGACCCTAGCATCTGCTTCCTTCGTACTTTCTCTTCTGATCAAAGAGTCAGTCTAGCCGTACGACCGTATCCCCAAATTCTCTGCTCTGCAAAGCAAAACCGAGGGCGTGAATCATAAACAGCATTACATCAGGCGTCACGCATTGAAACACGATCACGCACATGGGAATAGACCAAGCAAGAAGAAAGTTTCATTGCGCTCCCAAAGGCCCCGTCAATCGTTCTCCTTCCTCCTCTCCAGTTCAAAAGCAAACCTCGACGCGTATCCGTCACACCGCCGTCCTCTCATAGTAGCGAGTTATCGCGAGCCGGATATCGTGAGCCAGAGACTGAGAACTACTTGTCCCGTGAACTTGCACTTGCGTGGGCGTGTACAGAGTCTGTGTGAAGATGTAGCGGAGGTCTGCAAGCTCTTCTCGCACGAGTGGTAGGCCGTCGCGGGCGCTGGGGGCTACATCGTGGCGGTAGTGTTGGTGCTGTCGACGATTCCTGGTGCCACGCAGCGCTCCTGGTACTGTGAATGGCATTGCAGCAGAGACAGTAATGCAATCTAGGCTCCAGAGTCTGTCTGCCTACGTAACTATTGTGCACTTTTCTCAATCACCCTCACTTTACTTACTCCCTCTCTTTCTTCCTTCTTCCTTCTTCTCTCAGCGACACTCACACACACGCACACACACACACACCACCACCACCACCACCACCACCAACACCAACACCAACACCAACAACACCAACAACACCACCACCACCACCAACACCATGCCCCGCCTCCGCGCCCTGGTCGCCGTGACGGTGGCCATCAACCGCCTGCGCATCGAGGTCGAGGACCTCCTCGACAGAATCGCCGAGTGCCACGAGGAACTCCGCCTGGCGGCCGCCACCAGGGCCAGGAGAAACCCTCCGGCCCGCTGGGAGGAGGTCGTGGCCGCGAATTTCGCGGTGGGACATTGGGGAGAGGAGTTGGAGCGGTATCGCCGGATGTTGGCGGAGGTGGAAGAGGGTATGTTGCGTTCCTTTCCCATCTATCTTACTTTGCGTGTATGGGGGCTAATTTTATGTGTAGAGTTGGCGACGGCGTACGATTTGCGCCTGGAGTTTACGATGTTGTTGTGATTTTTTTTTTCTTTTTTTGGCGAGAAGGGGGGTGCTTTGGGGTTTGGGTGGCGGGACTGAGCGAGGAGATTACTTCCTCGATAGATGAAGAATGAATTTGTTGTTGAGAGCATGTTGTTCCTGTCTGAGGCGTATTCCACTTGTTCCTCACTGTGTTTTGAATGTTTACCTGGTGCTACATGGTGATGGCGACTAATGGGGCTTTAAAGCATGCGTCTCTCACGGCTATCACTGACTCCAAGCTCTTGATGAAGAAGCGGTACGAATAAAAGATGAATACGTGATTGAGTGAGAGATGGAGAGAAAGAAGGAGAGTCGAGCGGTCTCAGCTCTTTTTCTCGGCGTTCTGAATACTTACCTGTGGAACTTAAGTGAATCCCGCCTTTATAAAGCCCAAGAGACGACATCTCACACCATCTCTCCCACCTCTGAGCTCCTCAATAACAATCCCTCTATACAAGAGCCGTGTGCCTGAATGAGAGATATCTAGAGAGAAAGAAGAACAGTCGAGCGTTCTCAAGCTGTTTTTCCCGGTGTTGTGAATGCTTACCTGTATTTCTTGAGTAATTCCACCTTTGTAAAGCCCAGGAGACGACATCCCACATCACCACTCCTACCTCTGAGCTCACATATAACAAGTTGTACAGATAAGATCTACACGCGGAAATGAGAGATATCTAGAGAGAAGGCAGGAGAGTCGAGCGGTCTCAGCTCTTTTTCCCTGGCGTTGTGAAGCTTCCCTGTAGTTCTTGAGGGATTCCGCCTTTGTAAAGCCCGGGAGACGATATCCCACATTACGATATCTACCTCCGAACTCGTACATAACAGGCTGTATAGATAAGAACTACACGCTTGAACGAGAGATATTAAGAGAGACAGTAGCGAGAGGCGGGCGCTTTCACCTCATTTTTTCCCGGCGTCGTGAATACTCACCCGCCATTTTTTTAATTTCGACCGCTTCGGGCAGTTACTCCATACAAAATCGTATATCCCACACTACTATCCCTACCTCTAAGCTCATAGAGAACAAGCCATATAAACAAGAGATACACACTTGAATGAGAGACGTTTGGAGAGAAAGTAGCAAGAGGCGGGCGCTTTTAGCTCCCTTCTTCCCGGCGTTGTGAATACTCACACGTTTTTTTTTCCACTGCTCCGGGCAGTGCTTAGAGAGTAGTATATCCCACAACACTATCCCTACCTCTAAGCTCTTAAACAACAAGTCATATAAACAGAAACTCCACACTTGAATGAGAGATTTACAGAGGGATAGAGACAGWATCAGGGCGTTTTCAGCCCCTTTCCCCGGCGTCACAAATACTCACTCTACACCTCTCAAGTGATTCCGCTTCATGAAGTCGCGAAGACTCTATATCTCACATAACTACTACTACCTCCAAGGTCTTGATTGCTGAGCAGTACGTACAAGATTTCCGTGCTTGATTGAGAGAGCAATCCGGATCGGCCTTTGTGTAGGAGTTGACATCTTGTTGAACGCAGGAGGCCTTTTGACTAACGATGGATCGATGTAGTAGCAAGAGGTTGTTCTCAATGTTCAAACTTCAAGGCAGCAGGCTCTGGTACGCTGAGGTCTGACTCTGATGTTTCTTGAGTCGTGAGTGACATAGATGTCGTCTTTCAGCGCTGGAGTCATGGATTTCTTGTACGTGAGGAAGGAAATAGTACCGTAACAGAGCGGCGTCTTCTGATTGTGCGCATGTGATGGCCAAAGTGAGCCCAATCAAGACTGCCAAGTACGTAGAGCATGAGACATCCGCCGCATGCAGGCCTGTGGATTTCGCATGTTGTGAACCTGCCATGAGCGTTGTGCCATCGCCTTCTGCATGTCTTCTAGTTGGGAGCACGTGAAAGAGAAAGAAGGGATGCATTAACCCATCATCACCTCTGAATTCCACCTGATGTATGTTGACTCAATATCATGGGCCTCTCTGGAGAATGAATGATGCCTTCTTGTTGGACTGGGGAGATTTCTCGATCAACAGGAAGACGGTGAAGCCGCGAGACGGTCATCCTGGGCTCTCATGTGCTATTTTTCTGCGGATCAGAAGAGTGAGGTGGACTATCGCTCGCACCACATTTGTTCCTTGGAGGGTTTCTTGAGAATGATGGACATGTCTAAATATTGATGAGAAATTGAAGGAAAGCAAGAATGCTGGGCCGTTGACTAGGGTATACCGTAGAAGGATCGATATCGGCATTGGAAGGCGAAGCGATCGGCTGATCGGTCCGGCGCGTGAGAAAGCTGGGCAGCTGTCGCGACTTCAGATCATCGCTAGCAAGGTGAGTATTGAAGAAGTATAAGATCCAGCATCTCGAGAGGTCACTTCACATCCATCTCTCGCGTCCCACAGATTTTCGAATCGTCCCGCTAGATCCCGCAGAATCTTCGACATGTCGGACCCTCGTCGTCGTCCTCCTCCTCCTCCACCACCCCCGGAGCCCTCCCCGGACCCGGACACGACGATGAACACCAACTTCGGCACTCCCGAGGGGGCCGGGGATGCACGAGAGGAGAGCGTCACCAACGGGCACAATCCTTCGAGCCTCACGCCCGAAGAACAGGGCTCGGAAGGCTTCAAATTGAAATTCTGCACCGTGTGCGCGTCGAATAACAATCGCAGCATGGAAGCCCACAAGCGACTCACGACGACCCCCTCGGCAGGCCCCTCGGGCTATCCCACCATCTCCTTTGGCACTGGCTCTCTCGTCCGTCTGCCCGGTCCTTCCATCTCTCAACCCAACGTCTACCACTTCAACTCCACCTCCTACGCCGACATGTACAACGAGCTCGCCGGCAAGGACAGAAGATTGTACAGCGCCAACGGCATCCTGCCCATGTTGGAGCGGAATAAGAATGTCAAGTGGGGTCCCGAGCGATGGCAGGATTGGAAGGTCGGTGTTCCCYGTGTTGGACCACGGAACAACCCCCCTCAGCCTGCGGGCGGGGCGACACAAAAGGAATACCAAGACGACATGGGAGCGATGGGAGTGGAAGCTGGCACGGTGGATGTAGTCATCACGTGCGAGGAGCGCTGCTGGGATGCCGTCGTCGATGATTTGTTGACTCGTGGCTCTCCGCTGAATCGCCCGGTGCACGTCTTCAATGTGGATATTAAGGATAACCACGAGGAGGCATTGGTCGGTGGCCGCGCCATATTGGAGCTGGCCGATGCCTTGAACGCCGCTGCCAAGGAGGAGCGCGAGGCGAGCATGAAGGAGTACAATGGTGCGAGTGATCACTTCGATGCGGGCGCCGCTGGGGCGAGGGCCGGCTTTGATGAGAGGGTTCCTGAGATTCTGGCAGAGTGGCAGGAGAGATGGCCGCAGTTGCCTGCTTTGTGGACTCTGGCGTGGTTTTGAAGGCAGGAGGCGTACATGTAGGTCAAGAAGACCTCATGCGTGCATGCTTGTATTGTGAAAGTGATACCCATGACGGCCTCCGGGATGGATGGTCAGTCAAGTTTAGCGAGGAGTTGAGGCGAAATTACATCCCCTTTCAATGCTGTCAACATGAGCATGGAAATCAATCAGTTTGGAAAATGACCCTTTTCCCCTTTGCACTTCTCCATGCCCTACCACATTATGCACATCCACCCACCTCCATTCTCATTCCTCTCCATACTGACACTTTGAGAGGAAGGAGTGGTGGAGTGCCTGCATGTATTTGAGTGGTGCTTCTTTCATTGTCGACTCTGTACATGACCTACATACACATCCATTCTCATTCCTCTCCATCGCCATWCCAAGCATCCGGCAAAGAGCGACCTTGGTAGAGGTCTTTCCATGGTATGAGCCAGATTCTGTGGAAGCTTGGTGAGGGGAGCATTTCTCACATGGCAGCAATCCTCAATACTCACACCCTCCAAGAACATTTCGAAAGGATGTAGTCGTTTAGTATGACCCAGCAACCAACCAACCTCTTGATCTGCTAGCTAGCTAACCTCTCATCAGATGCAAATTGGACTAATCCTATCTACTTGCCGTCGACGCCGTTGGAGAGTGAGTTGAAGAAGTGGACAGATTTTGCTGTACTTCTGTGATATACGCCATATTTGAAATGGTAGTCGATGTGGGATTCATTGGAAAGTGTGGCTCGATAACTTGGTGTTCCTTTAGCAAACGATTGGAAGACCTTGCCGTACTCTCTTCTCCCGTCCAAGTTCATCATACATATCCATGTATACCTCATCGATGCCGCCATGGCCTCCAACCAGGATCAACACTCCACATACCCAGCCCAGAAACATAATTCGACAACATCTCCACAATATCCCCTTGCTCAGGTTGATCGCCCCACCATCCCTCATCATATTCATAGGCAGCATCAGGAATAGTATGTTCGAATGCCATTCTGTGGTTATCATGYCATGCTAGACTAATGTCGTAGTTGATGGTCATTCTCCTCCCCTGCCCACCTCCATAGTGCTTCCTGATCGCATCGAAAAATGGACGCCAGTGCTGGAATCCATGGCCTCCTCTAATGCCGACGTCGGAAAGAATGAGTGAACTCAGTAGAGGACATTTCGAGAGCCAGATGTCGAAGGAATGAGCGTCGATGGTGACATCTACCAACTTCAATGTTGACAGCCGCGACATTGTCGGGAAGCTTTCTAGCTGATGGCCAAAGATGAAGGCTGTGTAATCGATGCTGAGATTCTGAAGTGTAGCCGCCGTGCGTTTTATGAGATCAATGATGTTGGGTGTGGCCTGTAGCATGAACCGTCTGTCGTCTTCGGCAGATGGCTGCGGCTGAGGGGCTCTGTGGGTACGGAAGCCGATTAAAATACTCAGTGTCTCAAGCTCGCTAAGATCCACTGTCAGCCAGCCGGGAATCTCTTTCCAAGCCAGCTCTCGGTTGGTGACCAGTACGAAGGAGAACTCTTTCAGTCGCAACTTTGCAGCCACCACACAGTCCAAACCAAGAGACAAGATCGTTTCATTAAACGGGCCGAGATCTCGATTCCAGAAAGGTGGCTGGTCTTCGTCGTTGAAATGGATCTGGGGTGTATCAAGCTCATGGTCACAGCCCCGTCCGGTACCAAGTTGGAGCTGGCAAAGATTCGGCAATTTCTTCATGATTTCAAGCAGAGCAGCTTTCATCTGTCCAACAGCCAGAGCGGTGTTGATCTGAGCAGTTGTGACGTTCAGTTCGTTCCAATGTTCCTCCTTCGTGGGCCTTTCATCTGCCCATGCCTGATTGTGCTCAAGACAGATTCTTCGAACAGATGGTCCCAAGCGAGCCAGACTAATGTTAAGCTCCCTCAATTCCTGGAGCTCGACATGAAACTTGACGGCAGCGACTAGGTGGGAGTTGATGAATCTGAGATTGCTGAAGCATCTGTGAGTGCGGCGTAAAGTCCTGAGTTGATTTTGTTTTACTCCAGGGAATGAGTCAAATGTGATCCCAAGGAGCGCTAGCTCCCGTGTTGGCTCCAGAACTTTCTCCACGATGATTGTCAAAAGCTCGTCAGGAAGTGTAAGTAAGGGYGCCTGCTGCTCGCTGCTTGCGCTCGTCCCGTTCACGCTCTCATTCTTTGAGGCGGCCGATGAAGCACGCTGCTGTCGACTTTTCCATCGTGTTCGGGAGTCAGACAAAAGAGACCTATTGTCACCTTCGACGACTTGGCCATTGATGTGGAAATGCATGATGGGTGTGGTGGCATTGGGTTGTGGTGCAGCATATTCTCCGGGCTCACCTCCGAAGTCCCGTAAATTAATGTGACCTAAATTTAGTACGCATTCACACACGGCAAGAACACTATGTAATAAGAAGGTAGGCATGGTCTTTTGGTTCGCTCACGTTCGAATACTATTCGTATCGTCATTCGTATTGTCCGATATGGCTAATTCTGCGACGAGGCCACTGCACCGAAGCACGGGAGGTGATCTGCTACTGCCTTTGAGCCAACCATCCTTCGTCCAACCCGCCCAGATTCGTAGAGACGGTTTAAGATACCTTTGCGAGCCAGCTCACGCAGAGGCATACTCAGGCATTCCGGCATGGTAGCATCCTCCACTCCTTCGAGTTCAATTATGCACACCACCCCCAACATTAGCCGTAGCCCTCCCCAATCCACCCTTATACCTCTCCAAAGCCCTCGTCCTCGCCTCCTTATGATCAACAATCGGCTTGGGATATCCCGCCTTCGCAGCCTGTGCTCCGGCTTTCCTCCCATAAGGATCATGAATCGCCTTACCCTGCACATCTTTCAACTCCGGCACCCACTTCCTGATGAATGCTCCATCGGCATCGAATTTCTCACTCTGTAGTAGTGGGTTGAAGATGCGAAAGTAAGGTTGAGGGTCCACGCCCGTGCTGGCAGAGAATCCCCATCCGCCGTTATTGCTCGCAAAGTCGCCGTCGATGAGACTTTCCATGAAGAACTTCTCTCCCATGCGCCAATCCAGTAGCAAGTCTTTGGCGAGAAAGCAACCAACGACCATCCGGAGACGATTATGCATCCAGCCAATCTGCTTCATCTGTCGCATGGCCGCATCAACGATGGGAAAGCCGGTTCGTCCTTCACACCAAGCCTCGAATTGAGAGGCATTGTACTCCCATTCGATATCCGAGTATTCGTATTTAAAAGGCTTGTGCATGCAAACGTACGGCCAGTGCACAAGAACGTGCTTGTAAAAGTCTCGCCATGCAATTTCCGAGATCCAGGTCATGATGCCTTGATTGCCAGCATCGAGACTTTTGCTGGAGTTGGCGTCTCGGGCTGCGCGGATTGCGGTTCGTGCTGCGAGTGTTCCGGTGGAGTAGTGGACTGATAGCAAGGATGTTGAGTTTAGTGCGGGAAGATTGCGGGTGTCTTTGTAGGCTTTCACTTTCTCCTCGATGAAGCGCGAGAGGCGCTGTTTGGCAGCATGCTCGCCTGCAGGCCAGAGATGGAGGAACTTCTCTCTTTCCTCWTTGCTCAGAGATTTGTTGGGAGGTGCGGAAGCGATTGGTGTTTCGAAGAGGGATGCAAAAGTCTTCCTGGCACTGGACGGATTCGATTCGGGGAGAGGGGATTCGTCCAGGAGATGGGGATGTTCGTGGACATGTCTGACCCAGGCTTTATACCAAGGAGAGTAGACAGAGTACTGTTTCCCTGCACCGCTTTTGAGATCTCCAGGCGCAACGACCACATCATCGTGCAGGACATCCACAGCTACACTCTTTTCCACCCCCTTGACGACTAGATCAGCCTCTCGCCGTAGCTCATCAACCTCATACTCCATGTTGCAGAATAAATGTTTTGCACCCCACTCCTGACACTTTTGCAGCAAGAAACTCACTCCCTCCTTCCTCTTCTCCACTGTGGTCGTATACAATGGAATGTCCCTCTCTGCCAGATCTTTCTGCATGATTTCCAAAGTCCTCGACTCAAAGTCCACCCTCACAGCACTCGTCAAATGCGCCTGATAATCCTGCGGGCTGACAATAAACACCGTGATAAGAGGTACTCCCAACTCTTTCGCTTTCTTGMTCGCAGCGCTGAGAGCTCTGTTGTCTGAGATTCGCAGATCGCGTTTGAACCAGTGGACCACGCATTGTCCTCCTGACTGGAGAAGGGGTAAAAGGTCAGCAGCGTCTCGTACATCAAAGGCGTACCTGCATGGAGGTTCTTTAATCCAACTCATCGTTCAATCCCTCTTGTCCTGTACTCACCATACTCTCTCGAGCACCTTTGGTTTTCAAAAGAGCCGCATTGAGAACTTCAACCGGCCGAGGAATCTCATTATTATTGTATTGCGCACATCTCTCATTGCTCATCTCCGCCGGATAGAATTCTCGCTGCACAATTCCATGTTGTTCTTCAGGACGGGAATGATCGAATCCATTTGCGGCAGGTTTTGGTGAGGTCGTTGCGCGTTTCTTGCTGGGAGAGGGTCGAACTGGAGACGTCGCTTTTCGTTTGATGGAAGGCATTGTTGCGATGCTCCGACGAAGGACGATGGGGCTGGAGAGGGTGTACAGTGGACTTTGTCGTATGAAGAACCGCATAGGGTTTGGAAGTGTTCGGGGATTCAATCAATGCAAGGAAGACTGGAGGGCGGGAAACGCGAGGCGCGATCGCCGACGCCAGATATCAACGTCATCATCAATTTTCCGAGGATCTCTATTCTTGCCAGGGTTAGGGTTTGGGTAGTGATGGTACCTTGTTGTCGACGTTACTACGTCGATAATGTCATATCGAGCATGACACTCAGCGAGCCACACAAGGCTTCCCTCTCTTCATGCTTGGAGGGATAGCCTGGTCATCGTGAAGAATCTAGATCTTCGGGAAGCGAAGAGTCGGAGATTATAAACACGCTGCTCCATATGATTCCAGGTTACATTAAACACATTAGAACCTCCCTGACTTGCCAGAACAACACACTGACATCGACACGAACCGTAACGGCATCTCCCAATCCMTTTTATCGGCCACCTCAGTCGAGGCATTGTTCAAGAAATCAAAATACATCTCACAAGACCATCATACGAGCATGGTTCCATTGCTACCTTACAACAAGTCAATTGCCGTCAAATGGCAACTTCCGTCCAACCTGCTCATCACCAACTCCCACATCCCAGGCTTTCAACCTTTCCACAAAGTCAACACTACACTTTATGTTGGTAACGAAATTCTCCATCCCATCGATCACAGTATACCTTGCTCTTCACAAAATTCCACACAAAAGACAGCAAAAGGTAATCGAAACCCACGCGCCTGTCAAACCACACGTAGGTAAGGTATTTGAAATATCCGATTTTCCAGCAAGCAAGCACTATCCCATTCCGATAAAGCGCTGTTGTGCCCAACAAGAAATGCTTCTAGACCAAACAACCCGCACACCGCTAGAATATAATAGAAAACCCCCCACCAAATCTAATCCATGGAAGCATAGGGCTGCCCTACCCCTTGATGATCCATCCCACTTTTGTTTGTTTGGCTCATCATACCTTATTAAGCTCGGTACTGCAGCGGTCGGCACCGAACAAATATATGAAAGTAATAAGGTGTGCAGCGGCGAACGCATGTGGGAACCACTGTTCCTACAGTAGTTCCTCGAGGCAAGCATGTGGGCGGCAGGAAAAAAAGGGTACGTACATGTACCTGACGAGGGGGTCGAAGAAAGTGTATGTACACCTCATCACACTTTTTTGTCGTTGATCAGCATACGCACCGCCAGAGATCATCGGTCGGAACCGTTGTTTATTAAGATGGTCTTATAAAGTTGTAGACTCTGAAGCAACCACGCACGCAGACCCAAGTCGACTCATGTTGGTTTTTATCCAGACTTCTCCTGGAGGTCAAGTGGAGAAATAKTCCCAAGACCTTGGGCGACGTCATTTCAGCCTCCTGCAAGTCAGTAACGTTGGCAAGTCAGTGATGTGGAAGAGTATTGAAAAATTGTGTATTTGACGGGATATCAGCGAGAGGCTAGTAATACACATTGTACAAAGATCCATTCTTGACAGAGGACCCAGCCTCCGGACATTCTCCTCAACAGCAACATCAAAAGGTGTACCGCGCAGTGAATGATGTCCATGGCCGTGTCGTATGCTCATCATCATCCCGCGGCGACAGCCGGAGATCTGAAGGACTTGAACGTCGCGACGCCCGGGCTATCATGTCTAGTCAAGCTGTTATCCGCGCAGTATAGCGTCCCAGTCATTGGTGGTGTCGTGCATCTCTCGGCATTTTCCAGCACCTCGATGACTCTTTGACACCAAATTGTCCGGACTGGGTGATCTTCGAGTGCGGAGCTCATGCCCAAAGCTTCCATAGACAGGGCTTCCATTTTCCTTCTCGCAAGCTCCAAAGCGGTTCCTTCTGGTCCTTGATRATGCACGTCGGCGCGTTCGGCCAGGAGGACGTTGACGACTTTGAGAGCTCCCGAAGAATCGCTCTGAGCTGCAGCTGTGCAGAGAGCTGTCCCGTAAATGGTTCCGACATTCTCCTCGATCCTCGCTCCTTTGTGAAGTAGATATTTGACAACGTCTGCTTTGCCCATCCAGGCGGCTGTGATCAGCGGGTGTCCGCAAAGTCCTCCTGGTTGATTGGGATCTGCGCCATGAGCGACCAGCATCCTGATCTTGTTGAGCCCGTTTTCGAAAGATGACTTGGTGATGTGACATTTGGCGCATGTGCCGGCAACCTCCTCGGAAACGCGGTGCTCTGCGTTTCGAGAGAAAAGGTAGCCATGTCCCCAGAGTGCCTCGGATGTTAGGGTGGGATCTGCAGTTTGGACGGCTCTCCGCTGTGCACCTTCTCGGAGCAGCTTTTCTGCTCGTGATAGATATCCGCGGGAAATCGCCGTTTGGAGCTGTTTGTTCATGACTGAAGGGGGCTGTTCCGGTATGGATGGCGGCAAGCGTTGCTTGCGAATGATGCTTTTCAAAGATGTCCCTGCTTTCTTCAAAGACATGTGTCGGAATCGTTGTTGAAGTCCTCCGATATCAGTCTTCCCATCTTCGTCGACGTCGCAAGGTGCCGATGCGTAAGTGTTGACACTGACGCGGAACGAATTGCGAGAGCCGCGCATGATTTCCCCGACTGACCAGCGCTGGAATGTACCATCTCTACGAGACGCGATCATACTGTTTACCTCTGAAACGTATGCCGAAAGTTGAGCTTGTTCCCAATGTCGCAGCTTGTTGCAGAGTCGAAAGTTGTCCGAGTCTGGCAGACTGTCGATCCAAGGTAGTTGAGAAGGAGGATGGTGGCCGGTGCAGGGCACAGCATGATGAAAACCGAAGCCGCAATGACCTTTAATTGCGGCTTGCGTGTGCTGTTTGAGATCTTCTTCATGGACAAATCCAATGTCGCATTCTTGACAGCGATATTCGCCTTGAAAGTCTTCCAGATGCCGTCGGAGGTGGACAAGAAGTTCGTCCGGATCATCTTCGAATGTTTCACTGCACATTGTACATAGCATCGGCTGCACAGTATCATCATTGGCCTTGAGAGTGACATTGGCAGAGAATGCGGTGTCTTTCAGTGGTGATGGCTTGGTCATGTATGGATGGACGTCCGGTAMACTATCAGAGGCTGGCGTGTTGATACTGTGGTCGGTGCTGTACTGAGAATGTCGCATCGAGGAAGCGTCGCTTCTCTGGGCCAGGCTGCCGACAGAGGCACTGGGTCGCAAGCGTGGTTGGTCGTAACCAGTTGGTGCGGGGCCATCATCCATGATATCCATTTCGTCGATCTGATCCATACGGATGATGGGTATGTGATTGTTGAGGTCAGACATGGTTCGCACATGCCTGACGACTTTGGGCTGACTGAGAAAACCATCCGGACTGTTGAAGTATCGCATAAAGGGCTTTTCATCGGGGAGGGAGGAACTGGATGAGCATCGTTCTTCGGGCGTTTGAGAGAGGGCAGTCGCCGCCGTCATGGGCGACACCGAGGACCCAGCAGCACCGTCTGTTGAAAAGGCATGGTCACTCCCACCATATTCAGACCCGCTGAAGCCCGGCTCTCCCGAATGATTGCTGCCAGGTGTTGTGCGATCCGCCGCATGGTTGGGATGCTGCTCGTTGTAGTGGCGTTTGAGGTCGTGACCGCGGCCGAACAGCTTACCACAGACTGTACAGCTGTGCTTCTTGTTGGGCGGCAGGCCCAGCTTCTTTCGATGCTGGTCGGTATGACGGTGCCGCGCCAGAGCGCGCTTCTCGGTATAGCATGTCCCGCAGTCGTCGCACTGAAAGGACATTCGGGAACGCTTCGCAGCACGCGGCTTGCTGTCGGGATCCTCTTCATCATCGCACTCGTCAATTCGCAAGCTGCCCTTTAGCGGGTYGGACTCATGTTGCATGGTGATGTCTCCTTCGGGAACCATGGTGAGCGGGTGCGTCATGGAAGCTGCCGGCAGCATGCTGTGAGGRGAAAAGGGCACCGCCAGCGGTTGCGCCATAGTGTCGATATTAGAAGAGAATAATGAAACAAAAATAAAGCGGCAAATGGACCAGGGCAGGCGTCGACCAGGACCCCGGCGGCTGCGTGTGTTTATAGACAGAGGTAGTCGGATTATCCTGGAGGCTACTAGCTGTAGGTGGCGTATCGAGCACGGTTCTCTTCAATGCGATAGCGTCAGTGCGATCATGGGGCCACACGGGCGAAATTGGGACTCCTTACTCGTGGTAAGGTCAAAATTGAGTTGAAGAAGAGGAAACGAACTTGCGATCGAGAGGACAAAGACTGAACCCTGCAGATTCCAACCATGATCGACATTGGTGCACGATTTCATAAGCCTTTTGGCGGGAGACATTTCCGGAGTCCGCCGCCGAATAATCGCCAGCGAGGTCCCACCCTTGACGAAGCCAGACGAAGCCAGACGAAGCCCTTTGGACGAGTCAGCTCCTGCAGACTGTCTGCACGTCTTCGTCAGGCTCATTGGTGACATCTGAAACGTGCTGCACTCACGCGAGACATTTGCCACTACCGCGTCTGTTTCATGCCTTACATGTGCATAGCCGCCGTTCTGGACACCTGGGCTGCAGCATGTCTGTACACGATGACAGGGCACCATAAAAGCTGAACTCTGCGCCCTAGTCTGCTGCGATTGCTGACACCGGGACGATCTTCCCCGAATTATTCAATAGWGTGTCTTGGCTGTGCCTTGAAGAAGAGTCTCCCCCGCTCTTCTCCGTACCTTACCTCCTCGAGTCCAGACCATTGCGCCAGGCGTTGTTATTTATCACCGGACATCCTTCAAAGGAAAGCTGCCCGTCGTCATGTTGGATGGTACTAGCATTTTTCAATCCTCCCGAACAGCAATGAATCACTTACGAGGCGGTTCTCCTAATTGTAATAGGTACCTTGCATTCGACCGATCGGCGCGGATGACAGGCCGAAGYCGAAGTTTGTAGCCGATTTTGTGCCGCATCAGCCGGATCTGATCTAGGCATTCTGCATTCACTCGAGTAGTCGATAGCCGCAACGAACGTGGAAATGACATCAATAGTATATAGTCCATTTACGTCCTCTTCAGCTTGATGAGGTGTAGCTTCTCCAGACATMAATATTCTTCAGACTGTATGGCGTGAAGAACAGGCTTCATGCGTCACAACAGAGCAATCCAGCTTGACAATTAAGCAGAAGCATTGACTGTATACATGCAGCATGAATGATGACGAGGTGTAGCTTCTTCGCATCCAATACCGTTATCATATGTGTGCTGCAGGATGTGCGATTCAGGCTTTTGATCAGAGCGATTCAGCACAAGAGCGAACACTTTGGCAAAGGTTCATGGTTGCACAGTTGAGTGAGCATGGTTCATTTTACTACTGAATTTGACCTTTTGTCCTCATGATTCTGCATCCACGAAGACGTCTTCATCTCCATCAGTGTCCATCCGTTTGACAGCACCACGCGGAAGGGAACTGTCTGCCTGGGAGGTGCTTGGTTGGAGAGGTTGTTGTAATGCGGCGGCGACTGGAGCTGGAGTTTGCGCAGACGCTCCGTCGTTTTGACCAAAATCGATCAGATCGGCAGGTGGTTGAGGTGCTGATGCGCTGCTTTGTTGCGGAGACGATACCGATTGCTGTCCTGGAAGAATGGGCGCAATCGCCAAAATTTGCTCAATTTGCTTCTCCACAGGCGCATTCGTGTCTACTGCGTCGAATGGTATGATGTAATCCAGGTTCTCCTCATCGCCAGTTGGTGTTGCCGTGAACAGCTTTGGTTTCCATTCTGATGTACGCTCTGCAGCCTCCTTTCGCTGTGCATCTTCGATTCGTGATTTCTCGTCCGTAGCAACCTTCTGATCCGCCCTCTTGATAGCGTCCGTAGTGGTATGCCACAGCTTCTGGCTTTCTCTCGGTCCTTGCTCTTCGAGAGGCCTGCTTTTCGGAATGCTCGGTTTGGCCTTTGAGGCATCGAAAATCATTTCCTTCTTGCCTGTTGCGAGGTCCTTGATGTGCATCTGACCGTTCCAGAAACCGCTTATTTCGTACCTAAGAAGAAGGAGCGTCAGCATGCGTCGTAGACATGGAAAGAACGGTTGCGAGAGTGCATGTCATGTCTTTGAGAAGAACATGGTTTGTATCATGAGAGGCCGCTCGGTGCTATTCCCCACATCTACCAAGGGCGGAACTCACAGATTCTTTCCAGACTTGGTCTCCTTGATGAAGCCAGCAATGGCATTGTATGATCCTCCAACCCAACCCTTGACTTTGAACTCAATGTCTGCCTCCAACCCCGACTCAGGACAGCGAACGACTGCGTGGTCGCCCAATTCGTATTTCATCTTGCCAAAGAGGATGCCGCGTGCGTACATGTTGGGTTGCGTGATGAAGCTGGTCGAGATAGTTAGCGGGAGCTCGTCTCGCAGCAAGAGCTGGGAATCGATGACTCAAATGCCTCGCGCTCGCACAAGAAAAGGAAGGGTTGCTTACTATCTCTCGCCGCGGTCCAAGAATCTCATGACTGCAATTCCCTCCATAAAAGAACCAACGCTGTTCCCCAAGAACTTGCTGCGAGGTTTGAGGGTTCCATCAATTCGAATGCGGTGTTCGGGTGCCATGAAGAAGTAGGAGGACTTTGGTGGGTGGTGTGAGGTCTGCTCCGAGATGTAGTAGCCTTTTGTGCCATCAGGGTAGTCCCAGTAGCCAGTGAATGTCTCGCCGAGCACGGGGTTGAGAGGTTTCTTCACGCCTGGAGGCTTGATGTGCCATCCGGAGAGGTAGAATTTGGTGACTGCCACGAATCTTGCGACTGGGTCTTCAATGGTGGGCATGTGTAGGAGAGTTTCGGGATGTGCCATGAAATTGGTGATTCGCTCCAGCATAGAGCGCGGTTCGAGGATGAAAGTGGGGAGTGTGACGCGGCTGAGGTCGGCGCCTGGTCGTAGTTGTGAGATGATGTGGGTGAGGACGTTGCCTTGCTCGCTTGACACGACTGTCTCATCGTCGCCATCGTCGGGGCGTTGTTCGTCGACAGAAGAGCGGGTGGAAGAGTGAGAAAGGGCGTTTCTTGCGTGCCCGAGAACCATTTTGTTCTCCGCTTGGTCGATCGATTTGGTGTGGTGGAGGGGCAGCCCGTGCTTTGCAGAAAGCTGATGTCTGGCGAGRGCAGCCGCTAGACGCAACGGATTGTCAGTGAGCACTCACGGCGGGTAAGTACGAGTGAGGTGATGAACGAGAGGGAACAAGGAACAGCTGAGTTACACAGCAAAACCAGGTAGGCAGGAAGCAGCTCCCAATAGCACGTGGGGTGATGAGGAAACAGCGCAGCAGCGCGTCATTGCAGCCAAGGATTCCCAGCGGGGCGGCGCGGACCGTGTTCAGTTCAAGTTCATCATCGGTCGTTCCTCCGGACCATCCGGCAGACGACATGTCGACAATGTTCTCCAGAGTTTGAGCATTGGAGTCAGTCTGGACAGACCATTGTACGCATTAAACCATGAGCCTTGGCAGAGATGTCCTTCAAAGGTATCCAGGCCGGCAGAGCACGGGCGTGCTATTGAATGTGTCTCGACGAAAGAGTTATGCTTGAGAACTCGGGAGCAGCTGCAAACCGAAGCCGAGTAGCACTATTCCAATGGATTGCCGTGTAGCAAGATGTATCCACAGTCTTGAAGAGTCATGCCGACCATGTTCTGGGACAGCGGCGTTGTGGATGATATGCGGACAGACTTCCAAACTTGGTCGACAACCTTGCTGGTCAGATCAGGCCCGGTGACTGCCATGGAATTGGAAACTTGTCCGATGAGAAAAGAACTTGATGTGCGGAGTCTTCGTGTCAACCACTTCCAAGATTTGATTTGAGGAACAGCCCCGGAGCAAGCTGGAAGGGATGGACCGTACGCTGACGGTGCAAAGTACATGTTGTCAAAGCCCCCAACTGCAGATGCGGCTCTCCCTGCTATATGGTCCTGGACGAAGCATGGGCCATCTGGAATTCCGACATCTTCGCTGCTTCTGGGCCGGCGGATGGTGACAATGGTCTCGTACGTGCTGCTTCTACCCCGCGATGCTGCGATGCTGCGATGCTGCTGCGTGGATGGGCGGGAAGATGTGCAGGAAAAGGAACTCTCAAGGAACAACATACCGAGCGACTCTGTGTTAGCTTACGCATTAGCATGTCACTCCCGTTGCGTATCGGAACGAGGCAGGGATATGCAAACTCACCAAGAACTTGCCGCCACCGCAGCCTCCCAGCGCATCCGACCAGTCTGCCAGGGATAGCCTTTGCTCCACAAGTATACGGGGCGGCACATGATCGCCGCCCGACTCATCACGCTACCAAACCTGCCATCCCGCCGGGGGCACACCGGAACAGTCTCCCCGAGATCTCTCTCGAGTCGACAGCCGTGGCACAACCGGTCGGTATGCGGGTCGACAGCGTGACTGACCACCTCTTTGGATGGGCAGTACCAGCTCCATTCATGCCGGTCTGAGCAGCTCTCGAGGAGCTCGTACATTGCGTCGCGTAAGCACCCCCCGTAGCAGGCGCTGGTGGCGTGATATTTGCACATCTGTGGAAACAGTCAGTATCTGCTTGTTGACGACGATCGATGGCGGGGAGATACGTACAGCGACTGAGAGATGCCTATTGACGAGGAGGGTATGTTAGCAGGGATAGAGCAGAGGCGGATCGATGGAAAGTACTCACGGTGGTAGTTGTCAGGAAGAAGAGGGTCAAGGGCGGCGTCACTAAAAGACAGCGTGCGGCGGGATTGACCGCCAAGGCGACGATGACCTCACCTCACGACATCTTTCATTGACAGCAGATCTTCACGCAGATAGCTGTTGGATATCTCGACAACCAGTTTGCTCATTATGACAGACTACACGCGAGCCTGAGATCATTGCAGGGCAGATCTCGCCGCACATACACTTCAWGCGTGAACCATAAGCAGTGAACTATGGTTGATACTCAGCAAGGCGGAGGGAACGTCTAGACCTGGGAGAGTTGCGGATCAATCAACCCTCTCAGCCATTTGCTGCAAGTCTGATCCAAAGATCGAACTCAACGATCGATCCTCGCTGATTGAACGGTTTCGACAATGAACAGACACAAGAAGCCGCAAGATTCTCGGATGTCTTGTACTTCAATTTGGAAGTAGCAAATTGCAACCGCAAAAGAGAGACAGAGCGGAGGGGATAGAGAAAGATGGCTGCATTCCGCATGAGAATGCCGGACAACCTTGCCAACCGTTGAGGTGTTGAAGCAAGGACGGGGAGAGACTGTATAACAGGCGAAACATTGGGTAGATGGCATGGCTAGCCACTGTTGAATCTAGGATCAAACACATTCGATCGCTGGCCACAAAGCGGTGCAGCTGCTGAAGTCTCACTTGAATCATCGTGTTGCAGTCGCTATGAAAATGCTACACTCCGTCCAWGCTCAAACCTCCATGCTATGCAATGTCGACCAGCGCTATGCAATACCATGCCAAAGACCACCAGAAACTCCCACTCAGTTCACCGAGCGGCCTTTACTCTCTCAAATATGTCCTCCGCTTACATTCATTCGTTCATCACACTAGTCCCAACCCATGTCATCGGATGTCGTGAGCCTTTGACGTATCGTGTTGAGTCTGTGATTCCCACATTCGCACTCTTCTCATATGTAACGCCGCTCACAGCAACCCAAAGAGCATGAGAGCTCCCGACGAGAACCTCTTGATGGCAATAGCTCAAGAGAAACTCTTGCAAAGCCTCCCAGATATCCAATCCCAGGTCAATCTGTAGCCGTCTCAGGATCTGCATATGTCGAATATCTCGTTGTCCAGTGGTAGCACATATCATGAAGAGAGACCAGAAGGCCAGCTCTTCGTATACCGTTCCAACAAGGAACTCGGGTCGGAGATTCTGAGCTTCAGCATACAGAGATGTGAGCAAATCGACATCGTTGAGAAGAAGCGAAGAAAGCATGAGACCTGCGAGTCTTAGATGGGAATGGGCTTGCCACTTCATGTGATCCTCGAGCATCGTTTGGAATATGCTGAAACTGGCACCCGTTGATGTGAAAAGATCCCAGTCACTAAGTGCCTGACGGGTATCTACCAATCGGGCTTGAACGGCTGGGTTGGGAGATGCTGTATGTGACAGTCGTCCRATTAAATGAAGTAGAGTCGGCATGATGAGCCGTTTCATCTCGAGATCTTTGAGACCGGAAGGGAGAGTGCTGGGGAGAGTAGCAGTGGTATGAGAAGGCATTCCACCAGGCCTGTCGAATGACGGTCTTTTGTTCGCGTAGAGTGCTGCATCGTGACCGGCACTGACAATGAGATTCACCACAACGGGTGATAGGACCTGGGAGCCCGGAGACCGCAGACCAGACAGTCCTCCACGAAGGCAATTGACGATGCCGACAAGACCGGCCATGTGGGTATCATGAGCTGGCGCATCGCCGTATTCCTGCGAATGTTAGATTAAGAACTGGCACTGGAATGCACAAGACTCCTTTAACAACTCACAAGTTCCCACTGTCCCAACAATGCAATTGCGGCAATCACAGAATCTTGGACTCTGCCTTCTTCACCCGCCCATTCAATGGCACTGTTGATACTCTCAAGGGTGGTGCGCTTCAACTGAATGAGCAGCGGGGTAGATACGGTCATCCGTCCCGATACTGTTGCATGACTCGCTGCCACGAGTAGGATTGCATGAAACAGTGCGGTATCTCTCAGAGCGTCGGGCCAAAGCTGTGATCGGATTGGTTCACGATCGCTTGCAGCTGCCATAGTTGCGTCGGGCACGAAATGAGTGAGAAAGTATTCAATCAAATCAGGCATCTGCGGATGCCATCTTGTCGTAGGATATGATCGGGACAAGTCCATTTGTGAGGTTATCATAGAAGAAGATCCCGATGCATGTCTTGATGTTGGTCCAGATTTGAGGGAAGCGGAAGATTGTGCCGATGTCGAAGCTGAGGATGGGCTACTTGCTGAGTCGCTTGCAGGCACAGATGAAGTTGAAAGAGCTGTTGATTCGAGGTTCATACTCTGCTTCACTGCCAATTTGTTTGCGATTGTTCGTTTCCTGGCGTCGGCGGAGGACTTGGCGGCTTGTGATCGAATCGCCCGTCTTGTATCTTTGTCGATACCAGATTGAGAGCCAGCATGGAAAGAAACAAAGGCGTTGGGTGCCGGACTTTGTGTCCGAGCGAGAGGATCGCCTCGCTCATCTTTTGGGGATACCAACGGACTTCTGGAGACAGACCGGGAGGCGCGGCCTCTCCGAGATTTTTGGTCCGACATCTTGTCGAGTGTTGGATCTTGTCCACAGGCTGTTCGTTCGCTGGCTCGCCACTTGAATGCTCGACAACAGTACGGAGGGACCGCAGTTATAGTGATCGGCACTGTAGCAGTCATAGCCCTACCTTAGTAACTCCCACTTTGACTTTCCTCTCACTGCAGGGCCATCATTGCGCACATCTAACTTCGGGTAGCAGATTCAATGCCTGAGTTACGCTCACGAGGACCTGCAGCCCAGCTATGGTAAGAGGAATTCGTACGCTCCGAACGCCAGGGCTGCTACAAGGCCGCCATCCTCGTCAGGAGGAGTGCGAGAGTGCTAGGCTAGTACTGGCGGCGAAGGTGGTCGAGCTGAGACAAAGCTCGATGGCATAACGATGCCATGCTTTTTCAGCTAGCTTTGGTACATTTGGTGCGCCACGGATGCTTGTCATTGGCCTGCGCAGCAACGAAACCTTGCCAGTGTCCAACGGGACGACTCATTGTGCGGCCGGCAGATGGACCCGCACATACCACGACTTTGTCGATGCGAAGGGATGCGAGGGCGCTGAGCCAGCCAATGCCAGCCTTGTAGACTCGCAAGGCTGCATCGCTAGGCAAGTTCACACGAGACGGAGACCGCGGTGGCTTCCACGCCTCGAAGCCACGATATCCGCCGCGGCACTGCCATAAGTACGGCAAGAAGTGGCAGCAATGGAGCTGGATGGCCCCGCTGACCGCAAGGCACGGCGATGCGATTGGCTCTGGCGGCACTTGTCGAGCACCAACGTGGCTTTGAGTACGGTGAGCCCTGGTGGCATAAAGCTTGTTCGCAAGCAAATGATGTTGTCAGTGAGTTCGTTGGCGAGGGAGTGGTCCAATCGGATCTCTTGCCAAGCGAGAAAAGTCACGTGACAGTCTGCATTCAGTAAGTCCGGCCACGTTTTCCACGCTTGCAAGCGCCCGTGGAAGCGGGTGGCTTTCTTTCTCTGCTCTCAGTTGTCGCACAGCTTGAAGCGATCGAAACGCATCCACGCACGACAGCTGGACTTCTTCAATAGCCGGAGTGGTGCCCGGCATGTCCGTATCGCTAAGAGGCTTCCGAGACACCACGAGGTCTGCGAGGCCAACAAGGTCATGTTTAGGCGAGCGTATGCCCTAGCATCGACGCTCAGCAGGATCAATATGCCTGCCCGCACGGCAGAGGTAGCTTAATCAAGCATCACACTAATGCGGATACCATGCTCAGCTGACCAGCGCAAGTGCTTCCCAGATTGGCACTCGACTCCAAGTTATTCCCGATTGAGGAGCGCAGAGGAGATTGTTGCTGATGCATAAGGCCATCAGAGATCGCAAGTATCCCCTGCATCATGCTTAGGCTTGAAAGTGACTGGCAGATGGACGATTGCATAGATGGGCTGTACATGATGGATGTACTCAGGGACGCAGAATTTGGCCTCGAACGAGCCTCCAGATGAGCAAATTTCCGTGCAGACACAGGCTCCAGTGTTGAAACCGTGATTTGATCATATTGTAGTCATGGGCGCAGCTGCATTCGAGTTGCTCTTCGTTTCCTGCCAACGAGTAGGAGGTACAACGGGCTGAGTGCGGCAGGTTGAAATGTGATTGAGTTTGGGCAAACCCCGCACAGACTCGATATCACATGCGTCATCTTGATCTGTGATCGCAGCTTTATACCGCTCTCAATCGTGCTTCGAGGACGCCTTGTGTTTCCTGCTTCCACGACGGCCTGGTATCCTTCCTGCGTAAGGCGTACACAGGAGTGTCATGGCCGCATGGAGCACGATTCACGATGCTCAATCCGAAGAGGGAAATCGGTCTTTGTCTTGTAGAGAATTGGCCACCTTGGGAAGAAGCAAAGCTGAATCGAGCATCGCTGAGCCGTCCCGTCCCCGAAGCATACGCCAGGATGTTCCTCTGAACCAGAGCAATTCCGAACCCGAGCAGCCGAAGGTATGTCTCCAGTGTATCCTCAAGCCAGCGTCACAGGAATCTTAGTCCTGTAAGATGCCAGGAAATTGTAATGTCGTGGTCCAGTAGCCTTCACTGGTGAGCCTGCGGCGGCAGGGAAAGATTGCTGGGAAAAGTCGTCAGCAACTGACAGCGAGCCTCACCGGCCGTCTGAGTTGGTAATTGGTAGCTTTGAGAGCGAACTAGTCTGTTAACATGACTCCACAGGGAAGCTCGCATGGAAAGTGTCAACTTCAAAGCAGCTGGTTATCGAAAGCGGACGGCATCCGGATTTGAGAGAATGGTGATTAAAATGTTGTAGAACGTTTCGGCACTTGCAGCATAGCGCAAAGGTACCGGATCCTCACCGAAATAGGAGTTCAGCCTCCAGCAAGAAACGTGGTGCCACTTGGTGCGGCAGCATTGAAAGTGGTATCGACTTCGACAAATGGGCAGCAGTGAAATGACGTGAAACTCCGAGCTGACCTCCACGCAATACTCAAGGACCTGCTGGTCTCCAGGATAACACCGTTCGGGGGGTTTTGTAGGCAAACGCCGCAATCCTCCGTCTTCGATCGTTTAGCGATCCAGCTAAAGTCTGCCAGAGGGAGCTCCAAACTGCATATCTTCTGGAAGCACCGGGCTTCAGATCTTCGGAGATGCAGATCGGGTGGTTGAGAGCTCGAGGGTCGGAAAGGAGCACGATATCGTTGCAAACTCTAGCTGGTGTGTGTTGATTGATTTCGACATCCCCCGCTCGGAAGCTTTCTCAATCGAGAATGACAGGAATCCTCTGGATAGCAATGATATCCACGACCCGTGCGTGGCAGATCAACATGGTCGAGATCATGTGTAAGGATCCTGCCGAAGGGACTAGGTCTGCTCCAGTCCATATCCATGAGTGCCGGCAAGGCTCAACAATGCGTCTTGATCGACGTGTGATGAGTGTATTCGAACGACAGTTTCCTCCTGAAGGCAAGATCTTATTTGAATGGAACTCCCGCTGCGGCACATTGGAGTCCGTGGCACRGGTATCCGGCGACTTATCCAAGCACGCACGGTAAAGACGGCCGCATCTAGAAGCTGAGTGCTTGGAACCCAAGGTAGCGCAGGAGGACCTCATCGACTCGAACGTTATGGCATGAGCTGCCCTCTCTTTGACACCATCTGCCGGACTGTTCCTTGAGTAGGTAGGTCTCTTTCTCCGTGACTATCTCGGTCGTCGTGGAAAAGACTGCGACTTGCTCTAGGAATGTCTGATTGTGTGAGTCCGGCGAGACTTCGTCGATGTGGAAAAATGATGTCCAAGATGGCCGCCAGGAGTCTCTCGGTAGATGTTGCTGGCTAAGGTAGGTTCGTCCACTTCCCCGCGAGAGCGATCGATGCAGATGCCGTATCACTGCTTCCTTTCTCTTTCCCTCTGAGATTTAAATGGCTTGCGAGATGGTGCGGTYGAGAATTGCAGGAGTCTTACGTTGTAGACGCTATTGTGGCTCCAACTGACTGAAGGCTTTGGCCTGAAGGACGATCGAGGTCGAGCTGCGGCCGTATCCTGGGTGGGCGTTGTGGATTAGCAGAGAATTTCTGCTGCTGGGAAATGGAAGAGAGGCTGTTCGAAAGCGGGAGAAATGTTGCTGATGGGGACGACAAAGTCAGAGAATGTCTTGAAATTGTCGGAGTTACATGTACTCTTCAAAGTATGCAGGTCAACGAGCCACATGCCCTCCTGTGCTAAAGGAATCAACTGATCTGAGACTAGCCAGCACTGAGCAGACCGCTCCGGCATCGACGGCATTCCACTGCATGACATCTATCGGAGCACTTGCAAATCATCCACCTGTCGTGGGCAGATGCTTCCAGAATCAGGCCGAATCTGCCGCTGCCGCTGCCGTCTGAAGCTGTCCTCAGACGAATGCAGCCTGATGGATCTTTCCGCTCCTCTTCCCTCCGCCCACTCTTACACCAACAGATGACCAGCATGATCACCACTATGTGTCGCCCAAAGTCGAAGACATGTCTCTTCATCCGATGTACTCACTGGACGCCAGCTCGCTGTCCGTCAGCTGTGTGCCCAACACTCCGCAAAGGCCCTGCTTACCCGCCGGCTTCCTGTTCCAATACCGCACACTCCCGTCCCTCCCTCCCTTGGAGATCAAGGACGGGATAGTCATAACGTATCGGTGTGGACATTGGAAAGAAGATCTGGCGTCACCTTGTTGGTGGGCTCGCCATGCTGCTTCGACTTCACGTCTGTGGTGCGATTGCTAATATGTGCAAGTGTATAGCCAGCGACAACCTCGCATAATGGCTCCGAAGCATCTTGCACACCACAATGGTCTTGGAAGTCCAAGAGTAAGAGTCAGGATCTCCGCTACCTCCCGCTGTAGGACAAGCAAGCTGCGTGGACTTGGGGTCACTTCGATGCATTTGGGAAAGATCACGGAACCTGGACTGAGCTGGTTCCTTTGTGCAAACGAGCCATCTTTCCAACCTCTAGCCTGCGGAGAACACAATCATCGGCGTCGTTGGCATTATTCGAGCGTCTCAGTCACCGACATCCCTTGCAATCATCACAGCTCTCGCGCGAGATCCTACTTCTTCTGCAAAGTGCCTATGAAACGACGAGTATCATACTACAGAGCTCCAAGTGCGCCGCCCAAAACTGGACATGAATATTTCCCTGCGGTGCTTCGCCAACAGCAAATACCTCTACCACCTACGGTCAAAGACACGAGCGGAGAAGCAGCGTATTCCCTAACCACTAACACCTCGACAATTGCCATGGAGCTTTCAACTACGGAGGTTGCTCCACCACTCTCATTCACTCTATGTGCCTCATCTCGAACATTTCCCAGCTCGGTTCATTGTTGGTGGATGAGAAATCGTTGTCTCCTCCGTTAAGAGAGAGCGCAAATGTTGGGCAAAGATTCTCTGGGGAGAAGACCGGCATCGTGGGAAAGAGCGAGGAGAACAGAACGCCGGAAGTTGATTTGTGCAGACTCTGGAGCAGGAGGAAAGCAAGAGACGCTCACCGATCGTTCCCCAGCTAAAGCGGAGCTGGAGGTACATGCCGGCAAGGAGGACACCGAGCCAACGAAATGAACGACCTTGAGCGCCGCCTCATCATCAGTGTGCTTCGCATACAGAAGAGATCGAAGGTATCTTCGACGCCTTGCCACCGGCGACCTACGGTAGGACATGGCAAGTCTGCCCCGGCTGCCACGTTCTGGCTAAGCAGGAAGGGGGCTCCTCCAATCGAGTGGTTTGCACTATACGTCTTCACTCACATGATGGGGATGTTGCGAGATCAGCAGCACTTCCCATCGACTCCCGAAGCGGTTCCGGGGCGAGCTATTCCACGATCAAAGCATTTACATGCCTACAATAAAAATCAACCAGAGAACGGACTCGTGCTGCCCTTCTCCACACCGACCGGTAGCCAGTAAGCGGACTCTGGGATCCTCCAGCAAGATTGATCCGAGCACAGCACGTGAATTGCGTTTGGGAGTTAGATCGCGAAGGGACGATCTTCGTACAACAAGCGATTGAAAWGAGTGAGGCGCCGCCGTACGCAGAAATGTGCGACTACTCTGTCCGGAGGATATATAAGAAGCTTCCCTGGATGAGGGCGAGGGCCGCCGCCGTCCAGATTGTCAAGCCGTCCTCGTAGCCACGCGCGAGAAGCACTCCAATCTCAAGCAGCGTACAGAGGACAGTGGTCCTCGTGAGCGTGGTATCAGCGACTTCAGCGCTGAGAAATYCTCACTCKACAAGGACCACATCAAGAAATGGGTCGGGCCCATGGAGGAGCTCGTTAAGCTGCCTCCTGCCGGATGCCATCATGTTGTTCGATGCCTTGACCCTGTCGCTCGAGAATCACTTAGATCTCTGACTTCCGTTTCTATTTCATGAACAACGTCTGGCGTGGCAAGCCACTCAACAGCGACGACGATAAGTGTCTAGCACGCTTTGTTTACAGCCTCGTCTAGAACATCGCGATCCGCCTCGGCCCACGAGCTGTTCCCGAGACAACCGTGGGTACTGGTTACAAGTACCTGGAACAATGCCAGCGTTGGAGCCGCGCCAACTGGCGTAGTAACCTCACCGTCATGGAGGATGAGAAGGAGCGGTGCTCGCAGGGCACGATCTACTTTGGATCCTTCCTGACTTCGCCTTCTCTGTGGGAGAGCCTGATGTAGAGACATTCCTGACCTGCGAGCTCTTCGAGCGGTGCTGGCGTTGAGGCTGTGCCTAGTCTACACTGCTCGTACAATCACCTCACACGGCTTTTCCCTTTCTATCAACTAGAGGCTGTTCACCTTGGAGACCTACTGCGGTTATGAGTACGACCTGGCGTGAAAATCATTGCTTCCATCTAGCAACTCGAGTAGTTGATGCGGTAGCCAGAGACGGGACTTTTTATGGGGTTTACTTTCATTCACTTACTGGCGTGGCAATTTCACCGTCACGGAAAACGAGAGATGATACTCCTCCCGGCAGATGTTCTGGGGTAACCAGTTGATCTGCTTTGGCTCAGTTCTTGCTCTGACTGTTCCATGGGAAGAGATAGTGTGGATTGCACTCTACGGTGCTATCGGCGGTAGCTAACTCCACTTGCGGGAAAGCATATCAGCGCTCCTCATGTCTGGGCTGTCGCGGTCGTTACGCGTTAAGGTGTCGGAATGTCTGTGGATGATGGAATGAACAAAACAATTTTCTCATCCACACAGTCCTTCCGTTGACTTTCAGTAATGTCATTGTGAATTGGCGGTCTCGATGTTGTCAGGCCGGCGTAAGTCTGTCACGTTCTTGGGCTGTATTCTCACAAACCCCATCGACCTTTGGGCTGGTGAGAGTAGAAACCGTGAGCGATTGCTTCCGTGCCTTGAGAACGCAATTTTTCAAGGTTCAAAACGTCAATTTGGTCCTGTCTGTGACCTGTGGCGGAGCGTTTAAGATAGACATTGCGGTTGAAACAGACGGAATCGAATCATTAGTGAACTCCGTCCTTGAGGCGAAGTGTGTCGTTCAGAATGCAGACTGTGCTGGTTCCGAAGAGGGCGGATCATCAGCAAACAAGCCAGTCCGCAAGACTTGCAAGATAATCTAGCAAGTTCCAGCCCCCGGCGGCATCTTTGCTTCACGGCTCACCTGAAATCGAGTTTGCACCGCAGCAAGACACGTTACACACCACTGGGCCAGATGTCTTCTGCCTTGCCCACAGTGAACACCACGAGCTTCCGCGCCGGAAAGGACCGATATTTCGACCTACGGCGTATCGAGAGAAGAAGAACCAAGAAAGAACACGAGCAGCGGCTCTTCACCCCCGGAAACAACCAGGATCAAGAGACGGATGATTGACAAGATCAAAACCCCTCGCGAGACTCCTTCCATCAGATGGACTCCATTGCTGCTTTCTTACCAGCGCGACAGGCGATGACGCGCCCATGAAAGACCAATCGTCCTGCGTCTGGAGGGCATGGTACTTCTAGTGACGGCTAGACATGACTGCCTGGACATCTGTCGTTGCGAGAGCGAGCAGGAATAGCTACGCTAAGTCTCTCAGCGCAGGCCGCTCTATGCATACCTGCAAGACACGTTCTGTGACAAACTGCATGGCTTCAACTACCTCTGCTCCCCAGGCCTGTGCCAGCGTCTCTCAACCTGGACAGCAAAGTACTGACCGGAGGATGCATATGAACGCATATCAAATGCACCACGCATCGTGCTTCTGTATGACGTGCCTCCGCCGCGTCTAGCCTGCAGCGGGCATCGTGGAGGATGCACACTCCGTCAAGTACCTTCGGTGGCACGCTTCCTGGATGGTGCCTCCTTGGACGATGCGCCTCCTTGGACGATGCGCCTCCTTGGACGATACGCCTCCTTAGACGATGCGCGTCCTGTCAATCGCCTTCGGCGATATGCTTTCTGGACGATACACCGCCTGCCAAAGGCCTCTAGACGTTGAGTCTCCGCTCAAACACGACCCGCGGCGTGCTTACTGGAAGATGTACCCTTGGGCAAGATGCCTCTCCCACTGATCACGGTCACTGGCATGCTCTCTAGATGATGCGATCTTCGGATGTTACAGCTACTCCAAGGTCTCGTGTTCAACATGCCGCCTGGCTAATACGGTCCCAGGCAGCATGCTCCCTGGACAATGGAGCATCCGGACGGGGAACTTCGCCTCAAGTATATTCTACGGTGTGTGTGCTTGACGATGGAACTCTCATCGAGCATCTTTCACTACAGGCTTCTTAAGAGACGCGTATCGGAAGCTGAAACGCGAAGACTATGGTCCGCGGACTCGCTGGACGATGGGTCTTCAATGGATGACTCCATGACGCGCCATGGAAGATGTGAGACCAAACAAGATATCTAGGTATGGGGACGACTTGGTGCTGCGGACACATCTGTAGCCAAATTGGATGATAATTCTGCTTCTCTCGCTACATACGTCTGTCCTTCATATCTTGTGTACAACTCGTGCGGGATGGCCAGGTGGCTTGCATAGCTCATCTCCAGACTGTGCCTCCACCAGAGCTTGGGCGCATCGCTGGAGATGCAGCAAACTTCTCTCCTCGTCTGTCCTCTACAAAAGTCCCCAGAATTCAAGAGGGCGAAACCAGCTTCGTTGACAAACGCTGCCAGGTGATGAGGACAGAAGAGTATCGAGAGGCAGACATGGAAAGACGTGCGAGTCGTTCATGTCCGAAGTACAGGGCTCATCTATTGTCCGTTTTTTATGACGCGTACCGTCTCTCAGTCTGTAACTCTGCCCTCCTCCCAGACTGTGCTTCGTGAACTTGCCAATAACGTGGCTGCCTCCTCCACCCCAAGCACCAGTCCAGCGATGTTGCCTCCATGCATATAGTTCGAGAAGGTGTCCGCCAACAGTAACAGTGTTCTCGTGTCCGCGTCTTCTCATGCGCCGGCCTGTTTTTCCTGGGGTCTTCAGGGTTGGCGGTGCTGTATCTTGGAAACGAACGAATTGCTTGCGGAGCTTCGATGGATGGAATACTCGCCTCCGTTCCTAGCTTTGTGGTCCTGCCGGTCTGTGCAAGTGCTGGAGTCGTGACCGACAGTGTGTCCCTTGCACAGCCTTTGCTGCGCCTTCCCCTKAGTACTATTGCGCTGTCTGTTGCTTCAGGAGGGAGGTGAGCGGCGTTCTCAGGCGCTACAGCCAGTGGTTGGGGACGCGAGCGGACTTGAGGATGGTGTAGGAGCTCTGCACGTAGCTACGATATCAGCAGTTGTTTCTCGATCGATGAGTGCGCTGCGGGAATCATCTGCCACTGCGGCTATACACGTAGCACTGCTCATAAAATCACGGCGGAGTATTAAGACGTCGATTGAGTGGTGCGGTGGAGGGTTGTCAGCGGCGGAGGAGGTGTGAGTGTGGGAGCTCTGCGAGTAGCCACGATATCAGCAGTTGTTTCTCGATCGATGAATGCGCTGCGGGAAGTATCTGCCACTGCTGCTGCACATACAGCACTGCTCATACAATCACGGCGGAGCATCGCTACATCGATTCAGTGTCACGTTGGAGAGTTGCCGGTAGCGGAGGAGGTGGGGTGTGGGTCCTACGCGTGGTACGTAAAGTGACGCCACCGCTGCAAGCCCAAAACAGAAAGTCCAAAACAGCGAGCAAGAAGGTGTTCAACTCACGGCAATATTGAATACAGCAATGACAACAACAGTTGGTTGCATGAGCAATAAGTACAATACAGATGTGGACCAGGGGAGTAATATGGTTTTATGAACGATAAAAAAAAATGTGTTTTGGATTTATGAGGGCAAAAGAGCAAAAAGCAATGCTCTAAAGAGCTCGTACATCCCGAGATGAGTGACGTGTACTGKGAGATGTTAGCCACTATCCGCTGCGCCAACTCACCAGTAATCCCTGACTACTTTGTTGGCTGGATCACTCCCGGAGGGTCGTTCCGGAAGTGATGGAGAGAGCAGATACTTTGGATTCTATATACTCTTGCTAATTCCCCGGGGACTTGAAGAGTTTACCCGGGAGATCATGTCTGACTTGGTGGGTGGGCTTGTCGACCATTTCCCAGCCATGTCCTTCGCCGCTTTCGGCCATATCGACGAGGCTCTCTGGAAGGGCGGCCGCCACCACCACTCTCCCATCTTAATGAACTCCATAGTCACTGTTCACGAGCACTTCTTCACTGACAATGACTGTTCGTAATACCGCAACGTGATGCATTTGATGACCATATCAACGCATCCGCGGTCGGAGGCTCTCTTGAGTTTTCTAATGCCTTCTCCGTCAAGCACCCCATTGTCTAACATTGCCGCGATGAGTATCTTCCAAGCACCGCTGTCATCGCCGAGTGCACCTTGGGATCCTCTGCAATCTGCTAATCACACCRACTCGTGCCAGAAGGAAGCTGCGGGTGAGCGTTTACTTGGGTCAGCTTGAGATGCGGCATCCTTCTCCACAAACCACGGGGCCAAAGAAGACGAGCAGAACGAGGATTGCCGCTCTAAACGCAGCCTTTCATCTACGAGACTTCACCTAAACAAGAATACGGAGGAGTACCGACGGAAGCGATTTCTCTKCACTCGTCGCACTCTGTCCAAGGATCTACTCATGGTTGTATGACTTCCGCCCTGAAGGTTACAGGAGAAAAAGTTCTACGAGTGTCGGAGCTGGATATCGGGAAGGCTACAAAAGAGATGGGCTACATGCTTAGACGAGAGAAAGGCAACAACTGCCTGGACAACTGGCTACTGCTTGGTTTGCGGCTCGATGCTGCTTGTCATTTGATGTCCTATCGATTGAGACGATGCAGATTCGCGGACATATCGCGTACAGCTCCCCTGTACTATGCCGGAGACGAGATAATACTACATGGTCCATCTGTCGGAGCATACACGTCCAGCAAGATACTCTACTCGTCCCAAAGACGTTCTGTTACCCTCAGGCAGGTGGGTAGATGGAGAGACAGGCCGCATTACTCTGGCCGCGAAAGAACAAAGCGGTGGAGACGCGTCTTGGTGGAAACGGCGGAAGAGCTACGCGTAGCTACATATTCTGTGTCACCCGGAGGCATAGGAAAGAACTGTAAGGTAGGCGAAAGGTACAGCTCTTACGCTCACTATGTAAAGTGGCAAGTGTAGTAAGGATGTGAGAGCTTCTTCGGGGCTGAGTTTGATCCCCCCTCTATCCTTCAATCTTCCAACGGCCTCAAGTTGTCATTTTTGCGTCGCGAMGCGTCGGTATCCATAATCTCCACCGGAGCATAGTGTCGATCTGTAGCATTGCGATTTGTCGGTGGGAAAACGCGTCAAAAGGACGACCGTGGTGAGCCGTGGATGAAGAATAGCGTCGGAAGGGCGACGACGTGGTTTGCTTGTGGAACAAATGAGACCTTGTATGCCTTGAGTTCGTCGCGGTTGAAGCTGCTCATGGTCAGCGAATAGATGTTGTACCTTGGAGGTATCTCCTCGCTGTAACAAAATACTCTTTTCCACGAGCCGGGTCGCGTCAAGCCCGCTCCAGCCCCGTCTCGTCAGGAGCAGCCGTTCTCATCCAAGAGTTCGACGTGTCTTGCCAGAGAGAGTAGAATGCCGTTGAGCAATCCTACTTCGAGAACGGAGCAGGGCGTGAAGAAGATCTAGCAAGGCATGATCGTGTGAGCTGTTTAGGGGGCTGACCTACCTCCTTCTCAAACCTTGGATTGCTGCCCGGTCAATTTTTGATCGGTTTGACATCATTATACTCCCGCAGCAGGTAGGGAAGGCACAGCATGCACGGAAGGAATGAACACAAGAGCGTCTGGGAAGGAGGCAGGGGCTGTCGCGAAGTTGCCAAGATTTCGTGTAACCTACAAATCTCCACCTCCACCATCCACCGTCCATCCTTCCATTCCCGCATCTAAAACCAACACTTCAACCTTCCACGTCACGCACAACGAAACCATGAGTATGCCGACACATCCTACACAGACGCATATTCCTTCGGGCCCTCCGCTTGCCATCGCTCCGCCGTGGGGCCCCTGCTTTTGGATGGCTCTGCCAGTTGAGGTGGAAGAAGTAATTATGCGCCAAATTCCCCTCATAACCGACCAGCTTCGTCTTGCTCGAACCTCGATGAGGCTATTTCAGATTCTTCTCCGTCAACGCCGCCACGAACTCTTCCGCACTTCCTTCATCAGTCGCGACTTCCTTCTTGGACCACACTTCAGGGGCCAAATCTCTGGAGTTCCGTTCAACGACGAACCGGTGACCCCCAGTGCAGATGTGGCTACCATGACACGTKCAAGACGCCTGAATCGAGATGTTGTGGGCCAAGCGGCAAGTCTGGCGCTCCATGATGAGAACCCGGGCTTCACTCCTGCTTGGTACGAGAGTCAGACATACGTTGCGCTCTTTGAAAAATTTGGGGCCGATCCTGAAGAGGTTCTTGTGTCGAACGACCTTTCCAGTCACCATCAGTCTATGCACAGCTTGCTACGCAAATTGCGTTAATCCGACGAGGAGATGCGCTTCACCGCGGTCGGAGGCAAGGCAGAGGCGTTGCTAAGTAACCTCGAAGTGTTCTTCTTGGCTGAACAGCCTCCCCGATCGCAGCGTCTTCGATGCCGGTCGCCTTCGTGTTTGGAGGTCACGGGGTTGTCGACACTTGAGAAAAGCGATGGTATGCGCTTCTGCGAAGAGTGCTTCAAGCTGCACTGCGAGCAGCACCTCATCAGTACGACCCTATCCATCCCGCATTTTAAAGCTTGAGCTAATCTTCCAAAGATATCGGGGTGTTGAAAGGGCTTCACATCCACGCTCACGACATGATAACCCGCCTGAAGTTTGTGCCGCTTACTGAGTGCTGGGACCGCAGCTACTACCTCTACAAGAGCGACGTTCGCAAGCTTCTACACCTTCTCTTCGGCATCGATTTCCCCTACACCTTTACAGAAACCTTCAAGCTGCTCGAGAGACGATCGGCGTTACAGGTCACCGAAGATCACAAGCGGTGGGATACTTGCATTGATATTTGCACGGGAGTGCACGACCAATTCAGCAAACCTCAAGAGTCGAACATTAGACATCCCAGGCAGGCGAAGAAGCTCAACCACCTGAACTCGTACATGTTGCGGCACTTCTGCGGCGTCGATGCGATTGCTCGAGGAATGGGAAGCCAGGAATGGTGGGTGGAGACATACGAGGCGGCTTTCACAGCCTACGACGGCCTTCCCGCTGCGGTGACTGGATCCCTGAAGAGGCTGAATTGGATGGACGGCAAGATCGAAGCAATGTGCCATCAGTATCTGGAAAAGGAGTTTGGCCTGGTGGCAGCCCCTCGGGTGAAGTACATACATGGGATTGTGTGGAAGGGCRTAGGTCGTAAGGAGAGTCACTTTGTGACCCTTGCGAGTATTGAGAATGAGGTGGCGAGGATGGGTACGACTTTCGAGAAGTTGAGGAGGAAAGCGAAGAAGGCGAACAAGGCGCAGCGTAAAGCGAAGGAGCGAGATCTGAACGCGAAGAAAGCAAACAAGGCGTAGCGTAAGGCGAGGACGCAGTTGGCTTGAAGGTATCGGGACATTACACGGTAAAGGCGTACGCTTTAAGGAGTTCTTCAGCTGGGATCTTTCATTTTGGGGTTTCCATTCTGTACAGTAGTTCGATCAGATTCAATACAGTGTTGTTCTAGCAAGGCACACACGCAGCAGAGAGCTTCTTCTGGTGCGGTAATAAGCATGAGAGGCGATCAAATAAATGTATGGCGTGCAGGATCTCTCAACCGCCAGTAACTCGAGCTGATGAAAGGAATGCTGAAACTTGCGGGTGTCATGGTTTTGAGTGTTTCCGTGCAGGTAGAAACCCCCAGATCATCCATGCAGGAAGCAAATACATGCCACCTTCCCATCGCCTTGGTTTCTTCCAGAGCCGGTCAATGCTTGATGGACCGAGAACAGGCTCGCGAGACACTGGCATTAAGATTCTGGACGCGTAGGATGGAAAGTGAGTTGAGATGTGAATGCAAGAACATGACCAAGTTTTGAAACCTTGATGATTGTATAGTAAACCATGAGTAGTTGGCCCGCCAGTCGGTGCTGAACCGCTTGATCTCCCGTCCAGCACTGTCCCCTTGGTCGAGAGAATGTCCTCACCWTGTCGAAGTTCAAGGAGCAGTGAGGTGCTCCACCAGAACCGCATGCGGTGATCTTCAAGATTTAGTATCCCCYCACGAATCCGTATCGGTACGATGGGTACGATGGAGCATTTCGCTGAAACACCGGCTGATGAGCCTCGAACTCCTCCTGCTTCAGAAGCAGATCAATCGGATCGCCTGGTCGAACCATCCAAACCTTCTTCGCCAACTCCTCCCCACCGTAAATACGCGCAATATCCTTAATAGCAGACTCATCCAGGTTATAGCTGTGGACCTCCCACTGGTGTTGATAAAAAGCGGGCAGGCTGAACCAAGAGCGCAGCCAAGGGTGCAGAACACGCGAGGGACGAAAGCAGTCTACGTGCTCGAGGAGAGGGATGTGGTCGGATGGGAGTGAGGCTAACCAGGCTCCAAGGTGCTTCATGTTGGTGATGAGGATGGTGGAGCCAAGACCGTAGTAGCAGGCGGCGTATTGAGCACGCGTCTTGCGGTCGAAGGCCATGAAGGAGAGGTCCTGTGAGGAGGTTAGCAGTGCGCCGTTTCTCGTCTTGAAGCAGTTGCTGGGTTGTGGAGTTCTAGAGACCTCCTCGGAAGCCGGCCGCTCGCTCGACGACGAAGAGATATGATGGAGGAGGTTGTTGACGTACCTTGGAAATCACGTTGCGATGTCGAGCTATGTCCAGAACATCGCGCTCTCCGGGAGGGGTCTTGAACACCTCGTCCTTGATCATGTCGAAAAGCTCAGGGGCAAGTTCGCCGATGCGCTCGTCGAGCATGTCGAGCCAGTTGAGCGGACGTGGCAAACTCATTTCGCGATTGATGTTGATGTTGAAGTTGAAGTTTCGGAAGTGGTCTGGAGCTGAAGCGAAAGAACTTGAAAAGATCGGCGAGTCGCCCGAAAAAGCGATTTTGACTTTGCTAGTGCAGAATTGGCTCGCTTGTTCMACCAATTCGCCAAGTCAATAAATTGTTGCGGTCGCAGACTGCGGTAGCTGGAGTGACTTCTGAACAATCTGTCAAGGACGATGCTATGTAATTCCTAAGACAGATGAGTCGTACACTCAAAAGCGCTTATGTTCGATGTAGAGCAAAAGGGGCTTCAACGTGTAGTTCAAACGACCCGCAGAAGAGTTGTGATCGCCAACAGGACTACATCGCCTTCAGGGTATGATGATAAAGTTCGCGCACCCGCCTTTGGGTGTCTGTTTTCTGTAGATATGCGAGTTCCCGGCTGGTGTGGCATCCATCTTCCACCAGCCAGACGCGGATCCGGGCCTGGCCAAAACTCGCCTTTCGCTAGAACATCAAGGACAGTAACTGTGAGCCTGGGCAGCGATCAAACCACGCACCTAACAGAGCAAAGACTTGCAGATTCAGCCTGTGTACACAAGCTTCATCGCGCTTAGCCTGGAAAAAACCTTAGACAGGAGGTGGCGAAGGCTTCGAGCGATAGTAGTGAAAGTCTGAGACCATTATACGCGGAGACGTTTGATGAAGAAATCTGAAAATTGCAACAGTCTTGCCGCCGACAGTGTAGGCAAACCAATGAACGTCGAACTTCAGACCGAAAACTGCGTACCTTCGCCCACTTCCAAACCTGTTGCTGCCGGAGCTATTGATACCCCCCGACACCTCCGGCTTCTCTACGTCTGCTTCAATGTCAATTCGGTCCGGTGTGGATGCCCGTGGCTGTTGCAATCCCCTGCTGGTGCCGTGTCGGAGAATGCCACCCGCTTGCCCGCGCTCTTTTGATGTTCTAAAGGATGCAAAGCGCTCGTTGGTAATGGACGCTCATCCACCGGTCCCTTTAATCTTGCTCCGTACTCAAAGTGTCAAGGTCCAGGCTGAGGGTATCTCTTTGGGCAGACATGATGTCTTGCGGTGGCGGTGCGTTGAAATCGTCGTTGGCTGAGAAGTCAGCAAACAGACTATGAAAGCCTCCGGCCAAATATCTGAAGATGCTCACTGCTGCTAGACGATGCAGGGGCGGCCCGGATTCCCCGAGCTGTGGGTCACTGCCACTGGATGAGCGCGAGAGGCGGTCTGTATCGTGACCTCTACGCTTGAGCGTTGTCCGTAGGTGCGTTGCAGAAACAGACTCGCCATTTTAGCTGACCCGTTCTCCCTGGTCGCGTCATGTAAAGTTAAGCGCGTGGCAGGCAATGCTTAAAAGATGTCCCGATGGAGAAGTTCACGTCGCTGAGCGTCGTTGTCACAATCCTTGGAGTCGATATCGCAACTGAGGCTTGATATCTCCGGTTTCTCCAGGATAGCAGAAGAATGTGACTGATTTCGAAGACGAGGCTGAGGAGGAGCGCAACGCCAATTCTGCCAGCGTCAAAGACTCCTGCCAAAGTGGCTGCGGAGGTCGTGGTTCCTCCTACCAGCACCGAAGTTCCTCTTCGCAATCGTCTCCTTCGGGACCTTATAATTGATTCGCCTGGTATCGTCGCTCGTAAGAGTCCGCAAGAGAACCGCAACGCCCTCTTTTTAGCTGAGAGTCATAGGCGCGCCGTTAAGGAGGTTGATGAGGGCTCGCAGTTGTTTAACGACCACGTCGCCAATAGGATGGTCCTCTTCGAGAATCGGTTCGCCCAACATGGCTGTGACGAATTCTCCATTCCCAACGAAACCAAACTGTAGGCGCGGCGCGTTGCCTTGAAGTCGGTCGATGCCCGTAAGCTCCTCTTGGAGGAACTTTCCAAAGATACTGCCTATGTCGACGTGTCTAAGGAGTGCACTGTGCACGCGCTTTCCTCCGCTATCATCTTGCGGAAAGATCGATCCGCGAGAGGGGAGGTAAGTGAATGAATCATCTGCCGGGACCGAAACGTTGTCGTTCGGCGCGAGGTTGTGGCCAAGTTAAGTTGCCGTGTGGCCTCCCGTGAGCGTAGATGGCCATCTTCCGCTGCATTCAAGAGACGCTGGGTCGGCGAGACCAGCAAGCTCTCCTGGCGCGTTGCAATGTCGTCGACGTCTTTTCATGTCTGTAGAGTAATGCTATCTTTCTGGACCGTGGATCGTCTTCAGGTACATGCCAAAGGAGTGGACAGGCAGCATTAAGTAGACTTAGAAGAACCCTGTGTCATTGGAGTCCGGTAGTTAGCATTATCTGGCGACCAGTTTAAAAACTGCTGGGGTAGACTCCTTGGAATTGGGTGATGTTACAGAACCTTGCTTTGATTACCCAAGAGTTCCGACTCTGATGAATGAAGGCGAGGCTTTGGCGGACTTCAAGGTACTAGTTCGGTCTATTCGATAAACAGAGAACGGCCGTGCAGGAAGAATTGCTTGTCTTGTAAGTATCGGTGCTGCTTGAAAGCTTCCAAGCTCGTGGAAACCGATGGGCCTGATCTCGCCTGAATCCACGTTGGAAACCTGGGCATTGGTCTGTGCTGAAGTGAGCGGATGCCCTTCGTCGAATTCGTCAACAAACTCGTCAKCTACACCACCGCATGCACATCAACATCCCCGTCGACATTCAGATCAGCCGGTATCCACCTCGTCACATCCGCAGAACTACTACGCAACGATGCACCGCCCAACCGCAGCCCACCCTCCTCTGACATTCCTCCCTCGGCGCGTCTCTGCATCGCACGCACAAACGCAGCGAAGCTGAGCAGCAGAAAGAAAAGGCAAGTACCTCTCACAATTCTCCAACCATCATTACTACACAGTGAGATGATGAAGATGTCGCTTGATATGCAAAGCCCATCCTTACAGCAATGGCAATGTGCGCATTGAGTCCAGCACAGCCTGATCACCCCCATTCAACACCTCACTACTCTCTGTCAAGAGCTGCCGTGCCTCAGCTGACTTCTGCGGACACAGGGTTGTGTTCCAGCGAGAGCCGTCCATCGGTGAAACTACACGACGGCCCACACGCAACAGCGGCGACGCGTAGCAGAAGGTCCGCAAGGCAAGTTCTTCTCATACCCCTCCATCGGACATCACGAGATCGAGAGATGATGACTCAAGGATGCGTCGCTCGCAAAGCCCATTTCACAGAAAAGGCAATGTGCGAAACAAATCTATACCCTAGTCTGATCACACCTACCTCCACACCTTACTGCTTCGTGTCAGGAATCGCGGCAGTATGGCTGACGATCACGAACACAGGCTATCCGAATGACTTGAGCTGTCATATTCTCGCACGCACTCAACGCGTACGCCTTTCCGGCTCGACAACAGAGGCCCGCGAATGACCGCCACGATTCCCACCTTTCACCGCCGAACAAAAGCACACCATCAGGAGGTAAGCCACTGACTGATCCCAGAAAGATTCCCTTCGTCGCGATATGATGATACCAGTACGCAAACGCGAATTCTGTCCACGCAAGCCGCGTGATGGTCGTGTGCAAAAACAWCAACTTTTCTGACTACCATTGCCTACATCTCTACCTACCTCATACCGTGAGTCACAACGCAACAGCTGACTTGTCAAAGCAAATACTGCGGAAAGGGCTACCACGCTCCCCCCCTACGCTGTACGTATGTCCACCGGCGCTGTTATTCTAGACCCACCGCCCGCACCGCAGCAATTCGACAAATGCAATCAATCCCTTCATCGCGACATGATGATCTGGCGGTCATCGATCGCAAAGTCTGTCTGATTGATGTCTTCGTTGCAACTTCGATATCCAAGCATATCCCCCCCTCCCTAGCCCGGTGGCTAGCCTTCCGCATCCTCGCCTGCTGGGAGTCCATTACTGCAACGCACTGGCTGACTCATGAATTCAAAAGCATCAAAACCTCACGCACCACGACAGACTGGAAGTCTCTTTTCCCTTTCACGAACTCACGCAGCCTACACCCATAAGGATCCCTTTTTCAACGAAAAAAGTCATCAAGAGGCAAGTCATTTCCCCACTCCTACATCAACCTCCACTCTCGACAGGATGATCAAGTTCGTGGACGCAAAGCCCGCCAGTATGATGCCTCCGGGCTGCCAGTATGAAGGCGATGTGCGACACAGATACATGTCTGATCGCCAGAATCTCCGAGCCACTATCATGCAAGCTTAGCGAACCCTCCTGCAGATGCTGACACCCACGAAGCAGTATGCTGGCAGTCAGTGCCGCCGCACACATCGATGAAGAGACCGACATGCAGAGCACATCCGTCCATCCATCCTCACACTAGTAGCTTTTCAAAAGGATGAACAAGGCGATCAACGTCAGGTAAGTTTAGTACCTGGAAGCGCCCCTGCCCTTGCCCATCTTGGAATGATGATACAAACCGAGTTGTTCCGAAGCCCGCGAAATGGCGCCTACCTGGCTCCGACCGAAAGCATTGTCGAAACAGTTACAATCTGACCTCTCTATTCACCTCGCATCTACCATCACGATTTTCTGGCTTTGCGCACCTGGTTCTGACATCTCACAGCTAGACAACCAGCATCTACTGATTGGATGCTCTCCCATGGTCTGCGAGCAAATACTCTACCACGAAGTTAAGTCGACCCTCACCGTCCACAAACATCGTTTTTAAGCGTCTATGATGATACTCATCCCCAGTGGGCGACCACTGGCGGGGTCAATCTGATCGATTCACTTCCTCGAGTTCACCTGTCCATAATACTCGCCACGCTCAGTTTGACTGACTTCATCTACAGAATGCATTCTCTTTGAGACACCCTGTTCGCAAGACCGAACCTGATCGTCAAAACCTCGGCGGTTTGCACAGGTAAGACTTTCCCACTGTTCCCTGCACTTCCATCTCCGGCCAATGATGAGCCGCTCGCATCAAGGAGCAGCATAGAACAGATATTGCAGCAAGCCCTAACAGGTAGCCCTCGGCACTTGAGCGAGGTCTGCGATGATAAATATCTACCAAAGAGCTAATTTCTGAATCTGAGCCGCACATCATGTTTCTTCCCACACTCATAGTGAACATGAGGGAYCTTGCTAACATTTCGAACTCAAAAGGAGACCCACATGCTTGAGAGTACGAGAGCGCTGCCCAGTCGCAAGAAACACGAAGACACAAGATGGTGAGTTTCCTGCCTTCCCCGCACATCCTTCTTTTGAAAAGATGAGTCAATCAATCAAGCAGCCCATTTTCTTCTCGGAATCTTACATGTTGAGAGCCAAGATTCTGATCTCCTCCTTCTCGACCGAACTCATCCCGCATCCGCTCTCGTTAACTCCGCTAACCCATTTCTGTGCTCTTAGACGTGTCTTCTTGTCAAGGCCGAAGTCGATATTGCTGTCACCTGGTAAGCCATCTCCTTCTGGAGAATCCTACGCCCCAAAAGAAATGATGATACACATATTTTGCCAATCCGAACACTCGTGTGGAGACCCAAATACCCTTTGTCTGATCTTACTTCGCTACCCTTGCTCTCGGTCTCGCAAGTTCTTGTCCATTTACTGATTGCCCACCAGGAAAGTTTGACCGCCTGCCTCCTTCCAAGACCATTGCTCATGCTGTTCCCAGGAGCAATGCCTTCCCAGAACCAACGCAAACAAGGCAAGTCTGCTAGCCGCCGAGCGCACGTTTCCCCACACGCGCAATGATGATAAAACTCACCGTGATAATGAGCTTCAGCCCTGTTATGAACACAGACTCTTTTGAGCACAGACTCTGATGAAATCCGACGACAATACTCTTTTGCAAATTTCGTGTCTTTGATTGGAGCTAACGCATCTTGTAGCATCAACCATCGTTCGCATACGAAAGTACGAAGATGAACGCCATCTACGAGCAATGTAAGAATCCCTGTCCCCGCCCTCTCAGCACTTCCCGGAATGATGAAAATTTTGCCCAACAACCTCACGAGCTCTGTTAGTGCCAGCAGCTACCGCGAGGCTCAACAGGGTCTACCTGATCAGGCTCTTGCTTCTCTGTTCCTCAATGCAAACATCTTTGAAGCTGTTACTGACGCCCCTGACAGGAAATTTTATGGAGGTGAAGTCGAATTTGGCTTTCTGCGATTTCCTTGGCATCCCCCCCCTCTAAGCGTCTGTTCTTCACCACGGAAGCGGCCAGGTTGGAAGCGCCCGGATACTGGAGACCTGAGACCTCGCAAAGGTTAGTACCCTGTCTGCACATACCACCACTTTTTCGTTTTGATGAAAAACCTTCAATCACTGCATCCTTGTGATGAATACCCAGTCTTTCTGATCCGACATTCTTCCCACCGCCACCTTGATAGAGCCTGAAGCATCAGTGCATAAGCTGACATTTGGATTCCAAGGAGACAAGACCTCAGTGCCAGCAAGTGGTTGTTCGCCTAGATTTCCTGGATGAGCTCACCGAGGCGCAAAGCTCGTCAACTCTGGTATGTCAAGGACACGCCCCTCTGCCCGCCTGTAATACATGATGACCACACAATTATATCCGCTCGAAGCTTGCAGAGCTTCTGCTCTTTCGGCTGATGCTAGTACCCCCATGAATCTGAACTCTCGCGCCACACCCAACTGCACGACCTTGACCCTCTACTCGAAACTGCACGACCTTGACCCTCTACTCGATTGCGAAGCTAACGCGTATTCTTCCAGGGGCGATCCCGGCTTTAGACGATCAACTTCAGAGTGAACATCAACGTTCACACACGTTCGAGCCGATTCGGAATGATTTGGTAGATGTGCAGACACTGGAGTGGAACTTGGGCGTGACTGTAGGCGTGCACTTAGTCCCGATCTGTAGACTTATTTAGAACTGCCAAATATGAGGTGTTTACATCGGAGCGAGACGCCCTCAGCCATTTTCATGCAGTCTTTACGCCGCTCTCAACAATCCCAGACTCAATGCAACCCTTGCCGACAGCAGATCGGTCCTTCATTCAATGGAAAGAGAAGTTGAAGATGATGCCTCCACGACAATCTCCCGAGGGACGACTCTGGATGTGTTGTCAGAACTCAATCTTTGAACGCAGCTTTCATCGACCGACAATCAGGTCCAGGACATCTGCTTATGCTGCTGCTTCTCCCCCACCTCAATTCCCTTCCGCGCTGTCCTTTCCTCGCCGTATCGAAGCCTTCCATGGTCTCTTGGCAGCAGCCACCATTGCAGAGCCCAGTTGCCCAAACATGTTGAGCAGTCCAAATATAGGAGTCCACAACCACGAATCACGCGACTGTTTTTCAGGCGCAGACATCAAGTCCAAGCGACTCCGGCGCAGAAGCTTGGAGAGTTCCATCACCTTCTCATCTACCACAAGATCATACTTGCAAGATCTCAGCAAAAGCTGGGTCTATTGAGGGCTTGATTACATGCGGTGGTTTACCGCTTGAAACCAGAGCTGAGCTGGTGCCGCACTCAAGACCCCAGCTGCCCAGCACGTTTCGACATTGCTGGGTTGTGGCTTGCTGCCTGTGTCTCCATGGCGGGGCACATCTCCACAACTGAGCACAGCGAGCTGCCTGGCCAAACCAGCTTAGTTACTGGCTCTACCTGGTATTCCAGCGACTGGAAGTGTGCTCGGCACTCCATGGTCGATCCACGAAGAGAAAATCACCTTGCAAGTGAATGATGCTTCAAGTGAGAAATTGTCTTATCAGCCAACCGCAATGATGCCTTGCAAGAAGAATCCGTTACATTTTACGTTTTCGAAACGAGAGCCGCTACCTGCTGCTCCATCTCAAAGTTCGCAAAGCCGCCGTGTCCGTTCCTCGCCCCGTTGAAGCTCACGTCAACTGCTACAGGAAATCCGCCTCGTCTGTCCGTCCGTCCTTCACATACTTTCTCATCATTCCATGTAGTACTACTATGCCTCGTTCCTTGCGTGGTTACAGTTGACACCAACAACCGGAGTACCCGCCCCGGTACCATGAGCCGCAAAATCCTTGATGCTCTCGCAGTTGGAGTGAGAGAAGASAGACTTTACCGTGTCATTCACAAACCCCTGCAAAGCGTCCATGACAAGCTCAGGTGCAATGTCGCAGGGAAAGTCCTCGTCCACAGTGGAGAAGAGGAAGCAAGTAGCTGCTGCAGAGTGGAAGCAACTAGGTGACTACGCAGAGGCACGAAGTGGCGGAGACTTTGGTTCAGTCCAAGAACAGTGAACTCGGAGCTTGATGTGTCGAGATTTGTGATGTCTGTGCCCGTGGCTTTGAGGGACATGGTGTCGCTCGACAGACCCATCCACGCGTGAAGGTCTCGTTCGGGTAGAAAGGTGCAACGTTGGCGAGATCAGCGCTGAACCGATCGATGCCATCTGGTACGGAAGACAGAGACACGCTCTGCGGTAGTGAAACCCAGCCAGCGAGTACCTGCGGTCAACTCCGGGTTGGTAGCGTTAGCTTGAGGAAAGTGCCAGCACATTCACTTCGGAGTGCATTTCATTCGGTACATCTGACTACGATGCACGCAAGTACACGCCCTTCAGCAAAGTAGCATTGCCAAACCGTCCTTCATGTTCCTTGGTGGTATCAGAAGGCGGCTCCTGAGGTCCAGCTGAAGGTTGGCTCGATTACCATGGACGTGACCTTCGTGAGAGATGGAGTTGACAAGCTCAAAAAAGCCGTGCTTACTGAGTCCAAAAGATGGAACGAGAGTGTTTGGTTCATGAGCATCAGCGCCGCGGATGCTGCAGGTGTCCGATGGCAAGTCACCACGGGCAAGCAGAACGAGAGCAGACAAGACATCACGTGCATCGCGGCCGAAGCCGTGAGTGATCCGGCGGTGGCCGCTTGGGCAAAAGTGATGATGTGGATGAAGTTGATGTACCCAGAGATGGCCATGGTGTTCATGGGCACCTCCCGCGGTTGTTCGTAGCACCAGGCTTCTGGAACTTGTGATCCACCTCGTCGCCCGGAAATTTTTCGAGCCAGTCTGTTGCGGCCTGAAGCCTGTCAGGTTCTTTCCGGAGTCAGCTCTGCGTGGAGTGCTTCCTTTGGTACGTCAAGCGAGAGCCCTCAAGATTGCAGACAGAGGTTGTAGGACTAACCCGAGCAAACTACCGCGAAGTGAAAAGTCACCATGGCTCAGCTATCGCCTGTAGTACTTCACTTGCCACAGACGCTCGACCCCCTTCACAGGCTTGCACTCATGCAACTGTGCTTCAACAGCAGTCTCGCTCTCGGGGCGGGCTCCGAAAAACTTAGCTGACTTTTCCTGGGAGAGTGAGCAGCTCTCGGCGAGTTGACCGTAAGAATGAGGGGATGCTGCTGCCAGTGTAATGAAGACAAACAGGAGCACAGAAGGGTCTGCGACGTTCTCCCGGAAGACGTGGAAGGTCATCAGAGTTTGCTGCACCGGTGATGATGGAGTCGGGGAACCTGAAGGAGCCGAACCTTGATCTTAGCTTTACACAACATGCCCTCCTCGCTGTTCGTACTTCGGTACGGGAGTCTTGGAGAAGTTTTTCTGCATATCTTGTGACAAGAGCTGCGCAGAGAAGGCGTCTTGTCTGTAGATCGGATGAATCCCTGAGTTTTGGAGGAACTTCTGTACCTCTTTGACAACTCTGTGCATTCTGCATGCGAACGATGCATGTCACTTCATGCCGGAGATTGTGTAGTGGAAGATTTGTTGTGGCTCAATCTGTCCAGGCTGAAAGTCTCCATCACACCACTGCAGTTTGAGCATGCAGGCAAAACCGCATCTCCGGATCGAGTAGAGCAGATTGTGACTGAAGCAGGGAGAATCTGATGTGATTGACGACGTTTGCGGAACTGTCGGTAGATCAGCAAGTAACATGGCGATACTCGTTTTCAAAAGCAAGGTTGCAAAACGATCTCGGACTGATAGCTGTGCTTGAGATCTTCTGAAATGCTGCGGATCTTCCAGAATTAAGGAGTAAGGGCAGGTTAGCAGAGCAGAACTTGCCAAAGTGTTCAGCTTGGTAAGTGAAGACTGTCCGCGCAAGAACCTGCAAGTCGGAACCAAGAAACGTTTCTTGCACGTTTGCACAGAAGGCCGCCTTTGTCTGCAACAGTATGGCCTGAAGCTAGAAGCGGTAATGCGCTGGAGAGATGCATGAGATAGTTGGGTAGAGGGTACGATGCTTCCGGCGTTCCGGATCAGCCGTGGCGTTGGCGGTCAACTATTTCCCAAAACGGAAATTCTTGGGACCTCACTTTGCATGGGTCGGAAGTCAAACGCCAAAGAATATGATAAGCACAACAAGATGTCTGAGCCTGGCATATCAATTGGAATCTCTAGGTGCAGGGCGTAGACATCTCTTGCGATTGCCGGTTCCTCCGCTTCAGCGTGCAGCTCCAGCTCGGCGACCGMATTGATTCCATCCTTCCATAGGAGTCTCGAGAGCGAGACCAAAGTCTGCAAGCATGAATCAGCGTGTGTATCTTGTAGGTACACCGGGACTCCAGGTTCAAGCAGAGGCAAACTGCGAGATGGAAGTGCTGCAGAAGCTTACCCCGATGAAGCCGCACCCAGCAAGGCCGTCGATATGGAGAAGTCTGACTGATATTGGCCTCATGGAATGATATCCTTCCTCGTTGACTCTGCACAAACTTGCACCATTTCCATCCACTGGCTGCCCGTCCCCGTGGTAGCCGATTCCTCACCGGGTACAAGATTGCCCCCTGGTCACGGCCGACCCAAGAGCTGCCGGCATCTCCCACTGTACAACCACATTCCTTTCTCATGACCTGATGTCCCGATGGCCAACTTTGCCAATCTGTCTATCGAACCTTCTCCTCGTTCTGTGACTGCAAACGAGACCTGCCATTGAGTCGATGTTCGATCGCACCCCGAAGCTGGAGTTGTTGTATCGGCGTTTGGCGCCGGTACCAATGGCAGTTTGCGTCTCCGGAAGGCTGCAGTGGTGTACTTGCAAGATCGTTGCTGCATCGCGGCGAGCGCTTGATAGAATGAAATCGAGGATGCTGGCCACATCTGACGGCCTCGGACTGAACGCTGCCATTCCTTCTCAAAGCGGCGTGAGGAACATGGAGGTTCGTCGATGTCCTGTTGCGGAATGCAGCGAGAAGCCTCCGAAGATGCTAGCAATATCAGCCTTGTCTGGTTCCAAACCTCGTGCTCTTTCTTCCATCCGTTTGAGGTGCTTGTAGATCCAAAGATGCTTCGCGTCGCTATGGGGCGAGAAGACTTCAAAAGTGCTGCTCACATCTACTGCGCTGAGAATGGGCGGACGCGGTCTTTCTTGGAGCTGTGCCAGACCATGTCGTGCTTCGACGCGTCCGGAGTGCTGTGGGGCAGGGTGATACTTCACGGCTGATCTGATTGTGGTGGTGTAGTCGTTTCTGCACAGAAAACCCCGGCATCGGAGCTGGTGAGTCTTTCGGAAGAGACGTGACCTCAACATTGTCGATAGGACTGCATGCTTCACTCACAGCTGGGGTATCAAGCTCAAAAGTCCTTGCAAAGCATTTACGGCGTCTGCTCATTGGCAGCGCATTTTAGTTTGTGCCGCCACGCGACATAGTCTGAGCTCATGWACTTGAGACAGATTTCACAAATGTACAAGTGCTTGTTGCGGCTGTACTCCTCAGGGTATCCATGGATGGCGCAGCATGGCTTCCGGTAACAGTTACAGGGTTGTTGGTAGGGTCCTCGTGATCTTCCTGCTGGATGGATGAAGGTTGGCCGGTGATGTCTTCATCTTCCTGCTGGATGGGTGAAGGTTGGCCAGTGAGCTCTTCGCGGTTCTGCAAAATTTTTAATTGCAAGGCACAAAAGATCTTCATGCAGGGCCAAATCTGGGGAAAAGGAATCCTTGCAGGGATGTAGCACATCCGGTTCGGAGCACGGGACAGAATGCCTTCAGCGAAAAGGACAACATGCGGAAGCGAAGGGCGTGGACAGACATCACAAACTGATCTGAATGGGACAATGACTGTAAAAAGATTGCATTTTGATTACAATCCAATAAGGGTCTTACGTCCCGAGCCACCAGACCGTGGAGATCGGCCTCAGTGACTCGACTGCCCTCTGGCTCCACCTTTAGTCCCAATAGCGACAGGTCTTACGTCCTCGTTGACTTTGCTGTTGGAAGCTCGCCAACGGCCGCCTGTTGCCGCCACCGCGGCCTCCCCCACCTCCTCCGCCGTAGCCGCCACCGCCACCGCCGGGTCTTACGTTCGGAGCGCCTTTGCTTTTGAAAGCTCGCCGCAACACCGCCCAGTCCATGTGTGGCGATTGCCAGCCAACGCCGCCGCCGCAACCTCCTCCGCCGTAACCACCTCCACCGCCGGGTCTTACGTTCGAAGCGACTTTGCTTTTGGAAGCTCGCCGCAACACCGCCCAGTCCATGTGTGGTGATTGCCAGCCAACGCAATAACCGCCACCTCCACCAGGTCTTACGTTCGAGGTGACTTTGCTTTTGCAAGCTCGCCACAACACGGCCCAGTTCTTGTGTGGTGATTGCCAGCCGACTGTGATTCGAGTCAGCGAATGCGAAGCAGAAAGAAGAGGAAGACTGACGCGCCGCCGCAGTACAAATTTGAGCCGGAGCACAAGTTTGAGACTGCTGTAAAATGGGTCTTACGTTCGAAGTGACTTTGCTCTGGATGAGCTCGCCACCCCACTGCCCAGGTCTTGAGCAGCGACAGTCGATGCCAAAAGCGAGCCGCGAAGGTGGCCCTGGACGATGTGAGTCAGAAGGTGCGTGATAAAGTTGGAAGATGATGGAGTGACTTGCCGTCGACAAAGACTTGGGGTTGGCGAGAGTGCATGTTTGACGGTTTGTGCTTGCTCATGATGGATGTTGATGGATTGTGCTTGTTCATTGTCGATGTTTGTGAGTTGTGATGGATCATGTTGGTGGTGATGAAGAAGAAATCACGCGGTGCGAGGTGAAAGTTGAGGGCTTTTATGCCTTTCGACGCCGTGACACAGCTCGCGCAAACGGACTAAATTATTACAATGAGAGACAGCAGGCAGCAGTATCAGTCATCGGAATCCTTGATTTGATTGTGGTGAAGGTCTTGGCAACGCTCGGCCACAGCCTCTTCCTTAGCGTTTGGTGCAAAACGGCTTATTCCACGCCATTGAGGCTGATCGAAGTGGTCTCGAATAATCGACTACACGAGAACAGTTGCGTGCGTGACATTGTATTGAGTTCATAGAGGATAAGCTGAGGACATCGCGATAAGGCAATTCAGGACTCGCAACGGACATTTGTATATTGAGCAGCGATCTCGACCTGCTTCCAACTACCCTACGTACTGCATGCCGCATTGTCGACCGCGAGTGCCTCATGTGTGTTCTCAACTTTGCAGGGCAGCTCATCATCCCAGCCGTACGTTGGAGGCCGCTCCATGCTGCTCGATGTTCCACCGGATCCGTCCAAGCTCGCAGTACTTTGATCAAGTGTACGTTCAGGAAGTGTCGCTTTCCAGCCTTCTAAAGTGCCCCAACTAGCTTCTGCGCTTCTCGCTGCGCCAGTGTTCCACCCTTTCCCTCGTTAACCTAGCCAACCATGCCCATCGGACAGGGAATGTAATCCCCGTACTTCAAGCTCCACCTTACCTCTCCCGGATGCCAAAGGTCGAGAGATCCCGGGCCGTCAGGAACGCCAGCATATTCAATTCGGTGAATGCCCAGGAGCTCCWGAAGCGCCGGAGAAGTCCCAAGTCTAGCCAAGTCGCTCACGCCTTTCGTCGTTCGTCAGCGATGTCAAAACACTTACAGTAGGAGATCCCTTACCAAACTTCTGCCAAYGCAACCAGGGGTACACGCACGTCTTGCAAAGACTAACATGGGGATGCTCCTTGTCCTTGTACGCGGCATTTCCCACTCGAAGGCATCCAGAGCAGGTGTTGCGCACATCGATGGACCGCATTATAAAGAACGCGAAGAGGAACCACCACACGCGATATTGATGATCTGCCTTCTTATCGATGAACGCCTGGAGCGCGATGCGTCTCGCGCGGAATCTCCCCTCCCCTTCAGACGTACGGGCTTCAACAGCAGACAGCCGCTCAGAGAGTCCAGGAAGATACTCTACAAGTTTGAGAAGCAGAGTTGGATGGCGCTGGATGTTGCTCCTTTTGGCGAGAAGGATGCCGATGAAGCCGTGGAAGTTTCCGCGCGGTCGGCCGTTGCCCGGGAAGAAGGGATGTGCGCAGGCGTGGAGAAATTCGAAGCGTAACTGGAGAGTCGGGATTTGCTTCGAGATGGTGACTAGAAGGTCCTTGTCGTTTGTTTGAAAGACCCCCTTGCGAAGATAGGCTAGGCGTTCGGCCTTCTGTTGCGCGGTGYGTGTGTCTAGGTGGCCACTCGGTGGAAGTCCAATCGTGGTAGACATGATTGTTGAGCTGTGGTTGTTTTGGGCCTCTTGTCGAGGTGATTCCGGTGTTGTGTAGTTTGGGAATTGAACTACAAAAGATGAAACCGTAGCAGACCCCTAGACCGCCGCAGCCTGCCGGCAAGCGAGCAGCACTGAATAGATACACACGACGCTTCTCCAAGCCCGCTTAGCACTCTCATAACTCGCAGGCTGGTTCAGTGTAGGTCATCGTGCCGCACCGAATGCCGCCAGAGAGGCCATTCAAGCAGGATCTAGGTTGTAGCGATAAATCAGCGCTCGGAATAACACCAATCGCTTTTTCAAACAGACCCGACGGCCAGCTCAGCACTTGCCAACATCAGGACAGTAGCAAGTCACACAATCTACATCGGCCTTGCTACCATCTCCAGAACAATCAATCACTTCCTCCGCCAACCCAAAAGCATCTCCCGGGACCGATCTTGGAGGATTCTAGAGGAGCTTTGCACCAACGACAGACAGCGCGAGATGGCTCAATAGCTCTCACAGCGCAAAGACAGATTGCTTTTGCGAACCTTCGCGCGCATACGAGAAACAAGGGTCGAACGCTCTAGAACCACCATACTACATCTACTCACGACCTGCCTGGCGTCCGAGCACTCGACGTCCGTGAGTTATCCACGATATGTACAAGCAGAAGAAGTCAGCGGACGCCTTCCGACATCAATTGAGGCCAGAGATCTTGAGGATGCAAAAGAGAAGGAGCGATCTGGCAATTCAGGGGTTCGAGTCAGGAAGCAAGACTTTCGTTGGCCAGATGATGGCAATGTCCTTGAGTATTCCCTGGACCGGTATCTCACGATGGACGCGCCAATGCCAGTCGATTTCTCGCACTGCCCAGCAAGCGAGACGGACAGCTTCGGGGAGAGGGTTTGCCGGAAGAGCCGGATGGGCAACAGCGTTGGGAACCGCTCTGGATCTTACGCATATATCTGATTTGGCCACGACGCGGAGCTCTTCGCCGCTCGGGTGCAGTCAGGCACAGCGTTGACAGCATGCAACGATCGAAGTCGACGCCTTAAAGAAGCATACCAGCGAAGCAGCTCTGATTCTCGTTCAATCTCCTTTCCGCACCATGAGTCTCGGTCTTTCCATCGTGTGATCCCAACCTCTTGCCCGCAATGCGTACCGTCGTATTGGAGCTGGGCCAGMATCAGCTCGACCCCTACAGCCAGCATAGCCTCATCGCCGCAAAGCTCTCTGGTTATTCACTCCAGCTCCTTGCGAGTAGGGAGTTCTTTCGGCAAACCCTCTTGTGTCTGCGTACAACGAGCCCAGTACGCGTCCGCGAGCTTCAACGCAGGTATTGACGCGGCTCTGAAGAAAGAAGGATACCTGAAACCGCGTCAAAACCACGAGGAACCCGTAAGGCCTTCAAAAACTCATCAGCACGCACTCAACGCGCTCTCCCTTGCTGTAGGGAGCGCACACTTTGTCGTATGGCCGATGATATCGGTACACGAGTGTCGCGGTGCCCTTGCTGTACTAAGAACAAGTTCTTACGCATATCGGGCGCGGCCTAAATACATGGAGGTTTCTTGATCGAGGTCGCCCTTTGTGGAGTACTTAGGAATTGCGCCGATGCTGCAAAGGCTACCTATGGTGGTGTTGCGAACGAACGCGTTGCGGAGCGTGGTGGCGAGAGAGACGAAGAACAGGAGACTCCTGCGGTGGAGAAGGTGAAATGGCAAGTTCAAGACGGTATGCTGGGTGCTGGGTGCTTTAATCTTCGATAGCCTTTGGCAATCTATTGGTTTTGGATGTTCCGCGTAACACTGGAAAGAGAAGAACAGGTCACGAATCACGGTGAAAGGTGCATCTAGGGGATACGCTCTGCTGGAACCTGAAAGAACAGACTGGTGCAGATCTCGATATCCTCCCTATACGCGCTGTTGAAACGCACATCGCGTTTTTTGAACCCTGGGCTTGCGATCCAATCCAAGGACGAGGGTAGAGACCAACATCAGAAGCTTTTGGGCATGCCGAAGGCCACATCAGAAGTCTGCGAGACTGTCAAGGAGAAGAAGGAGAAGTTGCGCAACCGACTTCGAGGAAGATTAGAGCCATGAGTATTGCGTTACTCATCAGAGTTACTCGTCAGGAGCAGAGCACCCATTGCCAGATCGCAGTTGCAGCAATGGACAAAAGGGATTTCTCAAGTGCTACAATTCACGCCTGGGACAGGAAGCAGTCCATAAGTCATATGGTTTCTAGCGTACTGCATGATCGGAGGCTTTCGTAGACCTCATCTAGGAGGTCGAGAAGAAGACAGTGCTACGGAACAGAGACGTTTGCCCAGGGTTCCAGTCGCGTGTAAGGATATCTTGGCGGAACATCAAAGTCCCATCCGGCTTGCACAGCAAGCAACATGCAAGCTCGTTGCTTCTCTTACACATGCTGCGAGTTTGACGGCCGAACAAGAATGGAATGGATACAATCTTGAGAGAAAGCTTGGAGAAAGTCGCGCGGGACTGGAGATGCTTTCCAGGGGCAGATTTTCTTGGCAGAGAAATCCATATCTCGAACACGCATGATACCCTGCTAGATGACACCCAACGCAGAACGAAAAACGAGGCAGAACGGCCTCCAAGCTGACACCCTACTGGATGACATCCGAAAGAGAAAACAACACCCACCGTGCGGACGCCATGCCATCAGGTTCCGTAGAAACGAGAGACGAAGAACGCAGCAGCACCCAGATCAAAGCGACCAAGGGTGTCCGCAGCGGTCTGGAGGGTTCTAGTAGCGGGCTGTTGGCGTCCGGACACCACGGGACAGCACGCRGCACAGTCTCTTCCTCCTCGGCCACAGAAGGGAGTCGAAAGTGGGAGCAGGTGCTGTAACTGGAGGAGGCGCCGCGAGCATCAAGGACGGCCTCTTACTCGGGCGAAGTGACCTGCTCTGGGTCTTAGCCCTCGTCGGATGCCAGGTGGTGATGGCGCAGCGACGTGAGACGGGTCTCGTTGGCACAGAGGTCGTGGATCCAGAGCTGTCGATATGAGAATTATTCATCGGGACAAGAGATCCCCATACATCCTTACAATGTCCTAAGGCACCGCTCTCTACAGTATCGATAAATCTAGGACTGCTAGAATCCTAACAACTAGCAGACTATCCTGTAAACTTGTCGGGGGAGCAGTTCAGGGAGCTGCTGTTGATGATAAATCCTCATATTGACAGCTCTGCGTGGATCTGTTGCACAGGTAATCGTTGAAAATGGGTGGTTACATGATGCGAACAGAACCAAGTCGCTACGACGTTGTACATAGCCTGTACTGCTCTCTCCCATCTAAGTGTACCTATGGGTAGTCGAGCGTTGAGCTCCATTGTTCGGTACTTGCTTACACCGTAAGAGCGCGTGGTTTTGATCCTCGACCTGCAAAAAGGAAAAATGCTGTGAATAAGTTCAAATGGCATCCGAGAGCACACTGTTGGGTCTTGAAGCTCCTGCCGCGTCTTTACTGTAGGTCTCAATCTCTCTACTGCGGAATCACGTTTCAACAGTCCAAGATGGAGCAATTGTGCTCGGTGTTCCATGAAAGAGGCAGAAAGGCAGCATCCCAAACTCATCATTCGACTATTTCTATCTACAATGAATCAATGCTCTCAAGGCGAGCAAGCTCCTCCTTGCGCTCTGCGTGCTCCACAGGCACCGACCGCGGCTCTTGCGCCCCAAACCTCTCCATAGTCCTCATCATCCCCTCCAGAAACACAATTCTCGCCCTCAGAGCCTCTTTCCGCTCTTCCCGCATCTTCCGTCGCCGCTCATCTTCGCCAGGCGGTGGCTCCACCCAGAGCGGAAGTCCCATTGCTGTTGTTGTTGTTGATGGTGCTGAGTTAGAATGTGTTGTCGAGGTCGTTGCAGTGCACCAAGGAGTCGAACTGCATGAAGTGATCCCAGTGACGGCGGCTGCAGAGGGGCACGCCAGGCTGCCGCTATTGGTCCAAATGCAGYTGTTGATCGCACTAGCGCTGCACACGCGGCTTGCCAGTATAAATAGCTGGCGAATTTCTGCTCCTCTGACTCTTCTTCTTCTTTTCATCAACAACATCATGGACTACCACTCTACTGCTGATTTTGCAGCCCTCATCCGCGAGATATATGAGAACGGCCCTGACAGTGCTTTAGTGGTGCGTCGTTCACCTTCACCATCTTTCATCATCGTTCATCACTGACAACATCTCAGCGGGGTCGCTCTTGGCCGTCAACTTCTGCTCGTTCTGCAGTAGCAATGGCTCTTCAAGGTGGAAGCCGCCAGAAAGCAGTACGTTCTCTGCACCATCYTCCTCTCCACGACTCATCACTGACATCCTCACAGCGTCATGGCGTCTGCCGTCGGTCGGTCAACTTCAGCCACCCCGCCATTCCTCAAAGACAGCTCCAACCGCGCCATCGATGCTACGGTCGCTGCGCCGCCACATCTTCACCATCAATCACGATTTGTTTCCGCCATCACGCCATCGACACTACCATCGGCCTGCCACATCATCATCACAACAAGCCACGCCACCCCGTCCCGAGCACGACGTTAAAAGGCTCTCGCCACCATCACCAACCCTCAACACGTTCGACACGTCTTTGACGCGCAAGCTGGAAGTCTGACTGAAGAGAGCATCGGTGGGAAGATACCTCGGTAGGCGTACGCATCTCCCTTCCTTCCATTCCAAATTCGAGCGAATTCTAACCATATCGACTAGAATTCTGCCTCTGAGGCATCTTTTCGCCAACGCTCTCCTCGGTGGGATTTTTCGCTCGCGTGTCGAAGGCGTGGCGGACGTGTTGAAGGTTGATGGCGGTGGCGGCGGTGGGGAGGATAGGGAGTTGGGGACGTTGAGAAGG